>NC_036239.1:16861117-16869413 GCF_002742605.1 Olea europaea var. sylvestris
GGACCGATAGTGGTATCAAAGCTTTGGAAATTTTTTGATTCAAGCGTGGTTGAGTCTCTGTGTTCGGAAAATACTATAGATCTGAGTAGATCTGTTCTTTTGCCATATCGATTTTTTTGTGAAATTCTTTTTATTCAAGTTGTTCGAAGAAAATTACAGATTCGAGCATATCTGTCCTTTTGCCTTCCTTTTTTTGAAAAAAAAATTCTAAACACGAGATGGTTTCTTGGTGTTTTTGAGTATCTTATTGAAATATTTGCAGTTCTTGTGAGATTTTGGTAACAAAGCGTTTTTAAAAAAATAAAAAAAAATTAGGGTTCCTGTGAATCTTCCCTAAATCTGCCTCTGTCTAGCGATCCCTAAGAGAACCCTACAATTTTAGAGGATTAGGGCTTCGATTCGAGTAACTTATTTCTCAAAAGTTTTTTTTTTTAAATACGTTTTCTGTTACTGTGTGAATATTATTTTTTTGTAAATCAAAATTTTTGTTTCTGAACTGCTGTATATATTCTTGATCTATACTGATACTCAAACTTGGTTTACTCTGGGGTTAAAATTACCGTTGTGTGAAATTGTTCTTCAGTGAAGGTACACACTGTATTATCCCCTACAGCTTACTGCGTGTGAGCATAACTATTTAAATAGCTCTATTCTGCCTATTAATCTGTGACTTATCCTTGTATATATAAATAAATTGTAAATTTGGAATAATTTGACATTGATCATTGTGATATATTGTTGGCTGAATTATTACTGTGATATATTTGGTTATATCATACTTGTGAACATTTTCACACTACTGCACACCATGACCTCTAAGGTAAATGTCCAAGTTTAGGATGGCAAAGGAGGCTTCAGTCTCTAGCGCCACAAAATTAAAGCCCTCATGTTATAGTTGAAATGTGCCAAGGCCATTGATGATTCTTGGCCAGAAACCCTAGTTGAAAATAGGAAAACTGAATAAGATGAATTGGCCAGGAGTACAATGTTCCTTCACTTATCCGATTCTGTAATTAGAAAAGTAGGAGAAACCAAAACGACTGTAGAATTGTGGACTGCCTTAGAAAAACGCTATCTTAATAAGACTGTACCAAATAAATATTTTCTTTGGAGACCGTTCTTTAGATTTAAGTTTGATACTAACCTTGATACCGAAGATAATATAGATAAATTCAATAGGATCACATAAGACTTAATAAACTGTGGTGAGAAAATTTCTTATAAACAGAAGGTAGTTGGTCTGCTTAATACTCTAGGAGAGAAATATAAAGACATAAGAAATGCTCTAGAGTATGATAGAAGTGACCTAACTGTTGAAATAATTCACAGTTCTCTATTGAACAGAGAATTGGAATTGAAATATGAACACAAAGAGGTGTTTCATGTTGAGGGTGTGTCATCAAATCAAAAACCACATATGAAAGGTGTGAGTAACTTCGGTCATTCCAATTTTAACAAGAATAAGAATTTTATCAAAAGGAAATGGAGTAACACCAAAGGAAAAGATAAGAAACCAAATAAAGGAAAGGCAAACAATAACAATAAAGAAAATGCTTTTATTGTGGAAGAACAGGGCACTATCTTAAAGATTGTTTTACAAAGGCTAATGACCAAAAGAATGGGTCTAATACTGAAAATGTTTCTTTAGCCATTGTTGCTAATTACAAAGAAGCAGGAGCTAACTTTGGAGTTGCCTATGTGTCTTTATCTGAAAGTACTGATCAGGACTGGGTCCTAGATTCAGGTTGTTCTTTTTATATGACACCCAATATTAGCTGTTTTTTTTTTACTATTCTAGTCTTGATGGAGGATTTGTAAAACTTGGGAATGATGAGTCATGTCAAGTGAAGGGAGTTGGCAATGTGTTGCCGAAATTTAAAAATGGCCATCACATGTTGTTGAAACACACTAGATATGTGCCAGCACTTAGAAGAAACCTCATATCTCTGGGAGTTCTTGATGATGAAAATTACTAAATTGGAATTAAGAATGGTTCTATAAATATAACAAGAAATCAAGAACTTACTGTCAGTTCACCTAAGCTCAATGAAATTTATGTAATAGGTGCTGAAATCATTTTACCTAATAATGCTGCGAAATTTATCACACATTCTGATAAATCAGAATTATGGAATAAAAAGCTTGGCCATTTAAGTGAAAAAGTTTTAAAAACTCTATCATATCAAGGGGCATTTGGGAATGATAGTGTTAAAAAATTAACTTTTTGTGAACATTGTATAATTGGAAAACAAGTCAGATTGCCCTTTAAAGCAAGGACTGTATAAGTCCCAAAATGTCCTTGAATATATACATTCTAATTTATAGAGACCTGTACCTGTTCCTACAGTATCTGGTTACAAATATTATCTTCTCACCATTGATGATTACTCAAAGAAAATATGGATTTTCTTATTAAAATCTAAGTCTGATACTTTTGCAACTTTTAAAGATTAGAATGTATTAATTGAAAATCAGACTGGTAAGAAGATAAAAATATTAAGAACTACAATGGGCTTGAATTCTATAATTCAGAATTTGACCAATATTGTAATAAACAATGGATTATGAGACATAAAACAATTAGCTATTCTCCTCAGCAAAATGGGGTTGCTGAGAGATTAAATAGAACTATTCTTGAGAGGACAAGATGTATGTTGATCGGCTATGGCCTTCCAAAAATCTTTTGGGGTGAGATAGTAAAAATTTTCTGTTATCTAATAAATAGATGTCCTTCAAGCTCTCTAAACAATAAAATTCCTAAGCAAATCTGGTCTGGTACATTCCCAGACTACTCCTATCTTAGAACCTTTAGATGTGCTACATATGCACATCATACAGAATCAAAACTGGACCCTAGATCATTGAAGGGTGTGTTCTTAGGATATGGAGAAGGAGTTAAAGGCTATAAACTGTGGTTAAGAGATATGAGAAGGTACAAGGTGATAATAAGTAGATCTGTTATCTTTAATGAAGATGACTTTCCTTATCTTAGTGACATAGAAAAATTAGGAAATGATGAGTTTATTATCACTGAAATAAATCTGAATAGGGAGATTTTAAATGACTACACTCAGTTTGAGGTGGATCCACATCAGGTAGAATCACAGATCATTATAGATGATGAAATTCTTGAAAAGGATCAACATCTGGAGCCTGCAAATGACTTGCAGGACTACAGCTTGCTAGGGACAGAGAAATGAGGCAAATAAGACCTCTTTCCAGGTATCAGTGCGCTGATTTTGTGTCTGCCCACTTTGAACCCAATTTGTTTGACATAGAACCTACCTCTTATGAAGAGGCTATTTTTTCCCAAAGAATCCCTTAAGTGGATTGCTGCAATGGAAGATGAGATGAACTCCCTACATAAGAATAAAACCTAGATCTTAGTTGAAAAACCCAAAGATTGTAAATTGATTGATTGTAAATGGGTATATAAGATCAAAAAATGTGAGATAAAGATAAATGATAAAAGGTATAAGACAAGACTTGTAGCTAAAGATTTCAATGAAAGAGAAGGTATAGACTATACTGAAATTTTTTCACTCGTAGTTAAATATACATCTATTAGAGTCCTACTTGCCATAGTGACACAATTTGACTTAGAGTTAGAACAACTTTACATGAAAAATGCTTTCTTGTATGGTTTTTTAGATGAAACCATACATATGACTCAACCAAGAAGGTTTGAAGTAAAAGGAAAGGGGAACTTAGTGTGTCTCTTGAAAAAATCTTTGTATGGCCTAAAACAGGCTCCTAGAAAGTGGTATAAAAGATTTGACTCTTTTATACAAGGTTTGAATTTTAAAAAATCAGAATATGATCCCTGTTTTTACTAAAAAAGAGATGGTGAATCTGAATTTTTCTATCTTCTCTTGTATGTTGATGATATGCTCCTTGTTGGTCATAATTCTGTTGCACTAAATTCAATTAAAGAAAAGTTGAAATCAGAATTCGAAATGAAAGATTTAGGACTAGCCAGAAAAATTTTGGGCATGGAAATAAAAAGGGATAGAATAATGGAAAGTTGTTTCTAACACAAAAATCTTATGTTGATAAGGTAATTAAAAGATTTTCCCTTCATGATACTAAGCCTGTTAGCCTGCCTTTATCTACCAGTATGAAATTATATGCTGATCAATTACCTAAAACTGAAGATGAATATAGATGAATGATGAATGTCCCTTATTCTAATGTTGTTGGATCTGTAATGTATGTTATGATATACTCTAGACCTGATATTGCTTATGTGTGAGTGTGATAAGCAGATTTATGAGTAACCCAGGTTAATTGCATTGGCAATGCATAAAAGATTTGATTAAATATCTGAAAGGAACAAGTCAATTAGGTCTAATGTTCAAAACTAATAAAAATGGACTTACATTAAAAGGTTATGTGGATTCAAATATCATTAGCTGGAAATCCCAACTTCAAAAATTGGTTGCTTTGTCTTCAATTGAGGCTGAATACATTGCTACAACTGAAGCAGTGAAGGAGGGATTATGATTGAAGGGTTTACCTGATGAATTAGGTCTTATAGAAAATCAAGTGGAGCTGTGTTCTGACAACCAAAATGCAATTTTCTTAAGTAAAAACCATATTTTGCATGATAGATCCAAGCACATAGATGTAAAGTTCCATTTTATTAGAGATATAATTGATAGGGGTGATATTAAATTGATCAAAATTTCTACTAAGGTAAATCCTGCAGATGCTGGAACCAAGGTAATCCTTATTAGTAAGTTTACCGATTCTTTAAGATTGATTAATCTTGAAGCATAATAACTTTGTGTTTTTGTACAGGTGATGAGAGCAAATAAAGTATAGACTAAGTTTTGAATTCACTTATAAATCGTCACAAAATGCAGCAAAAGGTAGAGATTGTAGAAGATGGTTTGCAGAATTTTTGTGAGGCACGGACATGTGTTTTTTGTCTTCTGGCCCAAATTGTTTGTAGCTCGATATGGTGACCTAGTAAGTGGAAGAATCTGGAATGAAGGAAACCGGTTTTAACAAAACGTGTTTGTTGACTTAAAAAGGCACTTTCACTGGATTATTGACAAGTGACAAGGCATGGACCATTGGATCAAATGCAAGACTCTCTCTCTCTCTCTCATAAAAGCAAAAATATCCAGGGTCGTCAAAGGTGAATATCATTCCAGCAGCTTCTCTCTCATTTTGTTTTTCATTTTCTCTAAAAGTCTTACACTTCTATGATTTCTTTGTGATTTTATGAGAGAAAATATTCTTGTGATGAACTCTTGTGTGAGTTCTAGATTATTGTGAGAAGATCTTGTATGTTTGAGGGAGTTAGAACTAAGTGTTCTGTAACGAAACTTTTGCCTACTATTGTGGCGATTTATAGTGGATTCGAGCTTAATCTTAATGGATGCTCAATAGGATTCGGTGTTGGAAGCGGTCGCCGAACCTCGGGGCCTTTGGGCTGAAAAATCTTGTGTTTAGATCTTGTTATTTTCTGATTTTAATTGTGTTTGATTTATGAGTTAAAGACACAAACATATTACTTCGGACCAACACCCATGTCCATGATCAAAATGGAATGTCAAGCACAAGACGAGGGTTAGGATTCTTAATAGCAATATTTAATGAAAGTATCTCTTCTATTCGTCAGTAATTATCATTAGCAATATTTTCTTGATTATCAACATACTAATGCTCGATAAATGATTATTTTGTTGTAATGGTGTATTATGAGGCAAGAGTTGTAGATTAACAAAATGAATCCTAAACCCATTTTGTTAATGAATTGCTTTCGTGCTTATAAAGTAGTTACTGACTTTGATTCGGTACGCTAAAATGCAATGTGTGTCTATTGCATAGTTAATAAATTTTCATATGGAGAAATCAAATTTAACATAGAATTAACCAAACAGAACCACCAGTAACAAACAATTCACTATGTTTATAGGTTTCCAAACAAATGTAGAAAAATATTATGACACACCAGCATCCATATCTCTTCAAAAGGAAGCTCAAGACAAATCAAGGGTTGAAACAAAGGAAGAAAAATAAAAATGGAAAGCATGACGACGAATACGACTTGGTCAAAGACCATGAAACAGGAACAATCGCATTATTCTTCACATTGTAAAGGTTGTATAGCATAACTAGTTTTGGGGCTTCTCCCATTTGAGGGGCTTAGTTACCTCCCATGTGAAGTCGGGGTCATCTCTTCCGAAGTGGCCATATGCAGCGGTTTTCAAGAACCTTCCATTTCCGCCCCTCTTCAAGTCCAAATTAATGGAAATCATTCCGGGTCTGAAATCGAAATTTTCCTTCACAATCTTCAAGATGTCCTTATCGGGGATGCTCCCGGTGCCATAAGTATCAACAAACACAGACAATGGCTCAGGCACGCCAATGGCATATGAGACCTGCACTATGCATCTGCGAGCAAGGCCATTTGCGACAATGCTCTTGGCAGCCTGCCTAACAATGTAGGCCCCACTTCTGTCGACCTTGGTAGGGTCCTTTCCCGAGAAGGCACCCCCACCATGGGCACCCCACCCACCATAGGTGTCAATAATGATTTTACGACCTGTGAGACCAGCATCACCATGGGGCCCGCCAATAACAAACCTGCCAGACGGGTTCAGGTGGAAGATTGTCTTTTCGTCGAGGTACTTCTCAGGGATGACAGGTTTGATGACGTGTTCCTTAAGGTCCTTGGCAATCTCATCATTAGTAACAGTTTCATCGTGCTGAGTCGAGATGAGAACAGTGTGGACTCTAACGGGAACCATTGCACCATTGTCATTGAAGTACTCGACTGTAACCTGGGTTTTTCCATCAGGTCTCAACCACGAACATGTACCATTCTTCCGGACTTCAGTGAGGCGGGCACCAAGTTTAGTAGCAAGCACATGGCTGAGCGGCATGAGCTCAGGGGTCTCATCTGTGGCATAGCCAAACATGTGGCCTTGATCGCCGGCACCAATCTCCTCAGGACGCTTGGTTAGATGACCGTGGACACCTTGAGCAATATCAGGGCTCTGTTGCTCAATGTTGACTAGGACCTTACACTTGTCTGCGTCAAGACCAACATCATCAGATGTAAATCCTATGTTACGGCAGGTGTCACGAACGATCTTCTCATAGTCTATGTTTCCCTTGGTTGTGATCTCACCGAAGACCATTACCATGTTTGTCTTGGTACAAGTCTCACAGGCAACTTTGCTATCGGGATCCTGTTCAAGGCAGGCATCAAGCACTGCATCTGATATCTGATCACAGAGCTTGTCAGGGTGACCCTCATTCACAGACTCAGAGGTGAATAGGAAGGTGTCCATGTTTTCAACCTGCACAAGTTAAAATTACATTCATATAGTCTGAGTTCATTGTAATTAAGATGAATTCAACCCTGTCAAGTAAGGAAAACGTAACACACAAATATAAAATCAGACTATCTATCAATCACTATAAAACCAAGTAACTTGTGCATATGAATTGCCACCATACGTGCACTTCTCTTACAAGTGAATAGATATGTGTATTTCATGAGTGCCAGAAGAAAAATGAACACGAAGTATATGCCTGGGAAAAGCAATTGACAATTTCTGAAAAGGTCATACATAAAGAGACAAGTTCTTTGCAGACAGTAATAAAAACGAAAAGAAAAAAACTTATTATTCACCGGTATATTCCATAGAATAGATTCGGAAATAAAGGGTGCGTCTTTAACTTTATACCTAGAAAGAATATCAGCACCTATTGGGCTAAATAAGGAAGCCAACTTTACAAAAAAAAAAAAAAAAATTAGGAACAGAGGTCCACAAGTTCTTTGCTTCTTCTTTTTTAACCTACCAAGATAAGTTTGCTGTACAACCTTCAAGAAGAAAATGGTACTTTCAGGTGGTTGGGGGCATCTCAAATCTAGTATAGGTCTGATTCGAGGGGAACAAAACAGCCAATCCACTGATTTAACTACTTAGATACATTCTGAACATCTAGACTGAAAATCAAGAAACCATCCTTAATAATTGTTGCAGCAAAATTTGACGCTTAACCAATACAAGGAACGACGCATAGACATCATGTAAATTGAACTTTGTTGAAGTCATCAACAATTACCATCAACCAAACTGCTTTGTTTGGAAGCTTTAAGTACAGATCTAGATCTCACTTTGTCCAAGACATTTCTTTCAAATTAAATCCATAACAAACGAAATAGAGACAACAAAACCTTATTCTCAATCAATTTCTCGACTCCTTTTATGAAGTTGATCCCAGATTACAACAAGAAGAAAGTCTTATTGCCATTAAATTAGAGGTTTTCCCC
>NC_036239.1:16876854-16878095 GCF_002742605.1 Olea europaea var. sylvestris
TTTGTCATTGAATAGTGAAAAACAACTTATTTTTGCAACCTACAATATTTTGACAACTCAATTACTCATGTATTGTCAACCATATTGTCATCCATAATTGTACACATAAATTAATCCAATTAAATTCAACAAACGCTTGAAAAAATCTTGATGTATACACAAACATATTTTGAAGGAATAGAATTAAATAATCTATTTAATTTTTTCCAATACTATTCATCCTCTTTGATAGTCATTGTTTGTAAAAAATAATATTTTGAATAGTGATTTTTTAAAATATTGTGTTGTTATAAAGTAAGGAAAAAATTTTGGTTTACGTGCAACATATTTTATTTTGTGAATATTTGAGTGAAAATGAGTATGTGAGAAAAAAAAATTAAATAAACATGGGCTCATTATTATATATTTCATCAATAATCTATTTAACTTCTGACATTTCGTGAATGAATAGAATTAAATAAAAACAATTGAATTCCGTATTTATTGAACTTTTGACCTTTTTCCCATTTCAGCTACCATCCCTTCAAGTCAAGGTTCCTATATCCCAACGTTCCAAAAGCAGTATAAATAAGAAGAAAGATACATGCGGTGAACGTGGATCGAACACGTGACCTTCAGATCTTCAGTCTGACGCTCTCCCAACTGAGCTATCCCCGCTATGCTTTACAATTTTGTAAATAGACAATTTATTATTGGTCACGCATTCGTGTTTAGAATTACATAATTATTTGGAATACAATTAATATAGGTATTAATTATGGACATTGCACAGTGATTCTAGTAACAAAACTGGGCAAGCGTTCACCTACCATTTTGACTATACAAAGTTATCTGTAAATAAAGGCAAATAGTGCCAATGTTTAAATAATAAAAGTCTATATCTTTTGATACAAAAATTAAAAGCAAAATTATATTTTCATTTTTAGCCTTCAAAGTAAGGGCTTTTAGAAAAATATTTGAAAAAATAAAGACGGAATGTTTAGTTCTGACCTCGTTTGTAATACCTATTTTTTTAAGGATATCTTGAACTTTCACTATGAAGAGTCCATTGAAATTGAAACGCGACCTGTTCCATAAAGAACTCAAGTAAGACTTAGAAAAATAAATCATTGTAGGTGAGAAATTTGTAATTTCTAACCTTTGACACTGTTACTTGTAGTTCAAAGTTTAGCCACTTTAAAACTCAACAAAAATATGAAAAATTAAAACAGAAAACCGAAAGAAAATAAAGGAACACAATG
>NC_036239.1:16878195-16885217 GCF_002742605.1 Olea europaea var. sylvestris
AATTTTTTGAATGAGATACATTTTTTAAGATTGATAATGAAGTTATTATATAACGATATCAAACTATAAAAATTCTCAAAGAATAAGTGTAATTTATGAACAATGTCATTTTTAGTATTTTTGTGATATTGTTTTATATTTTTTTCATCATTAAATCCATGACCAAAAACTTAAAGTTTGGTGTCGATTAAATAGCGTCCGCACTGAAAGAATTTCTTGGCTCCGCCACTGCATGTATGGATATAGTTTGACGTGGACTGTAAAGCGTTGACATTTTTTTGTGTCACACTGTTAATTGAACAACCTTTGTTTTTGCTTGCTGTACGACATTTGATTGACATAATATATTGATAGTTATGTTTATGTCTTGTATTTTTTTTATTTTTTTTCGGGATGCTATGTTTACATGGGTAATGCTAGGTATTTATTTAATTTATGGTTTGTTTTGTATATGATGCTTGTAAAATATCTAGGTTCGTTCAATATGATGTTCAATCTTTTCAAAATTGTTTACATGAAAGGTCCAAAAACGATGTAACACCTATTTAGTTAATGTCATTAATAATTGATCGAATGTAATACATGGATCTATTGATGATGACGGAGGGAACTTCAGTTGTATTGAAAAATGAAATGTAACTTGATGATCCAAACATTGACATAAATATTTTTGTTCACATAATCGTGATCGTATTGGACTTTTGTCCAGTAAAACTTATGGTTGTGTGCAATGGAACACAAGTGAACGTCAATATATCGAAGTATTTTCCTAACATATAAAGAAACGACACAACATTCAACAAAATCTCTCCCCATGAATCAAACATAAGTCTTATTGTTGATTTTATTTTCGCAAGTGTACAAATCGTAACAAGTAGTATAATGGACCTAAAAGTCTAGATTGTCAATCCCACACGAGGATTATACTTTAGTACTTAATCTATTCTTTTTCTTTTTTTTTTTTCTAACCACTATTTGATGAAAGCAAATAAAGACTTGTATGACTTGAGTTTTAATCTAAATACTAGAAAATAAATGGATGCACGCATGATTGGCTTGAAAATCAAAGAATGACGGAAGTTAGGGCAGAATAACTTCACTTATTGATTAACTTTACATCTTAAATTAAGATTCATGTTTAATGTGGTGTTCATTAGAAGTCTTCTATTGTATTCAATTTATCTCTTTCACGTTCTCATTAAATCTATTTAACTAATTAAATTTCATATCTCTATGCAAATTTAACTTAGTTAAATGAGTTCTTTGTCCTAGGAATTCAATTATGACAGTAATAATTAATATAGTTATCTCTACTCTTTATACCAATGTACCGTATTTTACAACATGATCTAAATTCTAAACCCATATCTCTATTCGTAAAGGATTCACGAAATCATTAAATTAGTGATCAAGGAATTTAATACATTCAATCCATAGTAAAATCAATACATGGAACAACAAAAACCAAGAATCTTAATAAAAAATATAAAAGATCTCAATTGCTTACATTATTCGCCTTAACAATGAATTTAGCTATTCATAACGAAAGAAGAAAAATAATAAATTTTCTTAGAATATATCACCAGATTTGTAGTAAAGATGTAGAAGAAAAATTAGAATTCTTGTACCAAGATCTCCTTCATCTTCCAATCAATGCACCAAACATTCAATTGCTTGATATTTTCCTTCTTTGAATTCCTCTTTTGATTCTCCAATAGTGTTTCCTGCCTCTCATGTGTGAAATCCCCTCCAAAGTGTCTTCTCCATGGTTATATTTATGTTTTCTTTAAGTCTTAAAAGGGTTTTAGTTGAATTGGACTTTTAAAAAGATGAATTTCACTTGAAAACCTTATTTGACCACAGTGAGACACCTAGATGCTGCGAATGGGCTACTGAGCATTGACTTTGGAAAAAAAAAAGAAACATAGCACGTGGGCACTGCGAGATAGCGTCTGGGCGCTGCCGTTAGTTTCGATTGCACTGCATATTATTCAATTTTTTATTATAACTTTTTCTTCTGATATTCGATTGAGGAGATTCAAGATGTGCTAAAAAGCTAACTCAAAGGAATACAACTTTACTTCAGATACCATTTTCAAATTCGATCATTTTCTGTATCAAAAATGGGTCTCAATATGAGATTGAAAATGGTGCAAAAATTTTTTCGATTGGAAACTTGATGTATGATCATAATTTGATTATATTTCATCCCTTTGAAGTCTTTCTTTATCCAATTAACTTCGAACACTCTTAAATCTTCATCGTGAGGTTCGACATAATTTTTGAGTATTTATATTTTGGTTCCCGAACTTCGGATCTTTCTATCTTTCTGGGTTTTCCTCTTGTTTCTTCCAATTTCTTGTACAATCATTAAATTTTATATATTCAACACTAAATGCAACAATTTAGACCAAATCCATCTGAGAAGCAACTAAGTATCATTGTTTTAAGGCTTTGAATAAGTGAACATTGACTTTTAAACGAAAAAGGAAAATTTGCATTTTGGGTCCCTGAACATCCACGCAAACAATATTTACGTTCCAATTCTTAATTTCAATTTGGCTTTGATGAAAAATAATTTTTTAGTAGATTTTGATAGAAGTTCATGAAATGTATAGGTTAAAAACTTGGTAAAAATTATGAGTTTAACGAGATGTGTGATTGAAAATAAGTTTGAAAAAAAATTAATTTTAAGAAATTGGAGGCCAAGCAAAGTTCTATATTTTGATGATCATATTCCCTAACTTACATAATTGGTCTACACAAGTTCTTTTGGATGGTTTTCTTAAAATGTCAAGTGTAGGCGAAGTACCAACTTTGTAAGGGTATTTTAGTCAATGACTTTTTCCTGTTAAATCACATGTAAATTACTTGTTTTATTAATAACATAAATAAAAGAGAATAAACTTAGAGGGGAGCACTTACCTGCTCAATAGGAGAATAAGAATGCTAAATGTTAACGACCTTTATTTCTTTTCAAATAAAAAGAAAAGAAAAGAAAATTATTATTTTCTTAATTCAATCGTCGAGGCCACACACCATTATTGTATCATCGAACATAAACACCGTTAATCCTCACTACCAACCCATTGAATCAACGATGAAGAAGAACGATGATGGCAATAATTTTCTTTTATTCTCTTTTATTTTTTTGTGTTCTTTTATTTCGAAGAAAGCAATAATTTTCCTTTTTTCTTTTCATTAATTCATTTCGTTATTTTAAGGCCGTTTGAAAGGCCAAATCTTCCATGGAAGATGGAAATTATCCCACCATTTTCCTCTTTTTAGCCTGTTTGATAGGAAATATATTATTGGCAATTGCTTCTCTCATTTTCAATCACGTGACTCTTTATTCCACAAAAATGAGGAATTGAAATTCCCAAGCATAAGGTGGTTTTTGTTTTCTTGGCAATTGAAACAAACCCACTTTTCCTTTCTCTTTCTTGTCACGCCATTCCCCCATTCCCATTTCTCACTCCCTCCTCCCCATTTTTGGAATAGCCGCAAAATCAACCAAAAAAATCTCCACATAATCCTATCATTGAAGGGAAGGAGTGTGTGGAAAAAATAGAAGCTCCTGAAACTGGAAAACCCACAAGAAGTTTCAAAAATTTCAGACCTAAGTGTTACTGGTTCAATTTCGCTCTATGCTTCTTTCTCTCTACTCATGAACGTGAATGTGAACGCTTACACATTTTCTTCATTTTTTTTCTAACTTTTTACCTTGTCTATCTTTCCAGGAATTTATCACCTTGAAACTTGAACGATCTCTCCTTTTTCTAATGCTTATTCTTCTTTTAAATTTTCATTATTAGTTCTTGCGTAAGGTCTGTAGAGAGTTAAGAAGTTTACGAATTTTATTTATTTTTAATTGAAAAAGTGTTTGATTACTTTTGAAAAGCCATTTTGAGTTGATAACTGGAGGTGGGTTAGCTCATTTTTACTCGTATTTTCGCGATGATCATATACATTTTCATTTTTTGTTCATTGTCAACAATAATTTACATCATGTTGACACTTTTTAGATGTTCTAAGTACCATGGCTACCACAAGGAACCAATGTCATCGCCAATCATAACTTTTTTTTTTTCTATTTTGGACGATTGTCATGCAAGCAATTGTAATATATAACACCGTCAGGCATCATAATCGACAGCTCCCTAGAACCCCTTGTAGAAATTAGGATTCTGAAAGAGAAATGACACTTACATGGATATTTGGTACAATTGATAGAATTTGTCATGATCTACTGAGGATGAAGATATCTCCGTTTCAAAGATTATGTGCTCGTTACAAGCGTATATTTGGTTGACAATAGATTTGTCAAAGTATAGGAACAAGTGGCTATATTTTTCTCAACACTGTTGGACATGACCTCCGTAATCGATTTGGAAGTTTTATGTTCTTCCGATCTGGTCAAATAGTGAGTTACTACTCCCATAGAGTTTTACAGGCTTGCCTTGGATTGTATAGAGATGCTATGAATAATGACACTATTCATAAATTACCATGCGAGAAGGATAAGGTGAAGCCATTGTTCCAATATTTTCAGGTTAGGTGGTAATATTTGACTTTGTTTATTTTTCCTTCACTATAACTATTCATTTTGTAACCAAACTTTTTGGTCTTCGTATTAGGATTTTGTGGGGTCAATCGATGTTACTCACATTCCTACAAATGTCCCTATAGAAGAACAAACGAGGTATCACAATAAGAAGTAAATGATAACTCAGAGTGTTTTGGTCGCTTGCACATTTGATATGAAGTTTATGTATGTGCTTGCTGGTTGGGAGAGATTCGTCCACGACGATCGGTTGCTAAGGATTACAACTTTACAACAAGGTCATAGACTAACAATGCATGTTGGTAAGATCTACTTCTTATTCGATAATTTGTCTTTCACCTCTTTCAATAAAGAACGAAAACTTAACAACCACATGTGTAATAGGTAAATATTATCTTGTCGATGCTGAATTTCCATTGGTTCTAGGATTTTTAGTACCCTACCATTGGACTCGATACCATTGTAGAGACATTAAGGGACCTCGACCTAAAAGCAAGAAAGAGCTGTTTAATTTTCGAAGTTCATGTCTACAAAATGTTGTGAAGAGGATTATTAGTTTGCTTTTAAAAAAAGATTCATACATTGAGGCATCAACTACAACATTGAGACACAAGTAAGGATTGTCCTTGCTTGTTGTGCTATTCACAACTTCTTAAAGGATTTATGACGCAGAGGATTTCATTTCAAGTGTCTAAGGCAATTGATAGGATTCTCAATGGATGCGGGGTCATGGTCTCAAATAAGAATGTAAGGGCAAGGTTGATGCTCTTAAAAAAGTGCATGTTGAAGTTCGTCAGTTGCTAAATATTTGCGATTTTGGATTGGATCCTGATACTAGACGCATTGTAACCGATGCTATTGGTTGGGATGATTTTATTGAGGTACGAATTAGGACAATTTTTCGATATTGCTACTAATAGCTACTGGAAATATAGATGTTTTGGGACGGTTACAATACATTCACAAGGTCATTTTGCAGGGAAAGCCAGATTTTGGGAAGTGGAGGACCAAACTTTGTGCAAGATATGATGAGATGGAGACTCTCTTTAGCAATAATGCTACCATTGGATATCGCAGGCTTCAACTTCTCCTCAATGAATGATAAGCAATATATTTTATGGTACGATACTTTGATTGTTTTCATGTATAAACTCTATCAAGTTGTTATCTCTTTTATGTAAGAACTGATGAAAGTGTGAAAGATATGGAAAATGTGGAGATGGATCGTAGCCCAGTTCATGCACATAAGTGTACCGCTAAAGAGACCAACAAAGCCAAGCGTTGATGTGCACAACCGGTGGGTGAGAGTATTATCGCCTTATCGAGGATTGCTGATTCATCTGCAAAAATTGCTCAAGCTATGGAAATGCAAGCTACACTAGATACATTGAATCATTTTAACTGGCAATTGATTCTGGAGAAGCTAGAGGTCACGAACCTAGACATGGACAACATCATGCAAGTCATGAAAGCCTTTCAATCCAATGATGGTTTGGCTAAGGTATTTATGAACTTGACGAGTACAAAATACACGCGTGATTTGGCGTATGACAAGCTTGGTCGTGATCCTCCTCCACTACCTTAGATTGCACATGACTTATGGCATTAGTATGTATTAACTTGTATGTATTTGGAAAACTTAATCCACATAAATAGTACTTTGAATGTTTTTTGTAACGCACACACGTAACAATTAGTGTGCAGTGTTTGTCACATATGATGTGGATGTCTTTTGTCAATTATGCATGTGGAAAACACTAGTCCACCTAATTTCTTTTCACTTCACCTACCAGTGAAAAATATGTATTTGTCAAGGGAGAAAAAAACATTGTTTTTGCATTTTCTATTCCCAAATCAGTTCTTATCGCAAAATACATTATTTTTCTTTACACTGTTCAATTTTAAATCAATCTTTTGTCTTCTCTACATCGGTTGTTGGTTACTTAAAGATTAGGAAAATTTTTACAAATGGCTATCAAACGCCAATAGTTGGAAAAAAAAAATACAATTTCCATAAAAAACAAAGCCAAACACCAAAAGATGGAAAATTTCAATCAGATGAAAAATTATACTAATCAAACAAAATTAATTGACAATTCTCAATAAAACAAGTTATAGGCAATTCAATTTCTATTCAAATTTCATTCTTACAATCAAACGGATCCCACAACCTTTTGAAAAATTGAAGGTTCGTGACTAGAATACCATTGGAAAAATATGCACTTGAATTTGAACTAAATTTCGAATGCTAGCCATTCAAAAGGATTAATGCATACCAAATTATGTAAATTTGGGGATTTGATCGCCAAAAAATTAAGAATGCTGACCCATGTGCTATTGGCGTGAGTGCTGGGACCTTATGTGGAATTTCCAAAAATAATTTAGAACACGAATTTTCTTACATGTAATTAAAAATATAGAAAATAAATACAAGAAAAGACACCAGTGTATTAATTAA
>NC_036239.1:16885261-16897530 GCF_002742605.1 Olea europaea var. sylvestris
CAGATTGTAGTTGTATGAAAAAATAAGTACATTATGCCTTAAGGAATATTTCAACTTCAATAGATTCGCAATATACTAATAATGTGGTAAAGATCAATATTTTAAAACTCGTTCGAGAATCGAATCGAAAAAGAGAAAGAGGTCAAAAGTCAAAAAGTTCTATTGAAATAGATCGTGGTCAAATCGAAGGTAATAAATAAACATTCCTCAACATTTTAATTTTATTTTGACAACAATAAATATTTAAATTTTCACACTCCAAATAAATACAAATTTGCCACATATATGTTTATAAGTATAAAACTTAATAGTTTTTAATTTGGTGGATCACTCAAAAGTTAAAAACTCATTCCAATTGTACTAAATAATTTTATAAAATCAAAAATAATAAATGTTCTAGGTATCTATAGGAATCAAAGTAATTTAATGTTGCAGTCATGCACCATGTGGCCATAAATAATATTGAATAAGTGTGTTTTATTGGATATACCAAATAGTTAAAATTGTCATTGTTCCCAATTTTGTTTATTGTTAATTGACCGAATTTTTAGTATGAGATTAACTAGTTATAATCGGATCAAATTTTGGTCCGATCCGATTCTCAGCTTTTCAGGTCGAACAGATCATCCGGTCCGAATTTAATTAAAACTCCTGAGATAGTTGAAAAATAAATGCGTCATAGTTGATAAAGTTGATCTTAAGAGGTAAAAGACGACGAAATGATAGGGCAGGGACCTGCATTCATCATACAACCAAATTTTTAAAATTTTCCTTTTTCTCAAATTCAGAAAAATGCATATAAAAGTAAAAAATAATCGCAATTCATCACCCGTTGATCATTATATGATTAATTTATTGTGATGAAATTAAACTTTTTTATTTTTTTAATTTTTTTAATTCCAGTACTGCAAAAGAGAAGATGCGTACAGAGGATTATGCGTACTTGTAGATGAGCCCTTTTTCCTTGAAAACAAATCTCCCACAAGAGGAATTATTGGTTTCACTTTCTTTATCATAACTTTTCTTTCCCTTTTCCTCAATGTAAATAATTTTTCCTTCTCCCTAGCATCACTCAGAAACTGAGCTAAACTCTGTGTAGTTCTAACTGATCTTGACGAAGCTACTGCTGCTGTTGCCGCCTTGGCTGCCATCGCCGCCTCTGCCTTCGCTAGTTTCGACCTGTTCTTGTGCAGCTCAGCGTTCAACGAAGCGAATGCTACCTGAGTTTCGAACTCTCTTTCTTTGAGTAAATTCAGTTCTGTTTTTGTCTTCTCGAGCTCGAATTCGAGCTTTTTTACAGTGTCGACAGGGGAATCTTCATTGCAGCAAATGGAATCTCTGGGACTAGGCGAGGATTTCGACAAGCTTTCTTGGAGATTTTGTGGGGTTGGTGAAAAATATGGGGTTTCTTGTTTTGGTGCATAGATTTCTTCTGGCGAGAACTTCTCACCGAAAATGGCGACGGCCTCTTTCACTGAGCGAAAAGGACGGGAACTGTCGACCTTGGAATGGAAATCCATGGCCGCCACAGGCTTCTCATGGTGCTGGAGATCAGTTTGGGGTTCCATATTGTGACAAAAAGGGAGAATGGGGTGAAATGTAGGATGATGAGTCAGGTTCAGAAGAGTTTTCTTTGCTTTCAAGTCAAAATTTCATAGAGAAGTGTGTGAGAGATGGTATATATACATACAAATTCATATGTATGTTAGCTGGTGAATGAGATAGTTCGGTTTGAAGCTTGAGCCACATGAGATTTAAGGTTGTATTGAGGTAGACAATTGAACTACCAGACAACCTACGACAGAATCGAGCACAAGTACTGTAGTTATATTTACTACAAGAAATTTATGCATTCCCTACAAATTTATTTTGTAGGAAAATGTTCATTTTTGTAGGAAAAAATCTTTGCAAACGAAAAATTTTTGTAAGCACATTTGTGAGGCAAACATCGAGGGAAAAGATATAAGACGACAAATTTTTTAAATTTGTGGGATAAAATTTTTCCCTACAAACCCTTTGGAGACAGACATAATTCGTTGTGTCAATTTTCTCCCGACAAAATCATTTGTCTGCTAAAGTTAATTTTACCCACAAAACGATTACGTTTTTTCCTACAAATTATGTTGTAGGCTAAATTGTGTTTTTCCCTTCAAATAAATTTTGTGTGAAAAGAATATTTGTGACAACATAATACATATTATTTTGTGGGCTCAACCCTATTTATCTCCAAATAATTTTTTTGTGGGAAAAACATATTTGTAGATTATTACGAAAGACTTTGTAGGGAGAAAATAAATTATTTCATATATTTTATTTTTTGCTTATATTGTAGTAATTTTTTTAACCTTATTCAAAATAATATAAAAATGCCATAGGCTATAAATTAATTAAACATGTAGTGTCAATCGATGTAATATTGAATCCAAAATATTTTACAAAAACACAAATGTAACAAAATTTACCGTTCATCGAAATCCAAACTAGGTAATTTTCAATTTACAAGCATTCAGCAAAAGAATAAATAAAGAATAGAGTACCAGCGATTCAAGGAAAATCCAATAAAAGAATACAAGACTCTGAGCTGATTATTAGCAAGCCTGCCTATGAGTTATGCAGCTTATAGCAATGAAATCACCCTGATGTGTTGGGAAGGTGGACTAGGTAATAGATAATATATAGCCCCGTTAACTGTTTCTTGACCAGTTCACCGGGAATGTCTGGATACAATTTCTCAATAAACCTATATAAGAAGGAAGTATTCTTAACATTATATAACAAAATATAGATAAAAAGAGAGAAGACTTAGCATTTGCACACTATTTTAACCACTCTTTATTTCACCACCTTGAAGAGTTGTTAAGGGATCAAGAAAATACATTTAAAATTCATGCCATTATAAGATATTATAGTGTGTTATCGAGTAAGCTTTATGAAGCATTCCTACAAAAGAAAATCCAATTTTACGAGATAAACAATTAGAATTTGCATTCTTAATAGTTAATACAACTTGGAATAAAACATGATCAACTATTATAATTCAACGAAATCACTAGCATTTAATCCAAATTTTAAACAACCAAAAATAATTGGCAATATCATAGGAAGCAAAAGCCAGTAAAACATTACGGATGTTTATTCAAAAACCTTGGGACTGGGTAAATAACTTGTCAACCACAAAAGTCCTACAAACTCATATTTCTACTTCCAATGTTCAATCCTCACATCCCACACCTTAAAAGAAGGGCATTAGTCTCAATACACTATTTGTATTCTCAACATTTCTTTCTTATGCGGGCTATGCATATTATTAGTAGTTTACAATTTAAACAAAAATTGAAAAGAAAACATATGGTGAAAAGGAAAAGCTAATTAAGAAGTAAGAACCAGACCTTAACATGACCATGGAGAAAGAGCAGAACCTTTAGATGAGGCGATTCAATAATATGTACCCAACTAGGTGCAGTATCGAAGGGGCCATCCCACCCAATGTGTGCCACATGCTTAACATCTACTAGTAATCCAATCAGGCTCCTTCACAATTTCAACACAACCAATTTTCAAATTACACCCAAAACTATTAAAAAGCCCATTACAATATCTAGAAAAAAATGACTGATCTTAAAAATTGTAAATTAGAGGCATTACCAAAGATTTGAGACATTCCTATAATTGTTCTGATCACTCGGAAACGAAAGATGTTCCTTTTTTTTTAAGTTATAGAAAACAAAGTTATTCTTCTATACATTGCATTAACACATCAACAATGCAAATAATTTGCCACATCTATGTCTAGTAAAACAAAATGTTTCACATGTCCAATACTCTGGAAATGTTTTTAAAACATTCATAGGAGATGAATACATCTAGAAACTGTTTCACACGTCCAATACTCTAGAAATATTTCTAAAACATTCAAAGAAGATGAATACATCCATCAATTTAATATTTTCTCTTACATCCATAATACAAGAGAATCCCCAAAAGAATTGCCCTAAAAATCTAACATGTTTAAATATAGAGTCAAAGGAAACTAACCAAGGCATTTGAGAGAAGAACCACAGACATTAGCACAAACGTGTACATACTCCTTCACACTGGCATTTTCAAATTTCTTGAAATCCTTGAACATCACTAAAGACAATCTAAACACAACAAGCATAAATACAAATACTTCTTTTCCGACCGACCTTGTGCGAGCCCAAACAATTTCGAGACATATGAAGTATGATTGAATCAAAACCTGCGACCAAATCGCCGATTCGTCAGAAAGCGATAAATATTCATTGTATTGTTTACATATGAGGTTTGCGCGATGCGGGTTCTCATCCATCAACTCTGCAAAACTGTTGAAAATGAGAAATTCTACCATGGGTCCATCAATTCGAGTAGCAAAATTACTGAATCGATATGTAGAGGATAGTGAATTCAAGGGTCAGGAGAGAGGATTATGGAGTAAAGATCCAGTAAATTATTTTCAAAATGTGAGAAAGAGAAGAGATTACCTTGAAAATTGAAAGAACAAGTGATGTCTTTCAAATCGGTGGCTGCCAAATCCGCCAAATTCACCGAAGAGACGATAGAGGCTAGGTTTTGAAGCTGTGAGAGAAAGAACTCAAAGAAGGGCCTTCACGCTTCAAAATTATTTTTTGGAGAGTTTGAATCTAAACCGACGCGACCCGCATAAGTCTAAATTCGATAAATTTCCCACTAACTATTAGCCTACAAAGGAGTCAAATTTTTTTGTAGGCTAAAGATATATCTTTCCCTTCAAATATTATTGTCGGGAAAAAATATAATTTTTTGTGGACACAAGTCCTTCCATTATTAAAAATTTTAAGTCAAATCATAACCCTATGAAATGTAATTTTGTAGGGAAAAGTGATCTCTGCCCACAAATTTTAATATCTCTAGAATTTTTGTAGGGAAAGTATATATTTCTTGTAGTGATTCCTTGGAAAATTCCATTTGTACATAATTATTTCATATAATGATGTTCATAATGTGATGTGGCAATCATCCGATTATTGATGTGTAAGTATGATATTTGAATTAAAGGTTGGATTCAATACCACATATAATTATGGACACCATTATGTAAACAATTATATGCATGTAGCATTTTCCATATTCCCTAGGATTAAAATCAGATTTTTAGTAGATTTTGATAAAAATTAATTAAATATATAATTGAAAAACTGTGAATCCAATTAAACATGTTGATGAAGTTAAATATTTACTTCGACTTGAATTCAAAATCTATATTTTATTCGCACCTGTTTAAACCCCACTTTTTCAAGAATGCATTTTTTCAAAATTTGTTTTCAACCATATAATTTTCATAAAATAATTATACACATATTACAAAACTCTTTCTTTACTTTTTAACTACACATCTTCTAAAAAATCACTATTCCACATTACATTTTACTGGGATACTTTTTAAATTAGGCAAGTCAAAATGCCATTTTTTCACTTTGACCAAAATTTTTTGTCAATCTTCAAAATGGCCATTTGTTAAGTAAAAGACAATAATATCCTTAAATAGTTTATATAATTACAACGATAAAATTTTGTTTAAAAAGACAAAAATACCCTTAAATTACAAATTAAAAAACCAAACACTTTTTCACTTTATATTTAATTATTTATTTAAAACACTTACTCAAATAAAAAAATTAATATTCAATTTACATTCTTGTTTAAATATTTCATTAATTAATTATCTTAATCAATTATGTATATTATTTATTTAATATTTAATTAATCTATTTAATTATTTATTTAATCACTTGTTTAAATAAAAAATTTAACGTTTAATTTGATTTCTTATTTAAATGGGAAAATTGCAGCAGCGGTATCAAACCTTTCGTTTATTAGCAGACTTTGCCTAAACCTTTAGTTTGTGCCACCGTGAATACCAAACCTTTAAAAAACTTGCACCCAAAGTCCAAATGGATGGTTTTCGTTAGTTTGACCGTTAGTTGACCCAATAAATTGATTTTGACTAATTTTAGAAGGGGTAAAATTGTAAGTTTAAATTAAACTTAAAAAAAAAACAAAAACAAAAAATCAAAAGCATATAACTGTTCATCTTCTCTTTCATTCGGGAGTTCAGGAACCAAGAACGACCCAAACCAAGTCGGTTTTCAGTTACAGTTCCTTATTTTTTTTATTTTTTTTTTGGGGAACCGGAACAGAAACCTCCGAAGAACCTGGTTTGGTTTCTGTTCGAGAGGGTGAATTCCAGTTAAAATAAGGAGGCCTACGTTTCACGTTATTCATGACTAGATTCGTATCATATAAATTGCACTTTCGAGTATAATCTAGACATAAACAGTAGTATCATCTAGCAAATGAATAGCAAATTAATTTACAGTAGTATCATCTGAAAATGAATAGCAAATTAATTTAAATATCTTACAAATGGCTGTCTAGAAAGTTTCTGGAAATCCGAGATACATAAGGTACAATTCTCTATAGCAGCAATTGAAACGGAAGTTCAATAACACAATTTCAACAGGATATACATATATAGAAATCCAAGAGGTGGGGCTCACCGGCAGTGGCATCCGTAGAAATGCTCAAGGAAGCGAAGGGGGTTGGCGGCGACGATGATCTAGATGACGACGAAGGGAAGCAAAGGTTATCACCACCAAATGATACACAGCCAACCAGAGATTGCAGTGAGCCAACATCGATTGCCGGTAAATGGAAGCTCCTTGCGGTGGCGCACCACGCCATAAATGTCCCTATTTCAGTGCGTGTCCAAGGAGTATAATGGGGATGGGAAAGGGAAGATGAACAGTTATATGTTTTTGATTTTTCTTTTTTTTTTCTTTTTTTTTTTTAAGTTTAATTCAATGTTACAATTTTACACCTTTTAAAATTTGCCAAAATCAATTTATTAGGTCAACTAACGGTCAAACTAACAGAAACCATCCATTTGGACTTCAGGTGCAAGTTTTTTAAAGGTTTGGTACTCACATTGACACAAATTAAAGGTTTGGACAAAATCTGCTAATAAACGAAAAATTTGGTACCGCTGTTGCAATTTTCCCTATTTAAATATTTCATTAACTAATTATCTTAATTGATATATGTATATTTAATTAATTATTCAATTATATATTTTAAACACTTACTCAAATAAAAAAATTTATATTTAATTTGGTTTCTCTTTTAAATATTTCAATAATTAATTATCTTAATTGGTCCTTGTTTAAGTATTTATTTTAAACACTTACTCAAATTAAAAAATTAATATTTAATTTGGTTTCTCGTTTAAATATTTAATTTGTTTTCTCTTTTAAATATTTCATTAATTAATTATCTTAATTGGTCCTTATTTAATTATTTATTTTAAACACTTACTCAAATAAAAAAATTAATATTTAATTTGGTTTCTGTTTAAATATTTCTTTATTAATTACCTTAATTGGTTATGTATATTTCTCATTTAATATTTAATTACTTTATTTAACTAATTCTTTAATCACCTATTTAAATAAAAAATTAATATTTATTTTAATTTCTTATTTAAATATTTTTTAATTAATTGTCTTAATTAGCTATGTATATTATTTATTTATTGTTTAATTATTTATTTAATCACTTAATTAAATAAAAATTAATATTTAATTTAATTTCTTATTTAGATATTTCATTAATTAATTATCTTAATTGGTTATGTACATTATGCATTTAAAATTTAATTATTAATTTAATCACTTATTTAAATAAAAGAATTAATATTTATTTCAATTTTTATTTAAATATTTCATTAATTAATTATCTTATTTAATTATGTATATTCTTTATTTAATATTTAATTACTTTGTTTAGTTATTTATTTAACCACTTAATTAAATAAAAAATAATATTTAATTTAATTTCTCATTTTGGTAATTAATTATCTTAATTGGTTATGTCTATTATTAGTAATTAATATTTAATTATTTTATTTTAGTTACTTATTTAAATAAAAATATTATACCATAATGTACAAGTGACATAACATTATTGGATATTTGAAAAATAGTTTTTCAATCCTCCACTCATGGAATTTCATATGTATATTATGAACATCCTTATGAATTAGTACATGTGGAATTATCCAATATTTAATTTGATTTCTTGTTTAAATATTTTTTTATTAATTACCTTCATTGGTTATGCATATCTAATTATTTATTTTAAAAACTTACTCAAATAAAAAATTAATATTTAATATAATTTCTTCTTTAGATATTTCATTAATTAATTATCTTAATTTGTTATATATATTGTTTATTTAATATTTCATTACTTTATTTAATCACTTATTCGAATAGAAAGTTAATATTTAATTTAATTTATTCTTTAAATATCTTATTAATTAATTATCTTAATTGGTTATGTATATTATTTATTTAATATTTAATTAGAACATAAATCACATGGTGTATGAGAATATTTAATAGAGATGAAAGTCAAACTTTATACATGGTCACATTTACAATACATCAAACATTATTCAATAATGCCGATACCATATTTTCTCTACAAAATGAAGTCGAGTGAGAAGTTTCCGATTATAGTTTATTACTCTCTGCCCAATGGATGTGTAATATCTATTTAAATCCTATGTACTCTCTATTTATAGTGTGTTATTGATTTTCTCAATTTTCTTTATTTATAGTGTGTTATATAAGTAATTAAGAGTAATTAGTTACTTATTATACAATTACATAAAAACTAAAGTATTACAAACGTTTTAAAAAAATGCTTACTTTTGAAATTATTACAATTACGGATCACAATGTACATAAAAGAACGATTGCATTTTAATGTGCGTTTAGTTTATTAGCTCTACACTACGTTCGATGCTAAAAATTCAACGTACTTCAATTAGGGCTTTCAATGGATTGGATTTTGATCTGAATCCGATGAAATTAATAGGAGATGGATTTAGGGTCTCAATTCGATAACCCAATCGAGATTCGAATTCGATAATTTGTTAACTAAATGAATCAATAGATTGGATTTTGATCCGAATCCGATCTAAATCCAATGAAATTAATGGGAGATGGATTTATGGTCTTAATCCGATAACCCAATCGAGATTTAAATTCGATAATCCGTTAACTAAATGAATCAAATATGGATATAGGTCACTCCGATCTGATAAATAAATAAAACCTTTATTTTTCTATTTTTTTTCAATTTCGGATGGGATACTTGATAATATACTTAATCGGATATGGATTTAACATTCAAATATCCGTCGAATTATTGGATCGGATCGGATAATTATTATTAACGGATCGGATCAGATCGAATTTGAGCATATTCAATCCATTTACAACCCTAACTTCAATGCAAAGATTTCACAATCGCCCTAATCGATTTCACGGAAGATGTTGGGCAACATACCGTCAATAGATGTTCTCTTCTTTGCCTCGATCGTGTACGGAGAAACAATGTGTTGCGACAGCAATCTAGTCCTCTTGCTAACAATTTGCTCTGGCACGTTAATAATATATTTCGTACAAGGTGTCATCCAAACTCGCGACATTATCTGTCAAGTTAGGGGTCCTCTTCGGCATAGTTATTTATATTATTTATTTAATATTTAATTACGTTATTTAATTATTTATTTAATCACTTAATTAAATAAAAAATAAATATTTAATTTAATTTCTTATTTAGATATTTCATTTATAAATTATCTTAATTAGTTGTGTGTAGTATGTATTTAATATTTCATTACCTTATTTAAATAAATTTTACAATATATACAATTATTTCATAAATAAAAAAAATATACAATTATTACAATTATTTCATCCCCACCACCAACACCTCTCCCATCTCCACTGATATCCATAATGATTCTAATGAAATATCTGTGTACATCCCCATCCCTCCACCGTCACCCTCCCTATCACCATCTCCGCTACTTAAATATTTAAATAAACAATTAAATTAAATATTGATTTATTAAATTACTTATTAAATATTTTATTTAAATATCTCATTAATTACTTTAATTGGTTATGTATATTGTTTGTTTAATATTTAATTACTTATTTTAATAGTTTATTTCATATTTATTTACTTCATCTAATTATTTATATTAATTTCTCATTAATTTTTATTGTTTATTGAATATTCAATTGTTTATTATATTTATTTCATTATTTATATTTTAAATAAAATGAAATAAAAAACAATTAATTATTTTACTTAAATAAACAATTTACATAATTCATGAAATATTTATAAACAATTAAATTCAATATTAAAAAAATAAAAATGATTAAATATTTATTTAAATTCTTTATTGATATTTATTTAAATGCTTTGCAAATAATTAATTTAATTGATATTTTAATTTCCTAATTTAATTGCTTATTTTTATTATTTTAAGAATGTTTAAATATTTGTTTAAATTCTTTATGTATATTACTTATTTAATATTTAATTATTTCTTTTAATTTTTTTACTAACACTTATTTTCATCATTTATTTTAATATTTTCATTGCTTATTTTAATTATTTTACTAACACTTAATTTAATTATTTGTTTTTAATTAATGTTTAAATATTTTTTTAATTCTTTATGCATATTGCTTATTTAATATATAAAAATTTATTTTAATTGCTTTGCAGAAATTTAATTTGATTGATATTTTAATTTTCGAATTTAATTGCTTATAAATTTTACAGATGTTTAAATATTTATTTAAATTCTTTATGTATATTACTAATTTAATATTTAATTATTTCTTTTAATTTTTTTTACTATTACTTAACATAAAATAAGTAATTAAACTAAATTGGCGAATAATAAATATTTAGATAAATAATAAAACATTTATATTAAGCATTTCAAAGAAATAATTTTAAATACATAATATACATTAAAATTAAACAATTCAAATAATAATTAAATATTAGATAACACAATATAAGCAATTAAAATAAATAGTTAACTTCAATAATGAAAGGAAATAAATAAATAAATAAGTAATTTAAAAAAAAAATTGTCTGGGCCTAGATAATGGTCGGCCCAGATGACTGGGCCGTCTGGGCTCTCAGACGACCTAGTCAACTAGACGCCCAGGCGGCCCAGTCAACTGGGTCATCTGGGCACTGTTGACTGCCCAGACGGCCCAGTCAGCTGGGGCAACTGTCTCCTTCGTGGAGATCGTCGGAAAACTCCATTTTCGGAGATCTCCACTCCATTTTCCTCCTCCCAAACTATTATCCTTATCCAAAAATCATGTATTTTTTCAAAAATCAACACATGTATATAAAATCAAGTTTTTTTTTTCCAAAAATCAACATAAAAATATTAAATATGGGTCGCCTATTTTTCTTTTTTTTTTTTTATCGGTGCTACTGTAATTTTTCTCTTTCCTTACTATCTTCTATTTCTTCTTTAAATGGTAAGGGTAAATTTGGATTTTTCTTGATTTTCAATATTTTAAACATTTTTGCTTTTTTTTTAATTGGTCAAATGCCTTTTTGGTAAAATGGCCGGGTCGACCGGCCATTGGCTACTATTTTCTCCATTTTACTCCAAAAAATAAGGATCAAACAGGGTGCAAACATGAGATACTGTTGAAAATTTGTATAGAAAAATTATTTGACCAATTTTTACATGATTTATTTAAGTAAAAATTGTTAGTTGGTGAATAAGAAATTAAAGTTAAATTTAAGTCGCTTAAATAGGTGAAATAGTGGAAAAATTATGTAGAATATTATTGAGTATTTTAAAATTATTTGGACGAAAATTTGCATCATTTTGGAAATGATAATTTTCAGAAGTTACAATTTTTTGTTATGGAGAGGTGACTTGTTAGATATGTATTTTCCAACAAGACACATCTTTTCATTAAATTTTGTCTTGAGAGATACAATTTTTGGATCACTATTTATAGATCAATATGTTTTAAATTTTCAATCATCAATTCATTTATTCACCTTTTGATTTCAATATCATATTAATGCTTTTGAATCGAGTTTCATGTAAAAAGAGTTCAAAACAGTAATAAATTTGCTCATCTACATAATTTGGAGTGCTCTTATTGTTGGACGTGATCGTTGTATCTTTGAAGACGAATGTCAAAAAAATCGTTAGCATACGTGCGGGACTTTATCGTTTTAAGTAGAAAGAATCAAAGTTCCGCTTGTACCGAATTTATATTCAAGCATTTCTTATTTCTACTCTACATAATTGATTTATCAACATTTTGTTCAATTTTATGCACATAAAAGATTGGTTA
>NC_036239.1:16897723-16915611 GCF_002742605.1 Olea europaea var. sylvestris
TTTCGTTCCAAGTAGGAACTTGATTCTGAAAAGAGTTTGGATAGAGGTGAAAACAGAGACTCTGGATACTGTGAGCTAGCGTCTGTGGAAACACGGCTAGTTCTCTAGAATGAGAAATGCAACCTTAATTGAAAAGCCTTTTGCGGAAGCAGTTGTGGACCCAAATGATTTCAAGACATTTTAAATCTTTACTTGATTCAGAAGATTGATTAAGTACATGCAAAGCATCTATAAGAACATACTGGAGGGAAAACCTGTTTATTTCTACTTGATTACTGTAAGTTATTTATTTATCTTTACACGTTTATGCTTTAATTATCTTTGATGAGCAAGCATCCACTTCCACTGTTAATAATGATAAAAATCTCATTTTATTTTTAGATGAAGAAGATGTTTCTTTTCTGCTTAAATTAGATGTAAAATCTGATGTTATATTCCCTATTGGTAAAGAAAAAATTGAAAAAATATATAGAGATATAGATTATAGTTGTAAGAATAATATAGGATTTGATTCTGTGAGAACTTATAGAGAAATAAGAAAAGTAGAAGATATTATAACTAAACATACGGATATACAAGAAGAAATCTCAGAAGGATTATTTAAAGGATATATAACCAAGAAATGTCAACCTATAATCTTTGAAGAATTATTAAAATATAAAGAATATTTAAAAGTATTCAAAAGATTGAAAAATATAAATATAGGACCTGATTGACAATTTCTTAAAGATATAAGATAGATCTTGTAAATAATTTCATTAAGGGCAATATAGTACTTTTAATAAGAAAGGCTATTATGAAAAATAAGAAGAATCTACCAGCCATTTTCAAAGTTGTCCCGTTAATTATTGTGCATAAAAATACTTTAAAATTGGCAATTAACGTCCAGAGTTATGTCACACAAGCATTCCATCACCCAAATATGCGTCACCATTAACTAGTTAGACTAAAAAATCGATTAAGTGTCTAAAGAATAAATTTTAAAAAATTTAAATACTGAAATTTTCAAGATTAAACTTAAAGACCATCTACGAATATGTCAAGAAATTCTGAGACCTGCCAAATTTGAAACCCACCACCATTAACATAAAAAAATGTACAACCATGTCTAAAGACTTTCAGCTTTTTATTTTTCAAAAATATTACGAAAAGAATAATGCTACTTATATATAATGAAATTACATAATGATTTAATTATAGACGAGATGTAAAAAGGAGAGTGAAGAATTTTTTTTGGTTGAAATAAATTTTAGTCCAATCATATATAACCCATTATATAAATAATTATGTACATATAGTATAACCGAAAAAACCATGTCCAAATTTGTAAACAGATTGGATTGGGAAGATACTAAATTCAATGGGACAATTCGTAAATACCCTAAAAAGTTAATAATTTCATACTTCAAGTTAAAATTTTTATTCTCAAAATAATGTTATTTAATTTTTAGTTTTAATTATTTTAAATCCCATCGTTTGTAACATTTATTTCATACCATCATTACTTTCATACCATCATTACCACCAACCAACATCATTTACCACCACCACCGTCATAATTCACCACCAAATACTTCACTCACTCGGTAACACCACCACCACTTTGTTTCACTGCTACTACCACTATCATTCACCACTATTTACCAATACCATTGCCACCATTATTCACCATCATCATTCACCACTACAACACAAAACCAACAGATAAAAATCCCTACAAAAACTAGTCGCGCCCCATTGCTACCATCGTTTCCTCATGCAAAAGTCGCATCTTCACACATCAATCAAAATCACGCCTTCTATCATCATCGCCACCTAATTCTCACTTAATCGTAGAAAACCAAAATCAAAAGGAGGATATTGCGAATTTGACTCCATTGCGTTAATTTTGGAAAAATCCAGCTCAATTTTTTTTTTTTCAAAAAAAGATGCACATTTTCAAATTAATTCGTGTCATCCAAATGTGATAGTATTTTAGATGGGACGGTAGAGGTGGTGAAAGTAGGATTCTACTGGGGTATCTAATCACATTCGCTATCCTAGCTTTCGTCTCTCAGTGTTAGTGTCGACCCATCAGGGTACTTTAACCGTTGGTGTTCTTTGGATTGGTTGGTAGTGCCTAACGACGATGGTGGTGGAATCTGATTCCTTTGTTCGGCAACAATGGGTAGTCGGCGATTACATGGGTGGGATTCAATAGAGCCGATCATTGCAAAGGTGGGTGGGGATGTTAGGAAGAAGGTGAAGTATTTGTGTTTGATGGTGTATTTATGCCCCTATTTAGTGGGATCAAAATTAAATTTTTAGCAGAATTTGATAAAAGTTGATAGAATGTGGTTGAAAAATTGCAGACCCCATAAATATATGTGGATGACACTAATTGTTGATTTTGACTTAAATTAAAATTTAGTTTCTATTTCACAGGCAAAATGGATTAGGATTACAAAAATAATAATTTTCTTTACAGTCTTATCATATATTTATAAGAAAGTGCTCTTAGTTCAGTTTAGTAGAACTTGAGTCTCCAAAAACCGATGTCATAGGTTCAAATCCCATAGTGCGTGATTTTTTCTTTGCAAATTGAATTAGATTGAAATAAATCGTTCATTTGCACAGCAATAAAAATTTAAGTTTAAATCATCAATTGATTTGAACCACTCATTTAATGAGACCCGCTATTTCTTTTTCAATTTTTTAGTCATATAGTTCGTTAACTTTTATCAAAATCTATTAAAAATTTGATTATTAACAAAATCAAAGAAGGTTGAATGTGCATAATGAGAGGAGAGCATATATGATTTAAGAGAGAGAAATGTTATAGAGATGGAGATTGCCGATGAGTCAAGCAACGTCGCTGTTGATGATGCGTGGAGTGGATGAGGTACAACAACACGCCGTTTGGTGGAGATTGGAGTTGTACTACATTGCTCACAGTGGTGGTAACGGTCCACTGCATGCAATGGTGCATCACCAATCCGATAGCGGAAGGGCAGGAGAGAAAAGAGAGATGGGAGAGAGAAGATAATAAAGTTTCAAATTGGGTGAGGAGAGGGGGTGGTTTATAAATATATTTAATTTTACAATATTGTTAATATTGAAGAATAATAATATTAAAAAGAATATAATTATTAAATAACTAATCATAATCTGAAATTTGAAATATGAAACTTAAGAAATGATTTATGAATAAATTTCATAAATAAGAAGATAACTATTGCCCATTTCAAAAGTAAGAATAAAAGTTTCAAATTTCAAAAATCAGATATTCATTAACATTTAATTAATTAAATATATTAAAATCACAGATCTATACAATTTGGTCTTAGATTTATAATTTAATTAGCCACATATTATTTTTCGATCACAAATCAAATTTTTTTAGTGTCACAAATTATTTTATTGTCACAATTAAAAAAATTTGTAGGTCACAATTTGTTCATCGATCACAAATCAAAATTTTATATGTCACAATTTATTTATAGGTCACAAATCACAAATATTATATGTCACAACTTATTTAACAATAAAAAAAATTAAATTTTTTAGTTCAAACATTATTTTTTGGTCACAAATTAAACAATCTAATTGTCACAATCAACCAATTAATCTATGATCATCACCAAACAACCACCGTCTCCAACAGCACCATCGCCACCACCACCATTACCCGACAGCAACATTGTCTCAAACAAAATCAATACATCCACCTCGACAGACCATGCCCACCAACATCTCATCTTCACCATCGCAACCACTGCAATGACCATCATCGCCACCCTCAAAACATAAAGCTGCCACCACCACACTCTTAACAACCAAAACCACCACAACTACTGTACTTCACCTGCTATCAACCATCGCACTATATCGCTAGATGCACCAACATCACTACAATCGCTAGATTCGCCGCCAAAGAATGAACACACCATTACCACCACCCCCAAAACACCGCTTCGCATTGCAACCCACCACCGCACCTCATCGCCGGATGCACCATCAACCACTACAACCACCAGATCCGACACTGTCAGCCACCACCACAACACCGCTACCATACAAACACCATCACCACCACCACACAAAACACCACTTCACCCACGTAGGACGTAAATCTGCTTTGCTACCATCAACACCACTATACAAACACCACTTTGCACTGCAACCCACCGTCGCACCTTACCTCCAGATCCATCATCACAACCACCAAATTCGACACTGCCAGCCACCACCACAACACTGCCACCACACAAATACCATCATTACCATTACACAAAACACCACTTTCTTTCCGTCGATCGTACATCTGGTTCGCAAAATTGCTTCGCGTGCTAGTCGTTGGCGAATCGCTCCTGAAATGGATAGATGATGGGTGATTCACCGACGATTCTCAAGACGACGGGGCTATGTAGAGAGAGAACAGAGGGAGGCGACTAGGCTGTTGTGAGAGAAATGTAGAGAGAGAGAGAGAGAGAGAGAGAGAGAGAGAGAGAGAGAGAGGGATTGTGGGAGAAATTTACAGAAAGAGTGAGAATTAATTAAGGTTTGTGTGTATTGGAGTATATATATTTAGAAAAAAAATTATTTTAAAAAAATATTAAATGAAATAAAAAATCTGATTTTTGAAAAGTGAAAGTTCCCCCTTAATTCTAGAATTCAAGATTTTAATACTAGGATTTTGTGTAATTTCCATTTTATGAAAAAATAGATTTTAAAAAGGAAAAAAAATTCACAAACCAGATTTTAACTATGCACAATTCAAAAATTAGGTGTTAAATTTAATTATCCAAAAATAAGGTTTTTATCTAATTAATTAAAAGTATTTATTAAATAAATATAATAAAATCATAGTTATACAATTAATGACCACAAATTCATAATTATATGCCACAAATTTATTTATTGGTCACATCTCTTCAAATTAATTGGTCACAAATTATTTTGAGGTCAAAAATAAAATTTTTTATAGGTCAGGTCAAAAAATTATAAGTCACAATTTATCTATCGATCACATATTTTCAAATTTGTTGATCACAAATTATCAAATTTTAAGGTCATGATTAAATAGTTGGTTACGAAAAATCAAACAATTGGTCACAAGTCAAATGGTCGGTCACCACCCACTCTACTACCACCACCACCGCTTGCAACCACCTTGACCTCATCACCACCACAACAGCACCATCACCAACACCATGACATCACTACCAACAAAATCGCTGCTACCAAATCCACCACCACCACCAGAAACTACAACTACTGCCACTACCAAATAAACTAAAAATACCCAACCCTAAAATCTCACCACAGTCTCCACCGACATAACCACCACCAGCATAGCCACCAATATCACCACCACCATCGCACACAGAGCCACCATCAAGGCTATCACGATTGCATTACCACCGCCAGAGACTCTACACTGACTAGGGCCACTACCACTGTACCCGCACCCACTCAAAAAACCCAACAAACCCTATTGAACTCACACAGAGCCACTGTCAGGACTACCACCACAACACACACTCCCACCACCATCGCATCCACCATCACTCAAAAAACCCAACAAACCCCGTTGTACACCAGCAGAGATTCACGACACACCACTCCAACGCTCTTCACTAGCTCCACCTTCATGGCACACTCTCAGGCGAATTGTCACTGTTGTTTTCGATTTGTTGTACAGAACAAATTTTCCATAAATCACTTGCTAAACTAGATGAACAATTGCAAAATAGTAAAAATAGAATATTATTTTCGAAAAATGAATTGCACAGAATAAAGCAGAAGCATAAAGAAGTCCAGGATGATCGAGGCGAGAACTAGGCTCTCTGTCCTTAAGACGTTTTTATCCCGTCACACGGTGCTTACGGTATGTGGTAAAGCGTCTCCCAAGATACAACGATCAGACACTTGCAGAAGCAGCACTTCGACTGCAAGACAACGAACCAAAACGGAAGTACTCTCTGTAGACTATTGCAGAGAAGAAGAGTATGTATGCAGAATGATTTTGTAATGTTTCTGTGTGTTGTTTTTAAAATTGAAAGCCCGAGGACCATTCAAATAGAGGAGAAAGTTGACGGTTGAGCAGTTTCCATCCACCACTCATGCCCACTTAACGCACAGTTTTAGCAAACTGATGGGTCGGTTAATAAACTATCGAAGGGAGGAAATTAATTGAATTAAAAAAATTTTAAATTAATATTAACACAGGCTCACACCCACACCCACACCCACACCTACACCCACGACCCGGTCGGCCGGTCGGACGGCGGCAGCGGTGCGCGCGCGCGGCCTTTGGATTAGTCTAGATATTGTCTAAGATTACCCTCTTTCAAAGACTATTGGTACCCCTTGGGGCCCAAACCCATATCCAAATTTGAAATTTATTAAGTGGTTCAAGGTTGTGTTTGCAACCTATGTGGGATTGGAACATTTTTCCAATTCTTTCCCATTTATTCAACTTATTTATTGTCCAACTTTCAACCATAATTTCTCATTCATATTGAAGTGGTTTTTCACAATTAAATATTCTATACTAATCTACTTGGAACGTAGAATTTAATTGATCATTAATTTCGATACATCGAACATTATGTCCCACTTAAAATTGTGGTCAAAGTTGACCCACCATTTCCAACAGTCACTACGCAGTAGCGGCACTCCTCTGTATTGACGCCTATCGTAGAGCTGCAGCGATAGTCCTTCCCAACGACGATTCTCTCGATTGCATCGATGAGGCGACAAATCCCGCACAGTGATTCACTCGGTTCTAGTGGTGAGGTGATGCTGCTTTCGTGCTCGGCTGTGCGACAGATCAAGCACAGTGATTCTCTTGTTGCAGCGACGAGGCGATGCCACTGTCAGTGTCTCCGACGATTGGTACTCCTCAATGGCTGCACCTTCGATGCCGTACCTTAATGCCAACAATGCCATGTCTACAAAAATCGCTTGTTGTCGAAGAAGAGACGCGATATAGAGAGGGAAAATGTTGAGAAAGAAAAGGGAAACAGATCTAGGGTTTGGAGTTTATGAAGTGTTGTGGTTTGATTATAATACCTGCTTTTTTATTAAACATTGTACCTATTTTTTAAAAGTGATCTTTAAATATTTGCTGTTGTGTAATTATGTTTCACTCGTGTTAATTGTGATGATGATTGGCCCAATATCTGAAAAATAATCAAGCCCAAATATGAAATTCTAGAAAGCTCACCTCTTAAGCCTCCGGCGCCCGTAACGTCCTTCAACCGTCATCGAATCAGCAAATACATAGCATTTCGCTGCTCTCTCTACGCAGGTATTCACAAATGGCGCCGAAAAAGAAACAGCAACAACAAAAGAAAAACCCGTCATCTTCATCGTCATCTAAGGGCAATACGACGTCGTCGTCAGGTCCGAAGCTCCAGATATCGGCGGAGAATGAGAGTCGACTCCGAAGGCTCCTCCTTAATTCTGGACGGTCCACACCGGCCTCCTTTCCGCCGCTGGCCGATAACTCTCTTTCTAAAGAGCAGAAAGCCAAGCGGCTTCGGTCCGTTTACGAAAAGCTTTCCTGCGAGGGCTTTAGAGACGATCAGATTGAACTAGCTCTCTCCACTCTCAAGGTGAATACAAATCATTGTAGCTCACTCACAGAAATGGTTTTTAATTTATTTGCTGCAATAAATTGTACGAGCGGAGTACTAACCTTTACGTTTGATAAAACTCCAAAAATCATGGAAGAGAAGTGAACATAAAAGCGCTTAGATAAAATGATCTAGAAGCCCCAGATACTGATGTTGCACCAAAAAACCGAAAATATCTGGGAAATTTTTCATTTAAAAATGAAATAAAAGCTTAAGAATAAGCCTTTGTATTATTATCTTAATGCTTATTTGTGTGGGCACAATTATAATTACATGCAGTTGTTGACAATATATAGGTTGATGCGTTATATAATGCAAATGCTGATTAATAAGCTAGTTTTCGTATTGGAAATTTTCTCTGAACTCGGCTTTCCAAAGCTAATTACTCATCGATTTTGTTTATTTTGAGTAGGAGAGTACAACATTTGAGGCTGCTTTAGATTGGTTATGCTTAAATTTGCCTGGGAATGAGCTTCCGACAAAGTTTTCTAGTGGGACTTCTCTGTATGAAAGTGGAGGTATCAACACATTAATTTTCATTTACCGTGACTGTAGTGGATTCAGGGTGCAATCTCCAAGAGAGGCATTTATTGAAAATTTTGCCTCTGATATAGAACATGAACTCTCTGCTAATGGAATTTCCAAGCAGGTTCTGTTGGAGTTATTTCAACTGCACGGGATGATTGGGTTTCTTCAAGAGATCCTTCAGCAATTCTAGTTGAGGATAAAAAGCCAGAAGTAGCTGCCAAAATTAAGGTCCGAAAGGGTGACGAAACTCTAGAGTCTTTTCAGCGTTCTCAAGCTGATTGGATCCGCCAATATATGGAGCAACAGGAAGAGGTACTTTAACATGACGCTTTAGAGAATCCAAAGATGCATCATCCCAGACGAACCTCCAGATTATATGTTATAGAAATCTTCATCATCTTGTGTTGCTTCACTGGATAAAAATCCATCAACATACAGGAAAGGTCTAACGTCAAAACCTAACTCTGGAGATAGTTTTATGTGTAGCTGAAGGATGAGGGTTCAAGGAAAAAATATGCTAAAGATCGTATTAGCTTGAATTGAATTAGGCAATCTCTCTGTATTTGGACATATTTCCCTATAACTCACTTTATAGTCATCTATGTTTGCATATATTGTTCTTCTGAGAGTTTTTAATGCTATTTTCGACATTGAATATGCATAAAAATAATAACTTGATATATACTTGGAGTTCTAAGAATCTAGGGACTTTCTTTTCTTTTGTCCTTCCAAGAAAAAAGAAACAAGAACGGTCGTCTCTGAAGTTACTTCAACGTCATATTATTTGTCTAACAATTGCTTGTTTAAGTTATGCATTCATTTCTACCTGAGTTTTTGAAGGGCTAGACACTTCCAGATTTGTTTTTCAAGTTGTATAACTCATGCATAACATCATCTACCAAAATGATGCATAAAAGTAACATGTGATGAGCCAGAGGAACTCTCCTTACTTCCTTGTTAAAATTGATTGTTTCAGATTACAACATGGTGGTACCAAATAATGTGTAAAAGTAGTATATCACATCTGACAAGATGTATAATAAGCTGGGGAACTTTTTCATTTTATCCCTTATTGGAAAATATGATCAGTTTTCAATTCAGGTCGAGTCACTTGTTATATCTAACAATCAACAGAAACAATGAAACATAATCGGAATCTATTAAACTTCTGATTGCGCAGAGTATAATTTATATATTTTCCCTTTTGCAGGATGAATATGATTCTTGGGAAGCTAATCCAATTGACAATGATTCATTGAAGAAGGTACTTTTCAGTTATAATATTGCAGGTTATTATAAACACAATAATTATATGTTGGTTTGGATTTTTGCAGATAATCAAGTCAATTTTTTTCCCATCCTTTGTCCTTCTTTATCCAATAAGCTACAAAGCTTGCTTGCAATTGTTCTTTTTAATTTTGACAGTGCCTTCCTTAATGCTAGAATCCAATGTCCTAAAAATTTGGAAACACACTGGTTCACTGTCATGCAACTGTCTAGGCTTCCAAAATTACTTGAATTTTCATCTTCCTACAATTCTTTTATGCATATTCTTTAATCATCTTTTTGGACTCCTTGTTTGTTGTTGAGTTCATCAATTATGTTATTGCAGAACTAAGTTCTTCAAATGTTGATCTTTTTTGTTTTTCATTCTATGTTTACTCTTATGGTAGGTCTTGCAACCCAGGACTAATCCCGAGTCTATTGTTCATGAATACCATTCTGCAAGGCTGGAAGCTTTAAATGCCAAAGAGAGAGGAGACAAGAAAGGGCAGGAACAAGCAGGCCTGATCATTAGGAAACTTAAGCAGGAAATATCTGCATTAGGTACCAAAAATCTTTCTCAAAATTTATTCTCTATTTCCTGCCTTTTACCTTTCCCGAACAGATTCTTGATGTATGAGGTAAATTAATTTGCAGGACTATCAGATGATATCTTGGCATCTGGATATGTAAGTTCTTCCTATTGTGCATCTAAGGACACGTCTTCTGAGTCCACGCCTTCCAAAAACTTTGACAGTGGTACAGTTACTACAATTGATAAAGAAGGTTCAGCTGCTTCTACTGAGTTTGTGGCTGAAGTTACAGTGGAGGATAGCTCTGGCTCACATTTGTGTTCAACCGAAAATGTTTCATCAAGTGTTCCCAAAAATGATGGAGTCTATTTGGAAGGGAAATCAGGAGACGTAGAACTTGGTGGTTTCTTCATTGAAGATGATACGTCAGGAGAAGTTCCTCTTGAAGTATTGGAACTACAAAAGAAAGAAAAATTGAAAGAACTTTCTAGCGAGATGAATTTAAGGAAACTGGAAGGTATCTGGAAGAAGGTAATGTCTGCTACCCTCCAAGATTCTCACGACAGGAATTGTTGGTTGGGAATTTTTTTTTATAAATTTGAGCTTAATTAATTTGTTTTAAATGTGCATGCCACCTGTTCTTAAGATTTGTTATATGTTGTGTGACTTCTGAGGTTAATCCTGTTTTTAGACAGTTTTTTTTTTTTTTTTTTAAATAATGCACTGCTAATATTATCATTTTGGGTAATTAGCACAAAACGCCCTTATCTTTCAATATTATTGTGCAAAATGTTCCTACTTTTTATTTTTGGCATTTTCACCCCTTTTTTCACCTTTTATTGTGGAAAATGTCATTTTCATCCAATTTCTCAATAAAAAAATGTAAATGACAAATATACCTTCATATTTAAATGAAACTAAAAAATAAAAAAATAAAAAAAATTAAAGAACAATTGCAATTATACTCCCAAACTTTTAAAAAAATACAAATGAGTCTAAATTATTAGAAGGGTAATTAGCACAAAACGTCCATATCTTTCAATATTTTTTTTTGGCATTTTCATCCTTATTTTCACATTTCATTGCAGAAATCAGCATTTGGGAGTATAGTTACAAGTTGTTTATTATTTTTTTATTTAAATAGGAGGGTATATTAATCATTTTATAGCTTTTAATTGAGAAAATAGATGAAAATGATGATTTTCACAATGAAAATGCCAAAAAATGAAAAGTAGAGATATTTTGTGCCAGTTACCTTTTTAATAATTTATTTGGACTTATTTACATTTTTTCAAAAAATTGGGAGTATAATTGTAATTTGTTCTTTAATTTTTCTTTTCTTTTTTCTTTTTTTGTTTTATTTCAATAGGAGGGTAATTATTTGTTATCTTACATTTTTATTGAAAAATTGGTTGAAAATGAAATTTTCCGTAATGATAGGTGAAAATACCAAAAAATGAGGTAGGGATGTTTTGCACAATAACATTGAAAGGTAAGGACATTTTTTGCTAATTACCCTTATCATTTTCCTTGCCAAATATGCTTCCCCACTCTCTCCAGGTTGCTGATTTGGTTCTTTTATTTGACTGATTCTACATTTCCTGCAATGGCAACAATTATCTAATCTCTCATGGTATGGGCCGTATGGCCTTTAATTACAGGGGGATCCGCTGAAAATTCCGAAGGCATTTCTTCACCAACTTTGCCAAAGATCAGGGTGGGAAGCACCGAAATACAATAAAGTTCTTGGTAGAGGTCACGGTTCAGGTTACTCTGTTAGTGTATTGCAGAAAGCTAGCGGAAGGGGTAAGAGCAGAAAAGCTGGAGGGCTAACGACTATCCAGCTTCCTGATCAGGACAGAACCTTTAATACTGCTGAGGTACAAACTTGGCAGGTGCCACTGTAACTATTTAAGGTTACATAATTATAAATCAACAACGCGAAAGGAACTGAAAAAAATTTGACCCAGCTTCGGAATTACTGCAAGTTTCCCAGTGGAATTTTGGAGATCTTTCTCCTGATCTAACAAGATAATAAGACTGATAACTATAAATTCTATCAAGCTGATCAAAAAACTGAAATTAGCATAACAAGTAGAGTTGTGCATCAATGACATTGCGAAATGCTAATCACAGATTTATGTTAATCAATTGATTAATGTTAACAAGTAGATCTAAGTGTAGATTTATGTTTATGACTTGATTAATGCTAATCTACTTGTAGTGTAGAAGGTCTATATCCACTGCAGTAGTTTCTCACTATATCTAAGCAGCAGTAACAAATACATTATGAATAATCCCTTTATTTTTTATTTTGGGGTGTGGACCAATATACTGCAGTACCAATACAATTGTCTGCTCTGAAAACTTCGAAGACGGCATAAATAACTATGAAAATCCCACCACTAGTCAAGCTTATGCAGTAACTAGTGATTGACTTGCTTAATCTAAAGTTTGCTAGGACTGCCTCTAAATATAGGCTGGTACTGCACATTATTAAAAGATAATCTTATGTAGACTGGTAATTGAAAGATCAGGAGCTTTAATTTGTTTTCTTTCTCTGAAAGACTATCAAAGTGCATAATATTATACATTTTTGGCAGATTAAAGCTCAATGATTAACTCTGTTCTGTTCTTCATTAATGAAGTTTTTATTTTCCCATATGCACAACAGAGGTGGCACATGGATATATAATAGTAGGAGCCTGTTATATTCATTAGACAATAAGCAGTTTTTGCTTTTCAGATAAAATGACTTAAAAATAAAATTCAGAAAATTTCAAGTGGAAAGTGTAGGTACAGAACCTACCAGAAATTCTCAAAACTTGAATTGATTCAATTTTTCATGAGTGTATTTCTGTTAGGGTTGTGCGTCCACTTTGCTAAAGTAACTTCTCGATGGAGGTGATTTGTTCAACTTCAATCTGTTCAGATTTCAAATTTGAATATCTTATTTAATACGTCTGAATGTTATTGAGTGTTTTTCCTTTTCACCACAGGATGCGCAGAATAATGTTGCAGCTTATGCACTCCATTGCCTATTTCCAGATCTTCCTGTTCACTTTGCACTTTCAGAGCCTTATGCTTCTCTTGTGCTGAAATGGAAGGAAGGTGATTTAAGTTGCTTTTGACAGCTAGTTTTCTTTAAGTAAACAAACATGGAATTTATCTCTTTTGGAAGTTTACTTTGTGTAATCAAGTTACTAGTTGAAAATATTTATCATTATCCAGTCACTATCTTTTAAAAATTAATTTTTTTTTACGTTATCTTGAATTTGTAACTAATTTCTCTATTGGTTAATATTTTTTTCAGCGGAGTTATTTACAAATGTAAAAGACAATCAGGAAGATCGCAGGGCTGGTTTTGTGGATTCATTACTGAGTTCTGACAGAGTTGAATCAAACATTCTGCCTGATGTCATGGATAGTCCTCTTGAAGAGAAGCTCCAAAAACCTTGTGTTGCAGAAGACATTGCTGGTGGCACCAATCAAAATGCTGAAAGTATGTCAATGAATTTTTTCCCTGTGTGGAAGTGTGATCAAAGTCATTTTTGGATCCCCCCCCTCCCCCAAGCGTTTATCTTGAAAGGCAAGAATGTGAATGAACTAGTGTATTTTATGTTCCAAAACATCCTTTTTTTGGCCAAACAGGGCCTTTCTTTTATCAGTTAGGCTGACAATTGTATCCATAAGCAGGCAGGAATGAACAAGAGAATAGTGAAAATTTATTTTTTCCAGTCTTGTATATCTTTTACATATCTTGTTTTACTGTTATGTTTGCTAATTGCAGGAATGAACAAGGATAAACATGCAGAGAGCTTCTATCTGAAAAAGGAACACCAGCATAAGAAAGGAATGAAGAAGTACAAGGTTGGTCTCTTCCCATGTCGAGCAACCTCCTACATATTGGTGATGGACTGAGAATATTTCCATGAATTACTGGTTAGAAGCACTATGCTTAAATGGCTTCATCCTTTAAGTTTTCTGGGTTCACAGCTCTATTCGAAGACTAAAATGATCACAGATCTTAGTTTTATTAATAAGCACAAGTAAATTCCCAGTTATATTTTACCTGCGAGTTCCAAAATACAGGAAATCTATATGGTCACATAATTCACTAGTGTTAATATGAAAACTATGTTTAGGAAACATCATTGTTGTCATGCTATACACTTCAGTTAGTAACTTTGACAGCACCAGTCTGAGTTCCGAGGAAATAACTTCATCTTTACAAGGTCAAATATAGCTAGTCCACTCTGCTACCAGTTTTCTTTTGTAGGATCCAACAAGTTATAATAACTTCATCTGATTGAAAAGGCATTGTTTTTAACTCAGTTATATGTACTTTTTCACAAGTTCAATTTTTTGGTTTGTGTTGATATTCTTATCTGAGCAGGAGATGTTGGAGTCCAGATCCAGACTCCCTATTGCAGAGTTGAAAGGTGATATTCTGCATTTGCTTGAGGAGAATAATGTTTTGGTTATATGTGGGGAGACGGGCTGTGGAAAGACAACTCAGGTGTGAAATTCAATATAGATTGCCTTATTTATGCAGCTAAAGTCGATTGGGTTTGCACATTTTGTTGAATGGAAATAATTCTCGACTCCTTTTAACCGATCTAATGAAATTATATTATTTTCATTTATATCACACTTTTTCTCTTTTAAAGATGTCATCTTCATATGATATCTGTCTGATGAATTATGTAGGTCCCACAATTTTTATTGGATAACATGATTGAAGCAGGACGTGGTGGGTTCTGTAACATAATATGTACTCAACCCAGGAGAATTGCGGTTAGTGATATAATTAAAATGCTAATGTCAATATAGCCCCTGTTTGTTTCCATTATCTAGCCATTAAAATGAAAAATATGAGCGTTATCCATCACATCAAGTCACCATATTTAAATTTCTATTTCTTGTGTGGGGCTCGTAACGGCTATATTTTTCATTCTCATTCTTAAACAAATGGGGCCATAAAATTATACTGGCACTATTCAGTAGCTAAAAATTTGCAAGTTCTGTTTTTGCTGTTTTCAACAATTATTTTCAATTAACACTTCACTACCCCCACTTTTATGTGACTTGGCACATACTATCTTGTGGAATGAGTCATTTGCTTTAAGTTATAAGTCTTCTTATGATCATGAAGATGCTGTATCAAAATCTAGAATCAGCCAAAACTGATACCTGGGATGACAATACTTCACATTGTTTGTACAAGTACAACCTGATGACACGCTACTTGATGGTATTTGTTGGTCTCTTTTAGGCAACATCTGTCGCTGAAAGAGTTGCTGATGAGCGCTGTGAACCGTCTCCGGGGTCAAATGAATCGTTGGTTGGTTATCAAGTTCGTCTCGATAGTGCAAGGTGATCACATTCTTGTAATTTCTTCAGATATTTGCTTCCGGAATAAATTATAATAATCCAGTCTATGCGTCAAACTGTATTTTGTGTCAAATTCTAGGAGAAAATGTTATTTTAGTTGGTAAGTGCCTATACGGTTCATTTCACTTCCTAATATATTTGTTCCTCTTTTTTCAATGTTTTTCTGCCATGAATATACTTATTATTGTTATTTTCTCTCAGCTAGTATACCTGGCAATTAGGTACTAGCACGCGTAAGTGAAGAGGAATGTTTAAGTAAGCCGTGCTTTGTTACTGAGATGTGATGGATTTATTTACTTTTCTAGTGAGTTTTAGTCTTGGACACACTCCTCAATCTCAAGTCATGCATTCGTGAATTTCCATTTTGCGAAATGGTTTGAAGGTTTTTGAGTGCTGAAAAACTTCGAATTTTGGTCACTGATTGTATTTTACGAATTTTTGGATAGCATTGCACTCTGGTTTTTCTATTTTTTTTGTTCACACATGCTTGTCATGGAATAAATCTTTAAATGGGTATACCAAGTACTCGAGCAAATTGCAATAAACGGGTACCAAAGATTTGATATGTGTTGTGGCAGAAGTTCTTTGTCTATACAATGTTTTAGACGTTAAAGAAGATAAAGACATATAATCTTAATGCTTGATAAAATGATGAGATATGGAATGAATATTTTGAAGTTATTAGCTATTAGATGATAGGGAAGTGTGTTTAATTTTAGGACCTGATGGATAAGTTTGGATGAAGAAATTTTGATTGGGTTGATCATTATAATATACTCGGGAAGGGTGTATTCTTGTCACCTCTTAGTGTCTAGGGGATACATCATTGATGTTGCATTATTTCACATGGTCTTTTACCTATTTAGGAATGAGAGAACGAAGCTTCTTTTCTGTACAACTGGCATTCTCCTGAGGATGATATCGGTAGGTGTATTCTACTGATTAAGCTGTTCACTCGTCTGATTATGATTATACACTTGCAGATGTAATTCTAATTTGGAGGAGTAAATTTTATCGTCTCATCTCTTCCTTAACACGGATCTCAATTTGCAGGGGGAGAAAGACTTGGCTGGTGTTAGTCATGTTATTGTTGATGAAGTGCATGAGCGGTCTCTCTTGGTGAGTTTGTATACTCTGATCTTTTGCATCTTCAAGTTTCCACGCCAATTGTTATTAACTGGGATTCACTTCTGTAATCATCATTCCTGCATTTGCAACATGTAGTTCATTAAAAATGACGCATTTTAAATTAACAAAGTCAAACATGAATTTGATGATTCATGCCATTCCTGGCCGACTCCAAAATTCATTCCCTCTAATGTTCATTCTATTTAATGTATGATATATGGATTCACTGCATGTGTATAGGTGTGATAGAACATATGTTAGGGCAAAATTAATGTCTCTGTTGACTACTTTGTAAATGCCGTAAATTATGATTCCTAATAGTAAAACTATGGGAATTTGATCTATTTATCCAAATTCATCTTCTTGGTTTTTGTTATCAAAGCACAAGTGGTCTAAGAGAGACTATAAACACTTCCATGTGTTAAATAGCTGGATAGTAAATTCCAATTAGAAAAAAGAAGTTAGTAAATTCCAATTAGAAAAAAGAAGTTAGCTTGTGACTTCTGGAGATAAGAAACAAGGAAGAGCTTCTTACTGAATTCTGTCTTCTGAAATATTGCAATTATCTCCTTGGAAAAATAAACACGTGCGCCGAAATATCTGTAAATCAATTTGGACTAATTTTAGTAGTTTCTTTTTGTGTAACAGGGGGACTTTCTTCTCATTGTTATGAAGACTCTGATTGAAAAGCAATCTACTCACAGAAAATCTAAATTGAAAGTTATTCTTATGTATGTTTGTAACTCATTTACAAAATATATGTATTATGGTAGTCAGTGTTATGTTATTTTTGATTGATATTTTTTATAATATTAGTCTTCCTGAGTAGTTATTTGCCTTGTGCTGTAGGTCTGCAACCGTTGACTCACACATGTTCTCAAAGTACTTTGGTAATTGCCCAGTAATTACTGCACAAGGGCGAACACATCCTGTGTCAACCCATTATCTTGAGGATATTTATGAAACCTTGGAATACCGTCTTGATTCAGATTCTCCTGCCTGTATAAATCATGGGATATCTGTGTCAGAGAAGGTATTGTATTTGTTGCTTTCTTGATTTGAATTAAACATCCAACCTCCTCCTTCAATAGAAAATGAAAAAGGAAAGATTGAGTTTGTCTGTTCATGACTATACGCTACAGAACCTTCTCAAAGCTGCACAACTGCAATAATATAGGCATAAAGTTAGTTACAACCACAAAATTATTTGCTGGGGCCTGCTGAATTTGTGCTACATTGTGGTTCAACTGATCAAGATCACCGGTTGGCAAAAATGGACACCATAGACGCCTGATTTGCTCAGTTTGAAGTTTGTGACAAAATCAGTGATCTACTTGTGCCCACAAAAAAAAAAAAAAAAAAAAAAAAAAAAAAAAAAAAAAAAAAAAAAAAAAAAAATTGCCTAAAAAATTTAGTTAAG
>NC_036239.1:16916231-16923350 GCF_002742605.1 Olea europaea var. sylvestris
GTGCATTGTAACGATCAAACCTTCTACTTAAGGTTATACATGGTGACAATTTTGGAATGGCCATTCATACTGAAAAAACATTGATCAGTAAACCTGATGGTCATAATTTATAATCTAAAGTAGAATCTGTGTTCCACTTTATAGGAGCCACATACACAACAAAATAGAAATTTTATTGAAAATTTTACGTTCTGTGGATGCTTTACTAATCTCTATCTATCTTGAGAACCCTATGTATATCCTAGCCCATTACAAAAGACAGTTCAGCTGCTCACTATACAATACGTATGCACATTGTATGCTATTTTCAATGGAAGATTGAGAATTTGTTCATCTCTGTTGTAGTGGGTTGATCACAAGCCCTGAAGGGGCAAGTGGTTCCATAATTGTTACAGTTGGTGTTTTAGTTTGTTGCATCCCATTTCAGATTATTTGAGTTCGTATTGTAGCAGAGACTAAGATGAAATTGTCATAAAACCAAGTTAACCAATACACATAATAGTATCGTATCATGATTAGTCTTCTTGATCGATGTTGGATTTGGCATCCATCATGGAAAGTCAATTTTTGGATTCATAATGGTTTTCTGGGATGGGACTTATCAGTTTGTGTGCCTTCTCTCTTTGTTGGAATATGTGGACAACTTATCCAATCATGCTATATGTAATAGCAACTACAGTAAATAAGCTTCATTTCCAAAAGAAAATTTGGTTGGCTTCTCCATTTGCACCACTAGAATGTCTATTGGAAGTTCCAATGCAATGAAATCCTATGCAACCATATTAGACCATATTGCTTTTGATCTAGCCCTCTTTTAACACGTTATTGTTCTTGTGAATGAGTGTTTCTTTTTAGGTCTGTGCAAGCATGTCTTCATTTTAATCCTTTTGAGCATGTGCATGCATCCATCTTATCAACCTCACTTTTGGGACTTCCATTTTGTTAACAACCATTTTTTCCCCATGCCGGTTATGCACGAATGGTTGCTGTTAAGGAATGAATAAGTTAGGAATCACATATATTAGGAAAACAAGTATATTAGGTAAGAGTATAATTGTGGTTTATTATGCTGGTGCACCAGTCAGCTAACTCTCATGTACAAGGTTGCCCATCCAAGGATAAAGGGGAAATTGTAAGTCAGCCTTGTCAAGATGCCTTAAGATGGACCAGAGGCTGTTCATCATAGTGTATGGTGCCATATGATGGACAGAAAATTTTCTGAGGCAGTGAATCATTTTCGTCCTTAATATTTGTGTACATTTTGTTTCTTATTCAAGAAAACCATATGTTATTATCCGTAACTAATAAAAAATCAAAAAACTGTTGTTCCAATGTTGGGGGTTGGGGGGGGGGGGGGGGTAGTTTTTATATTATCTGTTTGAGTTTGGCGGATAATTATTTATTGCAGTACTGAGTGCTCTCTCTTTGTTTCTGCCTGGTGATAGTATATAATTGTGAAGAAATATTTACATGTTCCAGGTTATAATTGCCACAAATATTGCAGAGACGAGTATAACGATAGATGATGTGGTATATGTGATAGATTGTGGTAAGCACAAGGAGAATCGTTATAATCCACAGAAGGTTTGTTCTAGCCTACATGGACTTACATTAGAAATAAGAGTATTTTTCTTTGTATGATGATTGTTCTTAACAAAGAAGCTCTTGGATTTTTTATTATTTGGTGGTTATTTTGTCATTAAGGGCTTAAAAAAAACTCCCTCAAGAAAAAGAGTTCTCTTCTTTTTTTTTTTGGTTTCTTCATGCTAGAAAATGGTCTTATCTGCATGGTGAATTTTCATTTTACTTAGTTATTGCAGAATATGATTGATATGCATCCTAATAACTTCTGTTCATAATTGGGTCTAATGAGATTTGAATGCCCTTTAATGTATTAAATGAGAATGAAAGTAAACTAACAACTAGAAGTGGATGCAACCACCTTTAATTTTCCAAAGATGAAAAATGTGTTCCTTTTATGCAGTTATAGCTTTTTAGAACTAAGGTTCCCCTTATTCTATTGAAAGGGCATGAAGTCTGTTCAGGTATTGGTCTATACAGTGCTCCATATTGACCTAGCACTGAACCTGAAATACTGTGGAGTGATTTTGTATTGTAAAAAATTTCAAGTGATAGTCCTTTGGCTGGTTTAACTTTTTACTTTCAGATTTATCAGCAGCCATGTCTAACAGGTAAACTAGGCTGAAACAGAAAAACTTTAATTAAGGGAGATAATAGAAAGCAGAAAACATAAACTTCAGGATGTACAATTCAATTGCTTGGCCTTTTGCAACAATGGTATCTTCTCTTTTAGGTTTCATTCATCCGCCCTTTCTGCACGTCTCATTTTGCAGCATTAAACATTATGTGTATTGCATAATAATACTTAAGACATGTGACTGTAAGCCACCTGTATCCACGTGTTTTAATTTGATTCTAATAGAAACTGTCAAGCATGGTTGAAGATTGGATATCTCAAGCAAATGCAAGGCAACGGCGAGGAAGAGCTGGACGTGTGAAGCCAGGAATCTGCTTTTGTTTGTATACATGCCACAGATATGAAAAGCTCATGCATCCATATCAGGTACATAGTGCCTCCCCAAATACAATTGATGAGTAAATAGATAGTCGTCTGCAATTTTATTTGCTTCATACCAACCTTATCTTTGGTACTTCAATCAATACATGTGGGCTGTCTAGATGCCTGAGATGATGCGGATGCCGTTGGTAGAGTTGTGTTTGCAAGTGAAGCTGCTTTCTCTTGGTGGCATAAAGCAATTTTTGTCTAAGGTGAGTTCTCTCATCTTTCACGGAAGGGTCTATGTGTTCGATCCGCATATCTTTTACACTTTGCTGTGAAGTTCAGTTTTTTATACGCAGGCATGCATCTTTTTTTTTGACTTGATTTCTATTCTGCATTTTTCCATTTTCAGGCCCTGGAACCTCCAAGAGAAGAGGCTATGGAATCGGCAATTTCTTCATTATACGAGGTACTTATCAAAAATTTTACTGAAGAGAGTCATCATATGATGTCAATTTTTGACTACTACCATAACGACTTGACCTTTATGCCCAAGTTGTTAATATCATATGTAGTGTTCGCTTTACGTGGGTATCTGTCTACTTACCTCCTCATTGTTTTCTATCGCGTCCCCCATAATTTGAACCCATGAGGGGGTAAGTTGGCAGATACCCATCCAAAGCGGACAATATGTATGACATAATAGTTCGAGCATAGAGGCAATTTAAGTCTCTTATTAGGCAGAGATATTGAGTTTGAATCCTGGGGAATCAATAGAAAGCCATGAGGGGGTAAGTAGGCAAGATGTCCATCCAAAGCGGACAATACGTATGAAATAATGATTTTAGCATAGAATCCTGGGTCGTTACAACAGTTGCATGTCAATAGAGTATTGTGCACAAAAGATGTAGTAATAATTTTGTTATTCTATCAATGTCAAGTTTTTCTATTTGTTCATAGAAAATTGATCAGGCCCCAATTCTGGTATGAATGCACTTTTATGACCTATTTTAATTATAACATTCCAACTAAGATTCTCTTTGACTCCCAACGAGGAATCTTTTGCTTGCTTTCAATAAATTATCTCAAAGCCAAATAATATGATTATGATATTTGCCATCTGCAAATCATGGTCGGAGTATATGAGTTTGCAGTATTTTGTCATGCTTGCATTTGGGTAACATGATTCAAATTATAGACTTATTTGAACTTTGTATATAGGTTGGTGCCATCGAGGGAGACGAAGAGTTGACACCTCTTGGATATCATTTGGCTAAACTTCCTGTCGATGTATTGATTGGAAAGGTATGCATCCTACATACGGTGACCTTTTTGCTATGGAGCCTAAATTGTTAAAGAACCTGATATTGAAGGCTTATAATTATCTTCAAAAGAAGCAACTTAAAAAATGGACAAGGTTCCTTTTTTCTAAACTCCAAAATAAGAGTTCCTTTAAGGCCATCTAGGTAATCGGTAAAAGGAAGTTTTCTCATGCCCATGATTGTTTTCTCTGTAAGATCATGAACCATCTGCTGTCCACTGTGAATCTTTTATGTTGGGGAACTGCTCTGAATTGGATCAACTACCTATGCGCACATAATGAGATGCTATGTATCAAGAAAATAAGTGTTCTAGGCATGGTTATGAAACTGGTGAACGGACTAAGTGGTCTGACAAGTAACTGGCTACTTGGGTAGCAAACCAGTCTGGATGACTCTATTGAACCAGATGTTAAATGAACCGGTCAAGAACTGTCAAATGTTACCATTTACAGAAAAATGAAGACCCAAAAAAAAGGCCCCATTATGTTAAACTTGTCGGTTCAACCAAATTCTTCCAAAACTCGCTTCAAACCAAGTTTTGGGCCTGGGGTCTCCATGATATATGCCCTCTAGTTCTCCTTTGCACCACTTTGAGTTGTTGAATATAATTCTCACTCCAATATATGTAAAAGTTAACCCTTCTTTGGCTACCATATAAAGAAATTTCAATAACAAAGCAAAAGAAAAATGCTCTGTTGTGGGTTAAAAAAAAATAAAAAATAAGGAGTCTCTTCTTGTGGTTTTTCTTTGTGTGACGCATGTGCTAGTGCTCTGTTGTGTGCTCGCATTGTGCCTTTGTCTATATGTTTATTGTTAACGACGGTAACACTTATTTTCAATTGCAGATGATGTTATATGGTGGAATATTTGGTTGTTTGTCACCAATTCTCACTATTTCAGCATTTTTGAGCTACAAGTCGCCATTTGTTTATCCAAAAGATGAGGTTCTTCCTATTTGGCTTTGTGAATTTATCATTGAGTTCTGCCACACAGATGAAATTACAAATACAATGTTATCTCCATATTGCAGAGGGAAAATGTTGAAAGAGCAAAGTTGGCCCTGGCGACCGATAAGATTGGTGATGCAACAGTTCAGATTGATGGTATACGGCAATCTGACCATCTTGTAATGATGATGGCATATCAGAAATGGGACAAGATTATTCATGAGGTTGGTCGATAAAGTCAAAGTTGAATAGATATTTTTACAAAACAGTTATCGGATTTTCTTTGATCAGCCCGACATTGTAGATTTTGATTGTTTTTCATCTTCATGGATATATGGTATCATGAAACTCTGCGTGCGTGAGCTAGGACCTATTGTTGTATCTGGATACATGCCATATTTATGATACAAGTGGTGTATGTGTAGCAGAGTTTATGTTGGTATCCTTTGTAGAATCATAATAATAGGTATAGGATATGAAAGAATATAAGAATTACTATTACTGAGAAATATGTACATAGGATATATCTAACACTGTAAAAGATGACCAGATTTTTGGCTAAAATCTACCAATTAAAATGCCTAGCAGCCTTTTTAAGTTTTTATTATTAATAATGGGACAAGTACAAAAAGAAACTACAAGATATGTAGAGAAAAATATAGGCAAAAGAGTTATTAGTAAGGTTTTACCTTGTACGCGAGTTTGCTGCTTGCACTCTACTCTGTTAAATAATGAACTGTATTGAGCCCAGGGATTCATAATTTTATCAACTCAAATTTACCTACCCCCCTGAAAATTTTGGCATTTGTTTTTTTTATATTAATGTTCATAACGTTAGCTTCTGGTCAAAGATTAAATGAGTTAAAATTTATCAAACTACTTTCATTTGACCCCACAATGTGTTATGAAGTAGAATAAATAAGCATTTTTATTATGTACACATTATAAACCTTCGTTTGGACCTAGCTAAAATGATCACTTAACAAAGCTCTGAATTGTGTTTGATCGCATCGTGGATGACTTGAATTTTATTTGAATTTGTTTAGAGACTATTCTAGTATAAATCGTGATACAAATTTTTCAAATGTATAATATAATTTTAACCTATTTGAAAACATGGGATATAAAACTTGATACATCAGGTTCTCAAGTTTTGTTATGACCACTTGGAGGCATATCACATATTGAAAGATACATTAATGCCTGGTATATGCAGTCTATGGCTATAATGTTTGATCCTTGGGAAAAGGGAGCGAAGCTTTGTGGCCAAACTTTTTGTTCTTGATAATATATAGACAAGACTGTTTTCATTTCTCTTCCCATTGGAATTTGGTCCAAAAAACCAACTTATGTCATTGAATATATACCCAAGTCAATAAAAGTACTTTTTTTCTGTTTTCACTATGTCATATATGACAAATCTTGAATAAAATTCAGTATTCTGATCTAGATATGTTGTCAGACTTATGACATATCTTCCACTCTGTCACCATGAATACTTTAGAACATGTATAGGACTGATGATACAGAGTCAAGGGTAGTTTAAGGTACAAAAATATAATTTTGCAACTCCAATGATTTGGTGTAGTTGACATTGAAAGGCAGTCGTGACGACTGGTGCTCGTAACAAACACCTGAAATATAGAAGAGAGAAGAGAAGAAGAAAAGGGAGAGGAAAGAGAAGATTCAGATAACAGACACGATGAAGAGAGAGAAAGGAGGCAGAGAACAATTGAGATTGAGGAATCTGTATTGTTCAATATGAATAGTCTTTCTAATACAATGCATAAACCCTTTTTGTATAGGGTTATGACTAGTCTAATAGAAGTAGGAACAAATACATAAAATACTAAAATATCTTTAAAAATAAAATTATCCGGTCCTATAATAAGTATCCAAACTTGATAAGTCTTCCACAAAATATGCATTGCAATCTCCATCAAGATCAAGTGGCTATTTAATTGGACTTCTCAAACAATACTTTTGAAATATTGTCTGGAGTGCTGAAAATATTGGATATTCCTCTCCAAAATACATTATAAGGGAATTTATAGAAAAAATGTTTATTGTCAGATCATAATTATTGGAATGAACGTTCTTGAAGATTTTTATTATGTGCCAAATAATATTAAGAATTTTAAGGTAAGTTACTAAGTATACTCCCTAGCTGGAGAAAAAAATAATAATTTTGGAGCTCTTGCATCACATCTGAATGAACTCGTCATGTTTAAACAATGAAGGTGGTTTGTTTTTTTTTTTTTTTTTGGCTAATTCTTGAATATTTTCTGAATAGCCATTAAAAAGGCCAAAAAAAAAAAGGGGGGGGGGG
>NC_036239.1:16923397-16930653 GCF_002742605.1 Olea europaea var. sylvestris
TGGAATGTACCAGATTGTATTGGTATATTCCAATGGTTTTGCCATTGTGATTTCAACTATCCTTGATTTAGAGGGAGCTGCCTGTGTATTAAGGGATAACTCTACTAAGATTGAAGAATCTATAAATGTCTTTACCACCCAATGTAATTGGTCACCTTCTCGGTTAACATATTTCACCTATACTAGATTTTTTTTTTATAGAATTTATGTTAGCATGTGTTACTCTGTTGATTTACAGAACTGCTTCGGATGTAACCTACATTATTTTTGAGGTAACAATTTGTTCTGTTCTTGCAGCATGGAATTAGAGCAGCACAAAAATTTTGCAGTTCACATTTCCTGAGCAGCTCTGTCATGTTTATGATAAGGTATGTTTTCTGTTATATTTATCTTGAATTGAATGTGGCATCCGACTTCGAATCTATCTCAAAGACATTTGTATTGCAGTGTCTTTATTGTGACAGTGTTTGTGGAAAAGTGGAAAGGGTTCCATGAATGGGAAATTATGTTTTATGAACTATTATTTCTTTGGAAAATGGGACAATCTAACCAATTCCATACAAACCGCTAGTTGAATAATAAATTGTAGCTGATATTGTCCTGTTCCAGTGCTTGTAGCTGCACATAATCTTTTGAAGGATATATAGGAATTATGCATAACCTTTAATTTTCTTTTAACTTTTTATTTTCGTCCTATTATGCCAGGGACATGAGAATACAATTGGGTACATTGCTTGCTGACATTGGGATTATTAACATTCCGAAGAATTATCAGGTACTTTTAGTTTTTTGTAGTACCAAACAATTGATTAGATGTAGTTGTCTGTCTGAATACATTTGGGTTTGTCCTTTCGAACTACTGATATCTTCGCCTCTGCTACAATTGTATAAATGCGAATTTTGACTGATTCATTCACAAAAGCTCCAAATTGAGGAGTGAAAACACTTTAAACATGAAAGTAAGTTTTATTTCCTTCCATATGCAGTATAAAGCATAATGCTATTAGGAATAGAGGAAGTGACGAAGAGGGAAGACTTTTGTTGACAAACTCTAGCACACACACTTTAGAAAGGTCATATAAGAGGTTATTTGGTTCATTTATGTTGTGAGTTGGCTCAGAAATAAGACTAGATATTGCAGTCTTTGGTTAGGGGCTTTGGAACTTGGACAGAAGGAACCACAATTAACCTGTTTGTTGGTTTCCATTCTATTTTTCCACTAGAGAGTACCTAATTAGCAAGGAAGTTTTTGTCAATACTTACATTGATATCCAGGTGTACTAGAGCTTGACATTGAGAGTAAGGGGCGAATGTTACTTTTCCAGAAGTAATGACCTGCAATTGATAAGATTTTCTGATGCAATGCTACAGATAAAATCTAAATGATGATTGTGTTACAATTGTATTTGCAACCTCTGGATCATGGAAAGTATTGTGGTGCAACACATTTGGATTCTCAGAATTGAATTATTATATTAGTTGTTGGTAGCAGAAATGCAATTTTATCTATGATGTGTACATGTATGTGAATTTTGTTGTCTAACTAGCATGTTGCCTGTGGAAATTTTGTTCTCTCTCTTTTCTTTTCTGCGGTTCAGGTTTACAGACATAGAACCCACATGTTTTTAATCTTGTGGGTATTCTCATAAAATGATCATGGGGCTTTAAGCTGGGGTATCTTGGACTCCAATTTAATATTGGTACATTTTTGGTGTCTGAGAACATCTCAATTACCTGTTCAATTGAGGGATTTTCATTTAAAGAACTGTTTGGCTACGTAAGTCTGAAATATATTTGTGGATGTAACTGCCATTCGAAATTATGAACTGCTTAGTTATTTTATTGCTGAGTTTTCATTCTTTTCTTGCTTTGTTTACCTTTATTTCAATTTCCCCTCCCCTTTTTACTCTTTTCTTCAAAATTTTACAACAGTTATTGGTGCTGAAAAGCCTTTTTGAGCTTACATATTATTTAACAAGTTTATTTTTCTACTAAATTTTGCAACTTCTTTAATGACAAGTGAATTCTGAAGCAGGTTGGGTGGAAAAAGAAAGAAAAGCTTGACACTTGGCTTTCAGATTCATCACAAACATTCAATCAGTATTCATGTCATTTTTCAGCAGTGAAGGTAAAATCATTTCACCGTTTTAAGTTCCAGCATATAGTGTTCCTTGGGTATTATGAAGGTGCAGTTGACTTGCATACTCTGTTTTGATGTCTAGTTTGATGAGCATTATTGTGTTATTCTTGTCATCTATTTTGCTAGTATTTCTTTCTGAGTCTTGTAAACAGTGTGCGTAAAAACTAGTTGCATTTGGTGCCTTAAATCTTCTCTATTAAAGGGCATTATCCTATACTTGGTCTTCACTAATGCACACTGAGAGAGCACAAGCTGCTTTAAAGTTGTGGGTCCAAAATGCACATTTGTTAAAACTGTAGACCTCTTAAAATTTTTCTGATGTTTCATTTACCATGATTTGAATAGAAAGTTCCATCTTGTAGCTCTTTTGAGGAATTGATATATAATTTATCTACCAAGGACCTTGATCCATTTCTTATTTAGAATTAGTATTAATAGTAGATATTATTGGCACCAATGCATACCAGTATAAATACGGAAGTACTCTGAGATAGTAATGACCAAGACTGACAATTCATCTTATGCGATCAGTTTGGAAAAAAAGAAGGATAATTAATGTGTAGGTAGCAGTTGCACTTTCAAAAAAAAAAAGAAAAAGAAGGAAAAAAAGAAAAAAGAAAAAAAAAGCTAAGGTACTAAAATTTAGTAAAACCAGTCATTTTATCTGATAATCTGTCTGGGTTGGTTTGTCCTTATTGATTGTTCAACGTGCGTATGCAGGCAATACTATGTGCAGGTCTGTATCCTAATGTAGCCATGATGGAGGGAGGTAGTACTGAGGATCGTCCTGTTTGGTATGATGGAAAAAGAGAAGTTCACATACACCCTTCTTCTATTAATGGTAACCAGAAGGCTTTTCAGTATCCATTTCTCGTCTTTCTTGAGAAGGTAATGTACCTTGTTGACTATTTTTTTGTATTTCTAAAGATGCAATTGTGCAGAGTCTAGACTTAGGAAGTTAACAAGATTGAAAGATATTGGTGCTAAACCCCGCACCCTGGAAAAATAAATGAAGGAAACATTTTTGGGTGCTGCATTATTGTGGTGGTCCGTGGTCCCTACCTTACTGGTGCCTTAAAAGAAAAGACAGTCATTCTTCTGATCCACTTACTTATTTTCCATTTTAGCAAAACCATTACTACACATTATTGATCTCAAAGTTTGTGTCCGTTTAGTGCCAAGGGTTTATTGGCTAGTTGAATGTCAGAGACAATGTGCTGATCAAATTGCTAGACCCTTTAAGGCTACTGTGGTTGTGTTGCCTTTAGTTTGATCATTTTGAAAACTAAATTTGAATAAATAAATGTTTCATTCTCGTATCCAATGTTTTCAAAATCAGATCAAACTGGCCAGTTCGACTGGAATTACTAGGAACCAGTTTGGTCATCACCAAAAACCATTTAAGTTCAAAACCAGTCCAAAAACTGGTTTGACCTTAAACCTGTTGACCCTGTACCAGTAAAGGTTTGCTTTCAGCAAAGGCCCACAAAGTAAATGCGTAACTCCTCTCATTGGCACATTATTTAGTATACAGCTTCCTCCACATTTTCCTTCGTGAAAACTGATGTGGGATCTAGAAACTGATTAGAAGAAGTGGTTCAAAAATGGAGAAAATAATAACAGGTCGCTTTTTGGTCAACAGTGAAAAAAAAAAGGGTTTGGAAGAAAACCTTAAGTACAAAATAATTTATTCTTGGATTTAATTTCAATTTATTTTATCTTTCTCATTTAATTTTATTCTAAAAACACAATGAATTGCTAAAATATTTAAGCAATCCATTGAAGCTTTGTCTATGATTTTGTATTGATATTGTCATTTTGGAAACAACCATAAGAAAATTAAAGCAATCAAGGTTAATGAATATTTTTGTCTATATATTTTGCCTAATCTGAAAAATTTCTTATTATGGTCAATTTTTATAGCATAATAAATGTTTAGTTATTTATTGGTTCGAGTCCGATTCAATCATGTCGGACCCTTTAACCCCTCATCCTTTCCCTTTTTTGGGTGGATGACCATGCTAGTTTTGAATACAGAGATTGGAGGAGATAGTGATCTTGATTACTAATATCGTGGACATGCATTTATAAAAAATTATTCATGTGTTAGGCCTTTTTAAAAAAGTAAATTTGACTTGCACGTGGGGGCTCCTTGAAGAATAAAATAAATTAACGCATCATCTCTCTAATAACTTAAGCTTTTACATTAGTTGGTTCAACCGATCGAACCTTTTTGATATTTCTAGGTTATGTTTGTGTTCAATAATTGTTTGAGCTGAAATGCAAAGTGCAGTCTTAGGTTCGTATTTGTAAGATATCTCATTTTTATCTCCTCATGGGAATTTTTTTGCTTAATATTATCTGAAACTCTTTCTTATTCATCGCAATTCCAGGTTGAGACAACTAAAGTATTTTTACGAGACACTACCGTCGTTTCCCCCTACTCTATTTTGTTGTTTGGTGGACCAATGAATGTTCAGCATCAGGTATCTTTCGCTTTAAACTCAATGGAGTACATATGATTTATCAACAGAGGTCCACTATCGAAATCTTTGCCATTTTTTTTAATCAAAATATTTGCTTTACTTTTCTAAAAAGTAAGTCTTAACTTACTTTGTTTAGTATAAAAAGTAACATTTGAGAATCATGTTTTGCAAAATAAGTAACTTTTTAAGTGATTTGACTTGCTTTTGTGAACAACAAAACATGCTCCATCAATGGCTGCACCAGTTTAACTCATTGATCGGTTGATAGAATGTCAGAAACATTTCTGCTTTTGATTCTGCAGACAGGACTAATTACTGTAGATGGTTGGCTAAAAATGGCAGCACCGGCACAAACTGCTGTCCTCTTTAAAGAACTTCGATTGACTCTTCATTCTATTCTGAAGGAGCTCATTCGTAATCCACAGGTATCCTATTCGTTTTTGCTGACGTAATAATTTTTTGTATTTACTCTTGTTCGTTCTCTCTTAAATAATGGATTGTCTGGTAACTTGAATTGAAACTATTACCATTTATCCTTGCTCATGAGCATTGGCTTTATAGACTTTCCTGATGATGAATATATTGTATATGGGATGCAGCTTTCTGGACTCTTTTGAAAGTCGCACATACTCTGCATTTTATGGTTAACTATATCAATGTTCTTCTTTCTTCCCTCCTCCCTCCCTTCAAAAAATTCATTTTAGAAGCCTTCTGACCTTCATTATCTTGGACATGTGGACTGGTTATCCTTTTTCTAGATTTTTTTTATTATATATCGAATATGAGTTTTTCATCTTGTTCCCTTATGTGGCGCTGCAGAAATCAGATGTAGTTGATAATGAAGTTATCCAATCTATAATTCAATTATTCCTAGAAGAAGAAAAACCGGCAAGGTGACTTGTTCATTCCTCCACCGATGCAAATTCAAGCTGACTTTTGCCGAGATTTTTAGACCAAGTGCATAGGGTACGCATTTCCTCACGTATTTTCATCATTAGGATGTGGCTTTATTTGGACGCGTTAAAGATTTTATTGTTTTTATCATATACAAGTCTTTGGTACTAAATTGCATTTACTGGTCACTTGATTTGCAGAATTGAAGTTAAAACTACTTGGTCCACCCAAATGTACTCTATTCGTGCACTATATTGGCATGTTTTGTAAGGTAGACTCGACTGCGCAGACTATTTCAAATAACGAAAGAAGAAGTTTGTTTATACTTTATAGTATTATCTGGTTTGGTACTAAATGCCGAACACAAGTATACTAAAGGCGGTTTAACGTGCTGCAGACGGTCATGGTGGCCTCCGGGAAGCTTCTTTTGTTCTGCACTTGAAAGAAGTTATACAGAGGACGCAGGGAAAAAGAATAATGTCCTGGTAATTTACCAATAATTGGAGCAATTAAATTGAGCTATAATTTATATTATATACATAAGTTCTTGACCCGGTTTTGTTTTAAATGAACAATCTACTGGATGTATCTCTTTCTTTAACATATTTGATAATGGCAGAATAGTTATAAAATGTTCAACCTGGGTTGGCTGAACTTTTCACCATAGTTGCGTGACTAATAAGTTAAAATTGTTTTGCATTGAATATCCAACAAATTTTGATGGTAAAGTGTGAAAACGCATATAAGCAAAAAAAAAATCTGACGTATATATAGATTTAATCATAATTCTGTGAAAATAGGGATATGGTTTGGGAAATAACATATTTTTATCTTATTTTTCTTCTTTGGTGCGTTGTTGTTATGTAGCACTAAACATGACAATAGAAGAGATTTTAACTTATGTTTCTTCTATAGTATAGTTTGATCTTTCTTAGCTCCTGCGTTATTTTTAGGGAAATTAAGTGATATTTGAGAAGCTTAATCTCGAACATGGAAAGGCGCATGTCAACTCAGACTAAAGAAGGGCAAAATTAGAATTACATTTAACCCTTGGTAGGGATTATAATTAGATTTTAATTTAGGTCGGAGTCAACAATTAATTTTAATCATATATTTTATTGGATTCATAATTTTTCAACTATACATTTTGTTAATTTTTATAAAAATTTACTTATTTGATTTTAATTTCCACCAAACAGGGGTTTACTATTGGCTAAAATCTAGTGGTAAGTTTTTTGGCAGGCGAATTTTTCTTCTAAGCCAATTTAGATAATATTTGTTGTAATATCAGTAAACAATAATTCTACTTGTCCAAAGTTTCCTTACAAACCTGTTTTTGAAATGATTGGTGAGAATGTTATTTTATCAACCTACTTTGTAAATCATATTTGTAAGTGTAACACAATTCTATCAGTAAAATCCCCTAAAAGTTTTAAATTTCAATTATTATTATATATAAAATACTTCTTCAATATCTTCATTGTATGCCACAACTATCTCATCTTCATTTTAGTATTTTCATTAAGCTCAGCCAAATTTTTAAAACCGTCTTTGAGAAAAAAAATAAAAAATCAGTTTTTCCACAACAAATTTGACCTTTTGCCTTTTATTTAGACTTTCGCTTATTTTTCTCTTTCTCGTATTATTTCTGCTTTCTTTAGAGAAGTTATCATTTTGTTTACTTGGGACTTTTTCTTTTGACCGAAGGATTTTGAATTAATCCCTAATACAAGGAT
>NC_036239.1:16930740-16972404 GCF_002742605.1 Olea europaea var. sylvestris
GGGCCCCATATGTAATTTAAAAAAAAATGTGACGGGATCCCATTGTATGTGTGTCCTGGCACAGGTCCCTATACTTCAAGCAGGATTGAATGATTTTTAAACTCAATTAGATAGTTTTCAATTCCAAACTATGGCGCATTTTAACACCTTTAAATTTGTCAACAATTGAGTCTAACAAATATACATATTTGGGACTCTTTTTACTTAGAAATGAGTTTTGTAGCAGTGATTTATTTTTTTTGGAGAATGTGCAGTTAAAAAAGTATTGAAGAGTTATACATTTTCGTACAAAATTATTTTATTGGAAGAATGTGTGGTTAAAAATAAGTTTGTGAAAAAAATAATTTTTAGAAAATGATGCTCAAATGGGGGAATTAAGGATTTCTGATACACACTACCTGCCAATTATAGTATTAGACCTCATATTCTAATGCCTCGGTGTCGAAAAAAAAGGCATGGCTAGGGCAATGAATATAAAAAATAAGGTTATACAGTGCTTAACAAATACTCTAAAGTTATAATTACTCAAAAGTGACCATTGAAAATAATTCGGTTTGGTACCGTGGGGCTCAAACTATCAATAACATTGTAGAGAACACGAAAGAGATGACGATTACAATGCTAAAGATAATTGCTTTCATCGCCGTTCGGGTGCTCACGCAAAGGATTTGACTATTAACGTTACTATCATCATTTTGAGAACAAATTACAACAGAATATCCAAGGGTTCATCTTAAAACAAATAGGTGTTTCATTTTTCAAATATTATTATGCTGCCGATATAGGAAATATTTGACAGAATTTGTACAGATTAATACTTGACAATTTTTCATTGGTTTCGAGCCCAAAAATGACAGCAAATGCACCATATAGATTTTGCCAACGCTGCACCTGTATGGGTTCTGTGAATTATTTCCTGTACACAGGGAATAATTCTTTCAAATAACCACTTCAAATTTGCACATAAGAGCCTTTACTCCAACAATGTGCAATGAACGATTTTATCCATTTGACGATTAAAAATGTCATGTTTTATTAACTAACATACCTTCATTTTGAACTAAAATATAAAATCACAAAAAATAAAAAATAACTGGTAAATAAAGGAAGAAATTATAAAAAAAAAAAAAAGAAAAAAAACAAGAATCAATTTATTTTTAGTGTATATACCAAATATTTAACTTCAATTGATTTACATACTAACTAATTTCATGTGGTTTAGTCTTGGGTATTTCAAAAACTGGATCAGACCCATTGATTCAACACGAAGTTGGGATATAGGGTTCGGTAAATCTCCCGAACCGAACCGAACCGAACCGATCGAACTCGACGGTTCTTGTCAAATTAAATACATTGAGTATCTGAATTGAGAATCGACAGGTACGATTCAATTCTCGGTTCTAGACCAAGAACCGAATAAGAACCGAATATTTCTAATTTTTTTATATTAAATAAATCAAATTATTTTAATTTTAATTTTTTCTAAACAAATTAAAAATTTCTAAATCCAAATTTTTTGCCCAATAATTTGTTTCATTTCTAATTTTTTAATTTTTTGCCCAATTACCCATTTTATTGTTTCATTTCTTAGCCAAATAAGATTCAACCTACTAAATAACCCTAAACATCTACACTAAAGTGCATAACGCTGTCTGGACTCTCATACTCACTCTCGCAGCCTCCTTGACATTCGAAAACCTATACAATCGTCGGTCGACGATGTAACCTCCGTCGACCGAAGTTTTGACCGTAACGATCATTTAAACAAGGTAATCTACTAGTCTCTGACATTCCAAAAGCATTGAATGTGTCATTAGTTGTATTTATATAATATTGTTATAAATGTTAAAAAATTTAAATATAGTACGGAACCGAATCGAACCCGAACGGTTCCATAATTATATTTGGACCCGATGGTTCCATTTACTCGATACCCAAAAATTTTGGTGGGAATCGAACCGAACCGACCCACGCCCACCTCTATTGGGATATATCTAAAAATTTATGTAGTAATTGCTTAAAAGCAGATGTTATAAAAACTAGGATAAATCCCATTGGAGTAAAGGAAAAATATGTTTATGAGTGATTTAGCCTCGAAGTTGTTATGAAAAACTTGACGCTTAACTCTTTATTGATGTCACGATTGAATCTAAGAAATATCTTATTTGAACTGATTCATAACTTAAGCTTCATGAACATCCATAAGGATGCTTTAGATTTATCAAAATAGACATGATTGGAAGGAAATGGTAAGTCCAATTAAAAACGAGGCAAAATAATACTACGTTATTTTCAACGAGGATTTAACTAGTCCAATTGAATTTTACATTGAAACTAGGATCGAATCAACTCGAATTTAGCAAGAATTAAGCCCCTATTCGATAACCATTAAAACAAACATTTTTTTTTCAAACTCATTTTTAACCACACATTTTCATAATAAAATATTCTACGTGTAAACCCAACTTTTCTCTACTTTTTATTCACATATTCTTGTATTTCTAGTCTCTCTCTATTTTTCCCTCGCTTTTTATCATCGGTGGCATGCGAATAAACTTCAAGAACTAGCCTTTCTTATGCATTTTTGTTTAATTCTTTTGCTGTGTGTATCTAAATTTTAAGAATAAAATCTATATTTAAGACAATTAATGGTGCTTTATTTAGTGATATTTTAGAGTTTATGAGCGGTGGGTTATAGAGTTATTTCTTTTGGGTTTCATGTGTTTCTTGGATTAGTAAGTTGGGGATTATGTAAATATTTTCTTTTTCTCGGATTCTTTTGATTGGTTTATTATGGTTGGTTTTTGGGGTTCATTTGATTTATTGGGTGGGGACTGCGTAAATTTTTTGTATGAATTTTCTGTTGTTTCTGGAGTTTGAAGTTACTCCTTCGAAAACAATCCGATAGAATCACCTGAATGTAAGAATTGATCAACAGGATCCAAAATTATAATTCGAGCCCACCGACTTCACGATGTTTCCTTAAAACGAATTTGCTGCCTTTAATGGTGCTAAAGGCGTCCAGCAATCGTTTCCCAGGATAGAACAAATTTTCATCTCCTACGGAAGCAGCACTGCAATCTACAGGAGTTTCAACGAACTCAACGAAGTGTGTTTTACTTCGAGACAATATCAGAATGAGAGAGAGGGGAATGAGATTCAAAGTACAGAAAGTTTGCAATGAAAATGGTGTGTATTTTCTGGTAGAGAAGCAGACTATATATAGACTTGTTCGTGGCCATTCGAACAGTCATCACCTTTCAGACAAGCCTCAAAAATTCGAACAGACATGCTGTTCTTAAAAGTCATGTCTGTTAAGTCAGTTAACAGTCGACTGTTTGGTCGGTAAACAGTCGACTATTTGGTCGGTAAACAGACGACTGTTAAAAGAAAATAAAACACCCTGGAATAATAAGTCAAAATTTAAATTTCATATTGTACCCAAGAATTTGATTATTTACAATTTGGTCCAAAATTTTAAATAATTTTTGTTCAAAAAGTTAATATAGTGCAAAGGTCCACCCGCACCCGCACCGAACCGAACTCGGACTCGGACTCGGACACGGGCACGTGCTCGTGCCGAACGGTCGGACGGACGGCGGCGGCGGTGCGCGTGTGTGTGTTTATGACCGAACCCAATAGGATATAGGTCTTCCCCCTTCCAAATACTATTGGTACCCCTTGGGGCCCAAACCCAATTCCAAACTTCCACCTTATAAACCACACCAAAGTTTTCTAACTTTCCTATGTGGGATAAGTGTTTGGAAAATCAAATTCTTCCATAATACTTAGTTTATATGGGTTACTTTAACATTTAATATTTCATTCAATTTTAAATGGTTTTCGATAAATAAATATATCACGTTAATTATCTCGCGGAGTAGAACGTGAATATGCTAGGTCCCATATTAATTAAAAGGTGGGTCCCACTGAAATTCAGGCTCAAAGTTGACCCATTTCATAACCATTTTTTCCAACAATCCACCACATGAATGAAATATGTTGGCCTTATTCCAAATGATAACATCTGATATGTTTTTCAAAGAAAAAATTGAAGAAGACTGCATTGGGATAAGTAGTCAATGACTTTGAACTTTCTCTAGTAAAATCTATCGGATTTCCTTAGCCAATCAGTAGAAAGTTGCTTTGAACAGTCAGCCGTTTATGGAAACCTAAACAATAGAAGTCACACAATTTTCTTCGAACACAGTTGGTTCTCACGTTTGTGTCCATTTTGGCTTTGGACACCTCCTGGTTCATGAGTGGTTTTTTAGAGAATTCATCTTCACCTAATTCTCTTAGAAGCGGCCACTTCTCACTCACATAGGTGATTTCCATAAAGAGTATTCTGCTATACTCCACTTGAACGAATCAAGATATAGAAATCATTAAAAGCGTATCTTAACCTATTTCGCGGCAGCTGGGCACTGGCTCATCATAGGAATGGGTAGAAGTAAAATCTTTCCAGTGCATACTAAGTTTTTCACAGTTCGGTTGTCCCATTGAACCTAGATCTTGAGATCTCCAGTCAACTAGGTTGGATTGCCACAATGGAAACTTTTGATTATTTTATTAGTTTTAATCCCATCCCCTTCGATGAACTTTCGACTTGCTCTCTTGTTAAACTTTTAGTTAGCGGATCCGCAATATTCTCTTTTGATTTCACATACTCTATAGAGATAATGCCTGTAGAAAGCAATTGTCTAACAGTATTGTGTCTACGACGTTTATGTCGAGATTTACCGTTGTACATTGCATTTTGTACCCTACCAATTGCTGATTGACTATCGCAATGGATACATATAGCAGGCACAGGTTTTGTCCAACATGAAATATCTTCTAGAAAGTTTCGTAGCCATTTGGCTTCTTCTCCGGCTTTGTCTAATGCAATGAATTCAGATTCCATTGTTGATTTAGCTATACATGTCTGTTTTGAAGATTTCCATGATATTGCAGCACCTCCAAGTGTAAAGATATATCCACTTGTTGATTTGGAGTCTTTAGTATCTGATATCCAGTTTGCATCACAGTATCCTTCAAGTACTGCTGGATATCTCGAATAGTGCAATCAAAAATTTTGGGTATGTTTTAAATACCCTAAAACTCTAACAATAGCCTTCCAATGATCAGTGTTTGGATTACTTGTATATCGACTTAGCCTGCTAATTGAATAGGCAATATCAGGTCGAGTGCAATTCATGACATACATTAAACTGCCAATAATACGAGAGTATTCCAATTGAGACTTACTATCACCAGTATTGGAAACAAGATGTATACTAACATCCATAGGTGTTTTCATAGGAATAATATTATATTTCTTGAATTTATCAAGAATCTTCTCAATGTAGTGTGATTGAGACAATATGAGACCATTAGATGTTCTAGAAATTTTAATTCCTAATATAACATCGGCCACACCTAAATCCTTCATTTCAAATTTACTTGTTAGCATCCTTTTTGTAGTTTGAATTATGGTATCATTGTTACCCATAATCAACATGTCATCGACATATAAACATACCATGACATATCCATTTGGAGTGTTCCTGACATAAACACATTTGTCACACTCGTTAATTTTGAAACCATTTGACATATAACCATGTCAAATTTTTCATGCCATTTCTTAGGAGCTTACTTTAATCCATATAGTGATTTAACAAGTCGACACACTTTCTTTTCTTGTCCTGAGGCCACAAATCCTTCAGGTTGCTCCATATAAATTTCTTCATCTAATTCCCCATTCAAAAATGCCGTTTTAACGTCTATTTAATGTATATCCAAACCATTCAATGCTGCTATTGCAATAAGCATACGTATGGAAGTGATTCTTGTCACAAGAGAATAAATATCGAAATAATCAAGACCTTTTTTTTGCTAGTAGCTTTTAGCGACAAGTCTTGCTTTATATTTGTCAATTGATCCATCTGCTTTCATTTTCCTTTTGAAAATCCATTTACATCCCAAAGGCTTATTACCGGGAGGGAGGTCTACTAATTCCCAAGTATGATTTTGTAGTATGGATTCAATTTCACTATGAATAGCTTCTTTCCAATATGAAGTTTTGGTTGATGACATAGCCTCTTTAAAATTTTGAGGTTCATTTTCTAACAAATATGTTAGAAAATCAGGCCCAAAGGAGGTTGACGTCCTAGCCCTCTTACTTTGTCTAGGTTGTTCATTTATAGATTCTTGATCTATAGTCTCTTCGTTTTCACGAGATCTCTTTTGTGAATTTGATTCACCTTGCATGTTATAAGGAAAAGTATTTTCGAAAAATGTAGCATTTTTTGATTCAATAATTGTATTAACATGCATATTAGGTATTTCAGACTCATATACCATAAATCTGTATGCATTACTATGGTAGGCATAACCAATGAATACACAATCAATGGTTTTAGGTCCTATCTTAACCCTTTTAGGTTTAGGAACTACTACCTTAGCCAAACATCCCCATACCTTCAAGTATTTATAATTAGGTTTGTGACCTTTCCATACTTCATAAGGTATCTTTTGCGTTTTTCGATGTGGTAGTTTGTTAAGAATATAGTTGGCAGAGAGCAAGGCTTCCCCCCACAAGTTCTGCGGTAATCCAGAACTTATTAACATAGCATTCATCATCTCCTTCAATGTTCGATTCTTGCGTTCAGCAATACCATTAGATTGAGGAGAATAAGGAGCGGTAGTTTGATGAATAATTCCGTGTTCCGAACAGAATTTCTCAAATGGTGAATCATATTCACCACCTTTAGCACTTCTTATGGCCTTAATCTTTTTGCTAAGTTGATTTTCAAATTCTAACTTATAGTGTTTAAACACTTCAATTGCTTCGTCTTTACTTTTGAGCAAATACACATAGGAATATCGAGTACAATCATCAATAAAAGTGATAAAGTACTTATTGCTTCCCCTAGTTTTAACAAATTTTAAATCACATATGTCGGTGTGAATTAAATCTAGGGGTTTGGTACTTCTTTCAACAGAACGAAAGGGTAGACGTGACATTTTGGCTTCTACACATATATTGCATTTGTGATTAGGATTTAAATCACACTTTGGTAATAAATCTAATTTGATTAGTCTACGCAAAGTGTTATAATTTGTATGTCCTAATCGTTCATACCAAATGTTAAATGACTCAAGCAAGTAAGAAGAAGATGTATTCTTATTCATATTTGGAGGTACAACAGTCATTACATTCAACTTAAAGAGCCCCTCATTCAGGTAGCCCTTTCCTACAAACATTTCATTCTTAGAGAGCACAAATTTGTCTGAAACAAATACTAGCTTAAACCCGTTCTTACTTAATACAGAACCAGATACCAAGTTTTTCCTAATATCGGGCACATGAAGAACATCATTCAGAGTGAGCTCTTTTCCACTTGTCATTTTCAGCACTATCTTCCCATGTCCGTCTACCTTGGAAGATGACGAGTTTCCCATGTAGAGATATTCATCATGATCCATTGCTTTGTAGGTAGAGAACATCCCGCGGTTTGAGCATATGTGACGAGTAGCTCCAGTATCTACCCACCACTCCTTAGTGTTTCCAATTAAGTTGCATTCAGAGACAACCGTAGAAAGATTCATGTCTTGTACCTTATCAGTGAGGTTCTCATGTTTTGTTACATTGGCCTGATTTAGTTTTTCCCTTCACATTCTTTGGCTTTCGACAATCCTTGGATCGATGTCCTGCCTTGCCACAATTGTAACAGTTGCTTTTAAACTTTTTAGCAGTTTTTGAAAAACCAATTTACCTTTTCCTATTGTGCTTCCTCTTTTTGCTAGTCTTGAAGCCTCCTTCTACGATGTTTGCTTTTGATTCCATCGAATGAGATGCACCATTCCTTTTTTCAGTTTTGCGATTGTCTTCTTCTATTTTCAATCGGACAATGATATCTTCAAGTTTCATCCTTCCGCTTGTGCTTTAGGTAATTCTTGAAATCCTTCCATGAAAGTGGTAATTTCTCAATTAGTGCAGCGACTTGGAATGATTCACTTAGCTTCATTCCTTCGGCATGGATGTCGTTAAGTATGATCTGAAGTTCTTGAACTTGGGATATGACAGTCTTGTTGTCAACCATTTTATAATCCAAAAAACGACAGACAATGAATTTCTTTGTGCTGGCATCTTTGGTTTTGTACTTTGTGTCCAAAGATTCCCACAATTCTTTTGCGGATTTAGCATTGTAGTACACATTATATAATGTGTTATCCAGTCCATTAAGTACATAATTTCTGCACAAGAAATCAGAATGCTTCCATGCATCAACCGCAGCCAATTTTTCAGCATCACTGTCTTGCTCGATATAGGAAGGCACGTCTTCTTTGAGAAATTTAGCCAGATTTAACGTCGTCAGATGAAAAAGTATTTTTTGTTGCCAACGCTTGAAATCTGACCCATTAAACTTTTCTGGTTTTTCCTCGGTCGTATTCGGGAGTGTGGTACCAGAAGTTGCCATTTCTGATACACAATCAGAAGATCAACGATAAGAAGGAGTAGAGACAGAAACAAAATAATAATAGAAAAAATTCGTTTTAAGATTATTGTTTCTGGAGTTTGAAGTTACTCCTTCGAAAACAATCCGATAGAATCACCTGAATGTAAGAATTGATCAATAGGATCCAAAATTATAATTCGAGCCCACCGACTTCACGATATTTCCTTAAAACAAATTTGCTGCCTTCAATGGTGCTAAAGACGTCCAGCAATCGTTTCCCAGGATAGAACGAATTTTCGTCTCCTACGGAAGCAGCACTGCAATTTGCAGGAGTTCCAACGAACTCAACGAAATGTGTTTTACTTCAAGACAATATCAGAACGAGAGAGAGGGGAATGAGATTTAAAGCACAAAAAGTTTGCAATGAAAATGGTGTGTATTTTCTGGTAGAGAAGCAGGCTATATATAGACTTGTTCGTGGCCATTCGAACAGTTATCACCTTTCAGACAAGCCTCAAAAATCCGAACAGACATGCTGCTCTTAAAAGTCATGTCTGTTAAGTCGGTTAACAGTCGACTGTTTGATCGGTAAACAGACGACTGTTAAAAGAAAATAAAACACCCCGAACTAATAAACCAAAATTTAAATTTCATAATGTACCCAAGAATTTGATTATTTACAATTTGGCCCAAAATTTTAAATAAATTTTGTCCAAAAAGTTAATATAGTACAAAGGTCCACCGGCATCGGCACGAGCCGGTCGGACTGACGGCGGCGGCGCGCGCGCGTGTTTATGACCGAACCCAATAGGATATAGGTCTTTCCCCTTCCAAAGACTATTGGTACCCCTTGGGGCCAAACCCAATTCCAAACTTCCACCTTATAAACCACACCAAAGTTTTCTAACTTTCCTATGTGGGATAAGTGTTTGAAAATCAAATTCTTCCATAATACTTAGTTTATATGGGTTACTTTAACACTTAATATTTCATTCAATTTTAAATGGTTTTCGATAAATAAATATATCACGTTAATTATCTCGCGGAGTAGAACGTGAATATGCTAGGTCCCATATTAATTAAAAGGTGGGTCCCACTGAAATTCGGGCTCAAATTTGACCCATTTCATAACCATTTTTTCCAACAATTTCCATTATGTATTATGATCTAAATTGAATATGAACTTGGAGACATTTTAATCACATATTAGTAAAATTATAAAGTCGATAGTTTTATTAATAGTGATTAACTCGATAAAATCATCGAGGGGACTTGGCTCTTCAAATATGAGCCCAGGTATCAATGTTGAATTGGTCAAGGGCGATGATCCAGAAAATAACGAATCCGAGTTACTTTATAAGGATTCTAAATCCAATGATCAAGAATTGAAAGCTGCTTTGGAGGTAATATTGGTACAAGTATTTCAACATTTTGGGAAAGATGCTCAAACTTAAATCTTATCTTTTATCTGTTGTTTCTTTTTCTCTTAGGTGATAGGAAAGGTTATGAAAATGGAAGAAGCCAAGCCCTACAACGTTCCAGTTAATCCTTTTGCTCTTGGAATACCAGTAAGCATAAGTTACTTCATACATACTCCCTTACTTTACTAAGCATGACACATGACTAGTTTTCTTGAGTAATTCTTCTCTGGGGAAGGGTTTTCTTGATCGTTTTTGGAATTTGTTTTATGGATATGTTGAAAAACATACCCTTCAATCGTTGGGGAGTCACAAGAAGTTGTTATTTGTCTTAAATTTTATTCCTCAACTATGACGCGATATGATTCTTTCTCTTGGTACATACTGAAGGGACACAATACTTATTGATATTTCCACGCTTCAGAATATTGCGGTTTGACATTATGAAATGGCTTATGCTTGGATGGTAGGTGTTATATCCTAGGTTCTTTAAAAATATTTCAACAATTGACCACAAGCCACATTATACTTGTATTGCAAAAAATTGTCCGATACACCAATGGATTTTGGTACGATATGCAGGAATCTAGAAAAAGGCGATAAGTACATGCGTGTGGAAGATGTCTTTAAAGATGTGCAATATATATGGGAAAACTGTTACAAGTATAATAACAAAGGAGATATTGTTGTGTAACTTATGAAGAGGGTGAAGAGGAATTTCAAAAAGTGTTGGCCAGCTGCTAGTTTATTCGGTGATCAACCTCGACACAAGTGGACCAAGTGGTGATGTTTCTGTTTTTGCTTTTCATTTGGTTGTGCATTGTGATTTGATTTCGGAATGTACATTTCTCATTTTTGTTGCATCAGAATTTGACAATAGCTCTTTTCATTTTGCTCTTCTTATGGGGCAAAGTATGATTCTTTGCGTTGACAGTTGACAAAGGTTGATGGCTTGAAAAAAACTCTCATGTTTTTTTTTTTTTTTGGGAGAAAACTGTACCTTTGAGAAATTCCATCCATTTCATCTTTAGTCTATCCATCTGATCAAAAATTCAAAAATTAGAAAGGGGAAAATGGTCATTCCATTAATCTAAATTTAAACTTTAAAAAGAAAAGAAAATAGAAATAAAAATAATAATTCAGTAAAAAAAATTAAAACAAAAGAAGTAAAAAACAAAAAAACACTATTCATGTTCCTTCTCCAACCCCACGGTACCACCTCCACCTCCACCACCACCACCACCACCACCACCACCATTACCATTGTCACCAAAATATATACTAAGATTGGTTGCTTTTTTTGGCATTTTGCATTGAATTTCTACAAGATGAAGAAAGATTGGTCTGTATTAACAACCAAAATCAAATTTCGAGTCAGTATCTTATTACCAGCCACATTAGTTACAAATATTATACTAACTATCACACAAATGCTTACACTAAAAGGCAGATAGAAGGGACAATCATCCATTTTCTCTTTAATTGTACTGTATATTCATAGACAGTTGAAGAAATGGTCAGACTACCAGTTAAAAAGGAAATATTTACAATGAAATGACAGGAAAATCAATGTCAGGGTCTGTTATTCTTTCCTTTTCTCATCAGCAAGCTTAAGTGCTCTTAATCTTGTTGGTCTGCATGACCAAGACATCAGGAACATTTTGGACCTTTCCTTTATCAGTCTTCTACTTTTAGTGGCATTAAGTGGGATGGAAACTCTACCTTTGATCTTTGCATTCTGTACACAGTGCCGGCCCTGACTATAGGCGGGATAGGCGATCGCCTAAGGCCTCACTTCGGTGAGGGTCCAAAAAAAAATTATTATTTTTTATTTTACATGTATTTTTACATATATAAGGTCCCATATTTGAAATTGGTCTAAGTCCCCCAAAATCTCAGGGCCGATTTTGTCTGTAAAAATTCTTGTATCTTTGTTTGCAAGATTTGCACTCACACGTCTAATCTGTCTTTGTTGTGTAAGTTTTCCATTTGTGCAGCATGTGTGTTGCTTGGCTCTTTTCTTGGCATCATGATACCATTTGTTTAGCCTAGTATTATGTGGAGACTGGGGGAAAAAAAATGAAGAAGGGAGCAATGTGTCTTCAGCTAGGGGTGGTTAAGATACGCACATACACCCGCACACATATTTCATTTCCTGAATTGCTTCTCTTTGTTATTTTTATGTGGTGTTTTCTTATTTATAAGTGTCGAAGGCACTCAATTGAAGGATGCTACTCCTTCAAGTCATGAGAATACACTAGGGGATGGTGGTTCTTTGAGCCTTATGGGGAAAAAGTTCCACGGTTATGTTACCGTAGGATTCATGTCGAAGAGTTGGACAATTTATTTTGCATTATAGAATATTAGGCTTTTGTTAAACTTGCTCATCTTCATTTTGAAGATAGATTCAGGTTCAGCAAAGTTGTGCAAGCATTTGGATAAGCCTTTCTTTTGCACCTTTGTATTTCTCTCCCTCTGCTAATGATGCATTCATTCTGCTGATATTTTGACGTATTGAATTGCAACTGTAATATTATAGTAATAGCATCATGTTGGATTAAGAATTCCTGTCCTTCCCTACATTTCAACTTCTTGACATTTTCTTTATTATCTTCAGTGTGTCTGCAGAGTTAAAAAGCACAATTCATCTTGCGACTCATTCCTTTGGTCAACTGTAATATTATAGTAATAGCATCATGTTTGGTGCTTTATTTAGTGATTTTTTAGAGTTTATGAGCGGAGGGTTATAGAGTTCTTTCTTTTGGGTTTCATGTGTTTCTTGGATTAGGAAGTTGGGGATTATGCAAATATTTTATTTTTCGCGGATTATTTTGATTGGCTTGTTACGGTTGGTTTTTGGGGTTAATTTGATTTATTGGGTGGGGACTATGTAATTTCTTGTATGAATTTTCCATTATGCTATTGCGATCTAAATTGAATATTAATTTGGAGACATTTTAATCACATATTAGTAAAATTTTAAACTCGATAGTTTTATTAATAGTGATTAACTTCGTATTTGTTTGCAAACAGCGACAGAAAAGAAACTAGGAGGGAGAAAAGAAAAGTCGTGAAATTTTTGTAAGTGCGGATAGAAATTTTTAATGTAAGAAATGAACTTATGGGGTGGATAATTAAAGTGTTAGTTTAAACAAAGTGGAAATTACACAAAACCATACATTAAAAATACAACATTCTAAAATCAGATGGCAAGTTTAACAATTCAAAAATCATAATTTTTTTTAATCAATATTTTTATTAGCCAAAATACCAAACCCTAATAAAATTAAATTGATATACCCACCCCACCCCTAAATCGAGTCATTCTCGCCTCCGTCCTCTCTCTCTCCCCCCTCCCTTCATTATCAAACGAAATCTGTAATCGGCGAGTTGACCTAGCCAGATCCATTGCTGCAGCCACGATGACGATGTTGTCGTCGTCGGTGATTTTATTGGTAGTGGTGGTAAGGTTGAGGTGATGATTGTAGCGTCGGTTTTGGGCGGCGTAGCTCGCGGCAACAGCGCCATTTCTGCAGTGGTAGAAGTCAATCGGAGTTTAAGTGGTGTTGGATCTAAATTTGTGGTGGCTGTGGAGTGATTTTGGGGTGGTGGTTGTGGTGTGGTGAGATGGTGCAGGCGATGGCGGGTTTAGGGATTTTGTGGTGGTGTTGACGGTGGCGTTGGTGGTTGTGTTGTGTTGGTTGATAATTTTTGGTGCTATAATGGTGCTTTTTGCAATCGTGGCTATGGTTGCTGTGGTGGTGATGTATGGTGCGTTGGTGGTGGTTTGTGGTGCGGCGCTGTTAGGTTCTGTGAAGAGGTCGACGATGCTGTGGGCGGCTCTATGGTGGTGGTGTTTGTGCGGTAACGGTTTTGTGGTGGCTACTATGGTAGTGGTGGTGTTTGTGTGGTGACGGTGCTGTGGGTCGCGCTGTGGTGGTGACAATGCTGTGGTGGTGGTGGTGTTTGTGTGGTAACGGTGCTGTGGGCTGCCTGTGGTGGTGATGGTGTTTGTGTGGTGGATCTGACGGTTTGAGTGGGGTTTTGTGCAGGTGACTGTGAACCTGCGATGGTGGTGATGGTGTTTTGTGTGGTGGTGATGATGGTTTTGTTTGGTGGCGGTTTTGTGGAGGCGACTCTGAATCTGAGATGGTGTTGATGGTGGTATGTTGTGGTGTTGATAGGTTGCATAAGGTGGTGGTGGCGGCTGTGCTTTGTTGAGGAGGTGACAATAATGGTGATAGCGATATTTGTGGCGGTGGTCGTCGGTGGGAAGAAATGGGATTGTGACTAGGAGTGGACGCGGTCCGATTCCAAAGGGAACCGAACCGAACCGAATACCAATGGAAATTTTAGAAATGGAACCATTGGTTCCATAGTTAGCTATGGAATCGAACTGAAATCGAACAAATCGATTCCGATTCAGTTTGGTCCGGTTCTTTATATTGAAAATGTCAAAACCAATGTTCACTAATAAAAAATCTAAAGATGCTACGAACGTGATACATTTAACAAAATATAGAAGAATCGGACATACTATTCAAAGATTAAAAACAAAATTCTAAAGATGCTACCACCGTGTCATAGATTATGTGTGATTTAGAGAGAAAATAAGTAATTATTCCAGGTGCAAAATGTGCCATCGAGAAATGGCTTCATGGTGGTTCCAGTATAAGTGGCACTAGAAGCTGCAATTAGCTTATTAATAATGTTGAAAAGAGGCTGACATTTGCAGCACAATTATCAGGCAGACAGACTAAAAGGTTTATTTATTAACAATATGATTCATGGTATTCAATGTTGGATTGTCATAGGACAAATTCTTGTATTAAGAACCTAACTGTAATGAGGACGTTGAATTGGACTGTACCAAGGACTCCATTGACTTGAAAATCCATTAATCAAAAGATTACAAGAAGAGAGAAGGAAAGAATCAAAAAGAAGAAGGAAAGTGTTGAGTCTAAAATGAAGAAGGAGAGATTGAGTCATATATTTTAAAGAAAAAAGAAAATAAATAAAAGATCCAATAAAAACCATTCGGTTCCCGGCGGTTCCCATACTAGAACCGGGAACCGAACCGGAACCGATCGGTTCTTAATAATTGGTCCCGAAATCAAATTATTTTTTAGAAGATCCGGAACCGAACCGATCGGTTCTAAACAGTTCCGGTCCGGTTCCATCGGTTTCGGGAAAAAAAGCCCACTCCTAATTGTGACCAATTAATTTGGAAATCTGTGACATACAAATAAACTGTGACTTGATTTGTGACTGATGAAATTAAACGTGATCAATTAATTTGATAATTTGCAATGAATAAATGAGTTGTGACCAATAAAAACTGATTTCGTGACTAATGAATAATCTGTGATCTATAAAAAAATTTATTCGTGACCCAAAAATAATATGTAACCTATGAAATTTTTTATTTGTGATCGAAAAAAAAATTGTGACCAATAAATTGATAAGTTGTGACTAAAAATTAATCGTGACCAGTTAATCTAATAATTTGAAACGAATATATGGGTTGTGACAAATAAAAGTTTTGATTTTGTGAATAATGAATAATTTGTGATCTATAAAAAAATTTATTCATGACCGAAAAATAATATGTGATTTATAAAATTTTTGATTTGTGACCGAAAAATAAATTGTGACTAATAAATGATAAGTTGTGATTAGAAATTAATCCGTGACTAATTAATTTTTTGATTTGTGACCGATGAACAAATTGTAACCTTTATAATTTTTGAATTGTGATCATAGAATAATTTGTGACATAAAATTTTTGATTTGTGACCAAAAAATAATAAATTAGTAATTAAATTGTTAATTCGTAACCAAATTGTATAGATCTGTGACCTAAATATATTAAATTAATAAAATAATTAAATCATAAATAAATTTAAATAAAAATCTGATTTTTGAATTTTGAAACTTATTTTTTTAATTTTGAGATATACCATACTTAATTTCTCACTTATGAAATTTTCTTTTAAACAAATAAGCAGGCCCGGTCTCGGGGCTAGGCAAATGAGGCCTATGCCTCAGGCCCAACATCTAGGGGGGCCTCACTTTGGGCCCAAAATTTTGTTTCTCTCTCTCTCTCTCTTTTATAGTTGAACTTGAACTAGGCCCAGTGATGCAAAAATGCAGCTCACAACTTCAAGCCCAAATCCAATCAAATGCCCTTAGCCTTAGTCCAATTACCCAACTATATATATATCCTTTATCCATTGCATTTAAGTTGATTTCGGGAGGGGGCCCAATTTTTAGGCTTTCTCTCGGGCCCTGACAATCACTGGATCGGCCCTGCAAATAAGTAACGTGGGTAAGCCAATTGATTGTGTGTGAGAATTGTTTTTACCCATCTTGCTGCGAGATAAAACAATTAATATTACCCTCTGCACAAGCTGGGCCCAAATTCAAGCAAACGTACATTATGTTCTCTGGTTCAATGATCATATTTCAAAATAAAAATTTTTGGGACATCTTTTTTCTCATCAGGCTTTTCTTTAAGATATAACTGTAAGAGAGTGTCTGGGTGAGTCTAAATAAGCCCAAGTAAACATGCTCTAAGAAACGCAACAATGCTTTTAGATTAAATTATTCAAACCTTCGATGTACATGCTGGAAGTTTCATGTTAACATGATAGCTTTATTAAGCTCTGCATAGTTCTTGTTGATATGTCCTTGGTTGTTATAGCTTATAATGGTTTCTGGCTTATGATGTTGCATCGACTGAGATCTAGCTGCCCTGTTGTGGAGCACTATGCTAGATTAGGTGTGCTTTGCTGCCTATTTGGGAAGTTTTACCAACAAAAGACATTCTATAATTGATTAGCTGGTGGGACAAATGAAGCGTGGACGTGGAAATAAGAAAGGAAAAGCAAAAAAATAAAAATTGGTCAGCACAAATGAGATAATTGCAAATGTTGTTAGTTTAAGTGATGTAGAATGGATTGAAAAAATTAGAAGCAGGATAGGTTAAAAAAAAAGATAGCTAGGGGAAGAAGGAGGAGGAGGAGGAGGAGGAGAGAAGAAAAGGCGGTGGAAAAGGAAGACGCTTCTGCAGCACTCAAAATTTTCATTTCATTTCCATGAATCTGTCTGTCCATGCAACAGGCTGCATACATATATATAATATACAAAAAGAGACTGGGCTTGGGCTAGCTCAAAGCACTATACAAGCCCAAAGAAAAATAAAAAAGGCCTGGGCCAATACAAAAACATAATACAAGCCCAAATAAAATACTAAACTAAATAGTCCAAAGTAGATGTCCTCATCAACTCTCTCGAGGTGGGAAAAAACCCGACTCTATCGAGAGAATAACTCACAAAAGGCTGCAATCAGTTGCCCAACTATAAGCTGAGTGGTTGGACAAACCTCTTCCGACGTCTATATACACGTGTGATAGGTGGTTTGGGCAATGGGAGATCATGCTGACTCCTATAAAGCTCCAACAACTCAGGATCAAGCTATTGGAGTGTCTCTCTAGATATCCATTTACAATCAGAGATAGGTCGGCCTACCTAACAAACAAGAAAGCGCTGAATTTCTCCATCATTAGTCAACATAATCTGTTCATCTAAAATAACATTAATCTTTTCTTTGGGTATTGTGATAGGGGTTGTTGAAGTAGGGGTAGCAATAGGTTCGGGTTGAGGGTCAACAAATGGGGGTAGAAAAGGATCATCGAAGGGCTTAAAATGACTTTTATAAGCGACTAAATCTTCAATATTGAAAGTAGAGTGATAGCCAAAATGTGATGGAAGATCAATGACATATGCATTTGGACCAACATGCTTTAAAATTTTAAAAGGACCAGTGCTACGGGCTTACAATTTGGAAGCAGATCCAGATGGACGCCGTTCCGGTCCAATTCAGATCATCACATAATCCCCAATATTAAATTCAACATGTCGTTTATGCAAATTAGCTCGAAATTTATATGATGCATTACTTACCTCTAGTTGTTTATTGATCTCAATATGCAAGTCAAGAAGATGTTGTACAAATGCATCAATTGATACAGACACATTAGCATGTGGGGATATATGGATAAGATCTAAAGGCTTCCTAGGTTTATAACCATGAACAACTTCAAAAGGACTCATACCTAAAGACCGATTCACAGAACTGTTATATGCTATTTGGGCTATCAGAAGGATTAAATCTCAGTTCCTCAGATTTTCCTGAACTAGACATCTTAATAGGTTACCAAGACTGTAATTAACAACTTCAATTTGACCATCGGTCTGAGGATGATACTCAGTGGAAAATTTCAACTTAGTGCTAACCATGTGCCATAAGGTTCTCTAGAAGTGGCTAGTGAACCGAACATCCTTATCCGACACAATGGTCTTAGGAAGGCCATACAATTTAACAATCTCATTAAAGTACAGTCTAGCAACCTTAGACGCATCTGAAGTCTTGCTGCAAGGGATAAAGTGGGCCATTTTCAAGAAACGATCCACTATAACAAAAATAGAATTATGTTTCTTTGGAGTACGTAGGAGTTCTAGTACAAAATCCATACTGATATCTTGCCAAGAACAACTAGGGACGGGAAGAGGTGTGTAAAGACCAGTGTTTTGTCTCTTTCGTTTGGCCAACTGATAGGTGTTACAAGCACTAACAATCTTAGCTACATCTGTCTTCAAACAAGGCCAATAAAATTGATGTTCAACCTCTTCGATTGTCTTATCACGTCCAAAATGCCCAGCCAGGCCTCCGGCATGACTTTCCCAAACTATAAAGTCTCGTACTGAAGTTCTAATCTCTCTCTATTTTTCCTCGCTTTTTATCATCGGTGACACGCAAATAAAACTTCAAGAACTAGCCTTTCTTATGCCTTTTTGTTTAATTCTTTTGCTGTGTGTATCTAAATTTTTAGAATAAAATCTGTATTTAAGACAATTAATGGTGCTTTATTTAGTGATATTTTAGCGTTTATGAGCGGTGGGTTATAGAGTTCTTTCTTTTGGGTTTCATGTGTGTTGCAGAAGCTCTCTCAAAAGGATCTTCAAATGGTGGTTTTCCAGGCTTAGTCGAACACACCTTTCTCAACCAGCAACCAGTCCAATCGACTCCAAACCACAACCAATTGATTCACCTTGGTTGCTATGCAATTTTACCCACGTAGGATAAGAAAGGATGATGATTTATGACCACAAAGGCTAGGAAAAGACACCACAAAGGTATACTATGAAAGAACCACCAATTGCACACGTTATACAAGCGTTTTGCACACTTCTGGACACCTTTTTCTCACACAAAAGGGGGGTAGCCGGGATTCACTATTTCTTCTCTCAAAATCACACACTCATCATATGATAGTGGCTAGGGTTATAGCCAAATATATATTCTAGGGTTAGACTTTAAGTTGGGCCAATAAAGGGGTAAACGGGCCAAGATTCAAGCTATCCATAAGGAATACAATTGGGCTGGGTGAAGCTCATGGACTTGGTTGTTGGACTTATTTCATTCATCGGCCTATGCCTATGAAATAATATTAACCCACGTTAACATCATAGCCCGGAATTTATTGGGTATCAAAAAACCCAACAAATCTCCACCTTGATGTCCAATAAATCTGCAAGCAATCAAAACACACAGTTAACACTTGCATAATCAAGGTAGCCAATAAAATTGGATCATAGACCTTACCTCGTGTTTCCAACTTGAAACACATACTATACCTGCTCCATATACTCACTGGAGCTAAGGTCAAAACACCCAAGTAGAAGTAAATATTTAACAGTAAACAATCAAGAGCAAATACACATGCGATGACGATATACTATAGGATAACACACACAGATCTTTTCAGAAACACGTTCACATAGAACTACAGATTAACACCAAGTCAATCAAACCAAGGTCAACCACATATGCAACACATGCATAAATGACCCTAAGAAAAGATCTCACCACACTTATCCTATCGCATTTCGTGTTGCTCACACCTCGAGAACACATATCTCCTCTCATCGCCCACCACGCTCACTAGATAGATCACTCAACTCATGTCTAACTGGTAAGTCACAATAGATCCTAAATCCACTGGATAATCCTCTATCTCCACATCACTTCTCCCAACCTACATGGATAATGGGTCTCCACCTAACAGAAGTGATAGAAGTGTCTCTCACACTCCACCTGATCAGGGTCTCATTCCAGATAAAGGATCCTAGACATTTGATCACATCTCCACTCGTGATCCAAATGTCACACTCTACATCCCCGGTACAAACCACCATGTACCTCTAGACATCTATACTCCACCTCACCAAAAGACACACAACGCACTGCTAATACATCCTAACCCACTATGCATGTAAGCAATTACACCAAGTAATCCTAATGTCTCAAATTCATGCAAATGCACATATCAAACACATTCAAATGTAGCAGATAATCATGCAACAAAATTTAGACAATCACACACATGCAGAAAGGATCACACACAGATGCATATGCAGCGACTAGGTTTACACTTAATAAACCTCACTGGGGTCATAACTCGACCCCTCAACCAAATTCGTCTCACCTCTCATCTTTTCTTTCAGCTTATCTTTCTTCTTGGGATAGTCCCTAATAAAGTGTCCAGACTTACCACAACTATAACACATTCTACCACTAGACTTGTCTCGTCCCTTGCCCTTCTTTTCACTACCCTCATCACTCGAGCCACTACTTGAATCACTACCGTCTTGAGTTCTACCCAAATTCATCTGCTTAAACTTCATTCTGCTCCTCATCATATGTAACTCGCCACTCCTCTTATCCTCTTTTTCTGCCTTAATCTCCATCTCTTTACTCCTAAGTGAGTTTATGACAATCTCGGGTGCTAAGGTATCCCTACCATACTTAATTGCATTCTTAACTTCCCTATATGAATCGGGCACGGAATTAAGCAGGATAATAACTTTATACGTTTCAGATACCTCTTCATCACAATTAACGATGTCTTGAACTAACTTGTTGAAGACATCCAGATTATCATCAAGATCCTTTGAAGGATCCATTTTAAAGCTGAAAAATCGTTCAAACAAGTATAATTTATTAGGAATTGACTTAAGCAGATATAAATCATCCAACTTTTCCCAAAGTTGTTTTGTAGAATCCAGTTTTCCTACTTTTCTCAAAATAGTATCAGACAGGTGTAAAATAATTGAAGTGTATGCAAGTTCATCATACTCTTCTTTTTGTACTTCTGTTAAATTTGCAGGAAATTTGCCATCTACGGCTTTTGAAACTTTTTGTTGGACCAAAATACCCTTCATCTTTTGTTACCAAATTGAAAAATCCCATTTCCCATTAAAAATTCCAACTTCAAAGCGTGAAGACATTTTTAAAAAACTAGAACAACCAAAAGCACAGATAGGTCACACAAAGTTATCCTACGGCCGCAATATACACCGTTCTAGATTCTCAGGATTTCGTAAGATTCACGATCTTAGATCAAGGGAATGTTCGAACGGGTCAAGTCCAGGTGTTCTAACAGGAAAATCAATGCAACACGAAGGTATGTAAACAAAAGTTCGAATTTCCACGCAACAAGTCTCACATAGTGACTATATGACAGGTAAAGCACAAAATCAACTACCAACTTGCAATCAAAACTCAACACTTCAAAAAACAGAGCAAATAATTCCTAAATTTTCTAGCACAAGAATGGTTGTCAAGCAATGACAATCCCCAATCCTAACGATCACCCCACACGATGATCTGCTAATACTGAAATTTAAACTAAATTAAACCAATATACCAGAGCGGACCTATCTGAGTCCGTAAATTATGAGAGTTGCGAATTTATCACTTTAGGACCACCACTATTCGTCCTAAAGTCTCTGGAAACTGCAGCAACCCAAAAATCACGACCGAGTCCCGAACGCCCAAAGAACAACGCTGTCCAGATTCTTCTGCGTACCCTAAAATAGAAAACTTTCAACATTAAAAATGTCAGAAATAATACAAGGAACAAACTGCCTGAAGGGACCGTCGCCAGAAAATCCTTCGCGCGCCCGCACGCGTCGTTTCTTCCCTCTGCGCGTGGTCCTCATGCGCCACCACATGCGCCGCCGTCGACTGACACGCGCCGGCCTGCAGGGTTCGCCTCCTCCTGCACGTCACGCCAGTGGTCTCCGTTTCTCCAAACTCCTTCTGGATTGATCAGAAAATGCGAAAAACGGAGACTAATTTTAACAGTTTTTGGACAGTTTCTTCGATCTGATTTCTGCTGCGTTTCTGCCAATTTTTTGGACGATTTCTGGTAGATTTCACGAGCCAAAACCTTTACCTTGAAGCTCTGATACCAATTGTTGCGGAAGTTCTCTCAAAAGGATCTTCAAATGGTGATTTTTCAGGCTCAGTCCAACGCACCTTTCTCAATCAACAACCAGTTCAATCGGCTCCAAACTACAACCAATTGATTTGCCTTGGTTGCTATGCAATCTTACCCACGTAAGATAAGAGAGGATGATGATTTATGGCCACAAAGGCTAGGAGAAGACACCACAAAGGTATATTATGAAAGAACCACCAATTGCACACGTTATACAAGCGCTCTGGACACTTCTGGACACCTTTTTCTCACACAAAAGGGGACAGCCGGGATTCACTATTTCTTCTCTCAAAATCACACACTCGTCATATGAAAGTGGCTATGGTTATAGCCAAATATATATTCTAGGGTTAGGCTTTAAGTTGGGCCAATAAAAGGGTAAACGGGCCAAGATTCAAGTCATCCATAAGGAATACAATTGGGCTGGGTGTAGCTCATGGACTTGGTTGTTGGACTTATTTCATTCATTGGCTTATGCCTATGAAATAATATTAACCCACGTTAACATCATAGCCGGGGATTTATTGAATATCAAAAAACCCAACAGTGTGTTTCTTGGATTAGTAAGTTGGGGATTATGTAAATATTTTCTTTTTTTCGGATTCTTTTGATTGGTTTGTTACGGTTGGTTTTTGGGGTTCATTTGATTTATTGGGTGGGGACTGTGTAAATTTCTTGCATGAATTTTCCATTATGTATTGTGATCTAAATTGAATATGAACTTGGAGACATTTTAATCACATATTAGTAAGAGTGATTAACTGGATAAAATCATCGAGGGGACTTGGCTCTTCAAGTATGAGCCCAAGTATCAATGTTGAATTAGTCAAGGGAGATGATACAGACAATAACGATTCCAGGTTACTTCATCAGGATTCTAAATCCAATGATCAAGAACTGTAAGCTGCTTTGGAGGTAATATTGGTACAAGTTGTATTTTAACATTTTGGGAAAGATGCTCAAACTTAAATCTTATATTTTATATGTTGTTTCTTTTTCTCTTAGGTGATAGGAAAGGTTATGAAAATGGAAGCAGCCGAGCCCTTCAACGTTCCAGTTAATCCTGTTGCTCTTGGAATACCCTTAAGCATAAGTTACTTGATACATACTCCCTTAGTTTACTGTCTAAGCATGACACATGACTAGTTTTCTTGAGTATTCCTTCTCTAGGGAAGGGTTTTCTTGATGGTTTTTGGAGTTTGTTTTATGGATATGTTGAAAAACATACCCTTCAATCGTTGGGGAGTCACAAGAAGTTGTTATTTGTCTTAAATTTTATTCCTCAACTATGACACGATATGATATCTTCTCTTGGTACATACTGAGGGGGCACAATACTTATTGATATTTCTATGCTTCAGAATATTGTGGTTTGACATTATGAAATGGCTTATGCTTGGATGGTAGGTGTTATATCCTAGGTTCTTTAAAAATATTTTAACAATTGTCTGATATTTGATTAAATCATGTGCGGACTGGAATCAGGATTATTTTGATGTCATCGATACACCAATGGATTTTAGTACAATATGCAGTAATCTAGAAAAAGACAATAAGTACATGCGTGTGGAAGATGTCTTCAAAGATGTGCAATATATATGGGAAAACTGTTACAAGTATAATAACAAAGGAGACATTGTTGTGCAACTTATGAAGAGGGTGAAGAGGAATTTCAAAAAGTGTTGGGCAGCTGCTGGTTTATTCGGTGATCAACCTCAGGACACAAGTGGTGATGTTTCTGTTTTTGCTTTTTATTTGGTTGTGCATTGTGATTTGATTTCGGAATGTACATTTCTCATTTTTGTTGCATCAAAATTTGACAATAGCTCTTTTCATTTTGCTCTTCTTATGAGGGCAAAGTATGATTCTTTGTGTTGACAGTTGATAAAGGTTGATGGTTTGAAAAAACTCTTATGTTAATCTTAACCGAAGTTATTATAAACCTTGTATTATTTTCTTCCTAGTGAATGTCATAACAATATAACATTACTGCTCTACTTATCATATCTTGTATGCATAACGTAATATATTTTTGGGATAAAAAGACTTGCAGTATTAGCCGCTATGTATGTTGGAATTTCCTCTCTATTAATAAATACTGTCGTGAAACTTCTCGAAGTAATATTTTTAGGGTAAATAGAAGCAAACTTACCCAACCTTTCATTTCATTTGCAAATCCATCCCAACCTTTTTTCTAGACTCTTATGTTCCCAACCATTTTTTTTTTTGGGAGAAAATTGTACCTTTGAGAAATTCCATCCATTTTATCTTTAGTCTATCCATCTGATCAAAAATTCAAAAATTAGAAAGGGGAAAATGGTCATTCCATTAATCTAAATTTAAACTTTAAAAAGAAAAGAAAATAGAAATGAAAATGATAATTCAGTAAAATAAAAAATAAAACAAAAGAAGTAAAAAACAAAAAAACACTATTCATGTTCCTTCTCCAACCCCACCATACCACCTCCATCGCCACCACCACCACCATTGTCACCAAAATATATACTAAGGTTGGTTGCTTTTTTTAGAATTTTGCATTGAATTTCTATAAGATGAAGAAAGATTATTCTGTATTAACAACCAAAATCAAATTTCAAGTCAGTATCTCATTACCAGCCACATTAGTTACAAATACTATACTAATGATCACACAAATGCTTACACTAAAAGGCAGATAGAAGGGACAATCATCCATTTTCTCTTAAATTGTACTGTATATTCATATACAGTTGAAGAAATGGTCGGACTACCAGTTAAAAAGGAAATATTTCCAATGAAATGACAGGAAAATCAATGTGTAAAGGTAAATTTCAGGGTCTGTAATTCTTCCCTTTTCTCATCAGCAAGCTTAAATGCTCTTAATCTTGTTGGTCTGCATGACTAAGACATCAGGAACATTTTGGACCTTTCCTTTATCATTCTTCTACTTTTAGTGGCATTAAGTAGGATGGAAACTCTACCTTTGATCTTTGCATTCTGTACAAATTCTTCGTATCTTTCTTTGCAAGATTTGCTCTCACACGTCTAATCTGTCTTTGTTGTATAAGTTTTCCATTTGTGCAGCATGTGTGTTGCTTGGCTCTTCTCTTGGCATCATGATACCATTTGTTTAGCCTAGTATTATGTGGAGACTAAAAAAAAAAAAAAAAAGCAATGTGTCTTCAGCTAGGGGTGGTTAAGATACACACATACACCCGCACACATATTTCATTTGCTGAATTACTTCTCTTTGTTATTTTTATGTGGTGTTTTCTTATTTATAAGTGTCGAAGGCACTCAATTGAAGGATGCTACTCCTTCAAGTCATGAGAATACACCAGGGGATGGTGGTTCTTTGAGCCTTATGGGGAAAAAGTTCCACGGTTATGTTACTGTAGGATTCATGTAGAAGAGTTGGACAATTAATTTTGCATTATAGAATATTAAGCTTTTGTTAAACTTGCTCATCTTCATTTTGAAGATAGATTCAGGTTCAGCAAAGTTGTGCAAGCATTTGGATAAGCCTTTCTTTTACACCTTGTATTTCTCTCCCTTGGCTAATGATGCATTCATTCTGCAGATATTTTGAAGTATTGAATTGCAATTGTAATATTATAGTAATAGCATCATGTTGGATTAAGAATTCCTGTCTTTCCCTACATTTCAACTTCTTGACATCTTCTTTATTATCTTTGATAATAAGAGAGAAAAATAATCTCTTAATTTCATTCATGGAAAAGTGTACATATATATACAGATTGTGAGGCCTATATTAGGAAGGTATTCAAAATAGGAATTCCTATAATTAAGTACTAATCCTTGTAACTAAGCTAATTTACATCCTGTAACACTCCTCCTCAAGTTGGAGCATAAATATATCAGTTATGCCAAACTTGTTACAACTATAATTAACCCGAATCCCATTTAGAGTCTTTGGGAAAATATCTCCCAGTTGTTCTCTCGTCTTCACATATCCTATATAGATTAAATTGTGCTGCACCTTCTCATTAACAGAATGACAATCAATTTCAATATACTTAGTTCGTTTATGAAACACAGGACTAGAAGCAATATGAAGAGCATCTTGATTGTCACACCATAACTTTGCTGGTATTGAAGCCTTAAGATCAATTTTAGTTAAGAGCTGATTTATCTACATTATTTCACACACAGATTGTGCCATAGCTCTATATTTTGATTCTACAGTGGATTGGGACACAACATTTTGTTTCTTACTTTTCCACGAGACCAAATTTCCTCCAACAAAAACACAGTAGCAGTAGTGGATTTTCGATCAATCTTGGAACCTGTCCAATTTGCATCTGAGAAGCATTTGATGTGTGTATGCCCATGATTTCTGTACAGTCTCCCACATCCAGGAGATCCCTTTAAATAACACAAGATCTGTTCTAAAATTGTCTAATGGTGAACCGTTGGAAAAGACATGAATTGACTTACAATACTAACAGAATACGCAATATCAGGACGAGTTATTGTAAGTTAGTTCAATTTTCCAATCAGTCTTCTATACTTCTCAGGATCTTCAAATAAGTCACCTTCTTTGATAAGTTGCAAATTATGAAGCATTGGAGCACTGCTTAGCTTAGCTCCTAACTTTCCTGGCTCAATCAGTAAGTTAAGTACATATTTTCTCTGAGATAAAAAGATGTATTTCTTGCTTCTTGTCACCTCAACTCCCAAGAAATTCTTCAACATCAATAAGTCTTTTGTGTGAAATTAGGTGTGAGGGAAAGACTTTAGAGATGAAATTCCCATAGTATCATTGCCAGTAATAACAATACCATCAACATACACAACAAGGAGAATAATGCCGGATTCAGATTGTTTGTATAAGACTGAGTGATCAGACTTGTTCTTCTGCATTACAAACTTTTCCACTACCTGACTGAAGTTTCCAAACCACGCATGTGGACTCTGTTTCAAACCATACAAGGACTTTCGAAGATGACACATTTTCTCATACTCCCCTTGAGCAACATACCCAGGTGGTTGCTCCATATAAACTTTCTCCTGGAGATCACCGTATAAGAAAGCATTTTTTTTGTCCAATTGATGTAAAGGCCAATTATGGATATATGCCATAGAAATGAAAAAGCGAATAAATGTTAATTTCGCTACAGGAGAGAAAGTGTCAGAATAATCCACATTATAAGTTTTAGTATAGCCTTTAGCCACAAGACGGGCTATAAGCCTAGCCACTGAGCCATCAGGAATGGCTTAGACCGCAAACACCCACTTACATCCAATAGCCCTTTTTCCTCCAGGTAAATCCACTAAATCTCAAGTACCATTAGCATTCAAAGCATTCATCTCCTCGATCATAGCATCACGCCAACAAGGATAGGATAAGGCTTCATGAACACTTTTCGGAAGAGTCATGGAGTCAAGGGAAGCAACAAAAGACCCGAAGAAGAAGACAAGTGATCATAAGAAACAAAAGATGAAATGGGATAAGTACACTGACATTTACCTTTGCGAAGAGCAATAGGTAGATCAAGATCACTAGACACTAGATCCGATGTCGAGAAGAGATAAGTGTTGGACATGCATCAGGAGGGTCGCATCATCTGGAATACACATGGAGGATAGGTTGTGGTGATGGTAGTGGTGGCGTAGGAGCAATAGGTGTAGAAGCTGCATTAGTTGACTAGTAAGTGACATGATAAACCAACAGATCATCATCCTCCCCCTTACTGAGAGAAGTATAAGAAGTGGGAAAGAAAAGAGTTTGTTCTAGAAAGTTAACATCAACTGACACAAGATATTTGCTAAGACTCAGACAGTAGCATCGATACCCTTTTGTAGACGAGAGTAACCCAGAAAAATACATTTTAAAGATTTGAGATCTAATTTAGTTACCTTGGGATGAATATCACGAACATAACAAGTGCTACCAAATATTTTATGTTCAATAGAAAACAAGGGTTTAGTAGGGAAAAGAACACTATAAGGAGTCTCACCGTGAAAAACAGATGAAGGCATTTGATTAATCAAAAAATAGACTGTGGAGACAGCATCAGCCCAAAACTGTTTAGGAACATGTATTTGAAATAAGAGTGCCCTGGTTGTCTCAATATAATGTCTATTTTTTATTTCAGCCACACCACTCTGAGAGAGGGTCTCAATACACGAGGATTGATGAAGATTACCATTCTGAAGCATGTAAGTCTGAAAAGAATCTGAAAAATATTCTTTAACACTATCATTTTTTAATGTATTTACGGAAACATTAAACTGTGTTTTAATTTTCGCACAAAAGGCACGAAAATGAGAAAATAATTCAGAACGATTCTTCATTAAATAAAGTCAAGTCACACGAGAAAAATCATCAACAAATGTAACAAAATACCGAAATCCAGTTTTGGACATAACGGGACAAGGACCCCAAACATCTGAATGAACCAACTTAAAAGGAAAACTAACTCTTTTATTGATTCGAGGAACTGAGGGTAGACGATGATGTTTTGCAAACTGATATGACTCACAATCTAAAGACGATATTTTTTTGAAAATAAGGACATAATTTCTTCAACAAAGATAAAGATGGATATCCCAACCGACAATGTGCTTCAAATGGAGTTAAAGACACCTGAACACGCAATTGACTTGGGCATCTGGGTATCTAGAATGTAGAACTGATTCATGTCCTTTACCAATAATCTTTTGTCATAAGATCTGAAAAAAGGTAGTAATCAGGAAAAAATAAGATACAACAGTTTAAAGTTCGAGTAAGTTTGCTAACAGACATTAAATTAAAAAAAATTGTGGTAGATTTAAGACAGATGTTTTGGAAATTAATGGAGTTGGATTAATAGTGCTAGAACTGAGAATAGAAGAAGTAGAACTATCAACTAAAGTAACATTGGACGGAGATGCATGCGATTGAAAAGTGAAAAAGAAACTAGAATTATCTGTCATATGATCCATGGCACCAGAATTAATGACCCATTTTGAGGACGAAGAGAGAAGACATGTATTAAGATTACCTGTCTTAGCCGTGCTAGAGATAGAGTGAGGTGAATTCTTCGAAGCTTCTTGGTACTGGGTGAATTTGGCAAATTCATCTGCAGAAATGGTAATGGTCTACTTAGAGGATGAGATTGGTGTAGTATTAGTAGCTGCAATATGGGTTGAGTGAGAATTCTGAGATTTATTGTGCAATTTTCGGCACTAGTATTTGGTATGTCTCAACTCATGACAGTAATAGCATACAACTCCCCCTTCATTCTGACTTCGATTGACTCACCTGCTTGTACTCTTTCCTCTTGTATTACCTCTACTACTGCGATTGATAAGAGCACTAGAGGTCTGGACAGATGAAGTAACAGAAGCACCAGTATTGGTGCGAAGTACTCTAGTAAACATTTCTTGCAGAGATGAAATCTCAGCACTGGAGAGAATCTGAGATTTAGCAATCTCGAACTGAGAATTAAGACTAGTCAGAAAACTCATCACAGTCATTTGCTCCCGTTGTGTTTGCTAAACTTTCACATTTGGACTAAAAGGTAACAAGGCATTCAGTTCTTCGTAGATCTTTTTGAAATTCATAAAATAAGACTGATGAGATTGATCTTGTTGTTCAGTATGTTAAAAACCCTTACAGACTTTATAAATACGTGACATATTCCCTTTTCCAGAATATATAAATTCCAAATATTCCATTAATCCTTACATACTCACAGTGATTAATCAGGCTATCTCCGTGTTAATGGAATTACGAATTTGTAAGAATAATCGGGCATCATCTCTTAGCCATGTCTGGTGAGTATTATCCATTGGTAGATTTTCAGTAAGATGATTGTCCATAGAAATACTCCGGAAATAAATTCAAATTGTCTTACAATAATCTAAGTAATTTGGACTAACCAACTTATGTTCAGTGATTTTGGACATCATTGGAATGATATCAGTTACAACTAAATTCTTTTGCTTGTCATCCATAGAAACAAAATATAAGATACAAATAACAAATCACAAAAGATAGCTCAAACTTAATCGGCCCAACTTAAAATTGTCCAAATACAATTAATCCTAATCCAGCAGCTCTATAATATGAGCCCAGCCCAAAACCAATACCAAGACAACTACCCAACAAAGAAAAGGCCCAAATCAAACTCAACAGCTCCACAAAGAAAATATCCAAATCAAACTTACCCGTGTCCAGACTCCAAAGTACTCGTCTCCTCCATGTTAACGCAGAAGCAGAAGTCGGCGACGGATAACTCCAATAATCGGTCACCTGTTGTGCCAACTCTGGCAAAAAAAATTGTCGACAGCAGAAGAAGCAGAGACAGTCGCCGACCACTTTCAGCAGAGATCGTCGGAGCCTCACAAACAAAAACGACGGTAACACACCTCCGATTGATGAAATCCAAATACCACGAAGATCTCCAATCAGTAAACCATGGCGGTTGCGATGGTAATTTTCCGATAAGATGAGATCCTAAACCAAGAATGGACGTTACTGTAAAAGCCTGATTCAGAATGTCAACCCTCAGGAACTTGAAATACCGAAAAATTGCTTTACGGTAAGTGCTCTGATACCACGATAATAAGAGAGAAAACTAATCTCTTAATTTCACTCATGGAAAAGTATACATATATATACAGATTGTGAGGCCAATATTAAGAAGGTATTCAAAATAGGAATTCCTATATTTAAGTACTAATCCTTGATTAAGCTAATTTACATCCTGCAATAATCTTCAATGTGTCTGCAGACTTAAAAAGCACAAGGAAGGTTGTCCGTGCTATATATGTAATGATGTGTCGAAGGTAGGAGAGAGAGGAGGTTGCTCGGATGATGGGAGGACAAACTGAAGGTAGTGATGACTCTTTGGGAGAAGAGATCAAGGCAAAGGTGTGTTTCTGCCTTCAATTTTGTTCGACAATTTTTTATTCCTCCGGTTGCTTTATCACATCTCTTTAAATTTGAAGCTGTTAACATATTTGTAAAGATTGAGAAGTATTTGTTTCTGGTGTACGATGTGATTTCATTTGTATCTTTTCAAACAACTTAAGCTTCAGTTTTTAATATTTTTCTGCATATCACGTTGAAAACAGTCTATCATATTTACTTATATTGTTTGCCAATAAATGCTTCCTTTTCATCTTCTTTTGTGGAGTTTCACATGGAAGGAGTCCTATTGGTGAGTATACTTCACCTATTATGGAGAACTTTCTAGATGCAGAGGCGGACACTAAAAAAAAGGATAAGAGATAAAGTTTGGAGATATCAAAAATCTATACAACCAACAAAGGGAGAACATTACAATTGCAGGAGAACATTAATATTTTTTTTTATATGATGGCTGGAACAAAGGTAACCATTTTAGATTTTTAGAAGAGGGGATGAAAGCCCTTCTCCCTGAAGGCAAATTTTAGAAGATAATAATGCTTTTCTTTCAAATCATTTTAGGATACGTTTTGAAGTTAATGGATTTTACAGATTTGTCATCCTTGGAAATTTTCTCTCTCTCTCTCTCATATATTCAACAAAAATAGCATTGTTTTCGTTTTCCCTCACTGTATTTCTAGGGGGGGAAATGTGTGTACAAAACGTCAATAAACTGCTTACTTTAAGCAAGACCTAGGAAACTGTTACAGAATAACTGACATTAGGAGCTAATTAGTTGCTAATTAGCTTAATTACAGTAGCTAATTAGGTGTAATAAGCTATTCCTTAATTAGATAGATTAACCTACCTTAATTAGAGAGATTGTATGTGTATGTATGCCTTTGGATTTCAATGAATAGATAATAGAAAACATTCTCCAATTCCTCTCTTCAATTACATGGTATCAGAGCCAGATTCGGCTCGATATAATATCCGGTTCTTCACTGGTTTCTCTGGAAACCCTATGTTCTTTGCTGGTTTCTCTAGAAACCAGATCGTGGTTGTGGGTCACCTCCTGTAGTGATCGTTTTGTCTCACCACCGGTTGAGGGAGAGGCGCAACTTTTCGACCGGCGATTTCCCAAAGTCTAGTCGCCGGACTCCAAGCGCAGAAACTCCGATCAGTAGTGGAGTGTGACGAGCACGAAGAGAGACTGCTCATTTTCGGCCTTGTCCTGGTACCTCGGTGACTAAACGATGTTAGCTTAAGGTATTTCTCCATTTCTAGGCTCCCTGGTTGATTACATTGCGTGAGTGTGTCTGGGGTTGACTGGATAATTGTGGTCCTTTATTTTGGATTTTTTGGACGTGTTGAATTATTGGTGGGCCTTTGTTGGATTATTTGTGGGCCTTTTGTTTGGGTTGAATTACTTGTGAAATCTGTCTATTATTGGAAAACTGGACAATGACTGAGTTCAAGGGATTTGTGAGTGAGATGATTCCAATAATATCAAAAATCACCGAACATAAATTGAATGACACTAATTATATGGAATGGAGTAAGACGATCAGAGTGTATTTTCGGAGCATAGACAAAGATGATTTCTTAACGAAGGATCCACCTAAAGATGATACTAAACAAAGCTGGCTGAGAGAAGATGGAAGACTCTTTCTACAAATTAGAAATTCTATCGACAATGAGGTAATTGGTTTAATTAATCACTGCGAATTTGTAAAAGAATTAATGGATTATCTGGAGTTTTTGTATTTTGGCAAAGAAAATGTGTCGTAAATTTCATAATTTATGAAATTTGCAAGGCTTTTTATCGTGCTAAAAAGAAAGTCAAGTCTCTCACAGCTTATTTCATGTACTTTAAAAGGATGTATAAAGAGCTTAATTACTAATGTCATTCAGCACTGATATCAAAATACAGCAAATTCAAAGGGAGTAAATCGTTGTTATGAGTTTTTTGGCTGGTCTTACTTTCGAATTCGAGACTTCCAAGTCTTAAAATCTCTCTAGCTTTGAAATTCCCTCTCTACCAGACGTCTTCAGTAGAATTCTGCGCACTAAAAATACATCACCTATGCAGCAAAACAATGTTCTTGTTACCAGAGGGGGGAAACGACTATGGGAAGAGAGCGAACAACAAGGGAAGAGGAAACAAGACAGTTGATAACCGAAACAATGATTCGAGCAGCGTTGTGTGTTACTATTGCCATGAGCCAGGCCTCAAAAAGCCATACTGTAAGAAATTACAGAATCGCAATCAGAGAACTCAGACTGTCAATGTTGCTGCTGCTGCTGCTTCATATTCTGAGAAAACAGTTATGATATCAATTGATGAATATGCCAAATTTTTTTAGTATCAATAATCACTAAAGGAATCCACTTAAGTTATCCACTTAAGTTACTACCCTTGCCGAGTCAGGTAAAACATGTCTTATCTCTTCTTCAAACAAATGGGTGATTGATTCAAGTGCCATAGATCACATGACAGGTAATTCTAGTACCTTCTCTAGCTTTTGTTTACACAAAGCTCCCTCTCCTGTTACCATAGCTGATGGGTCTACCTATAACATTATGGGATCTGAGACTGTTAAACCAACATCCTTTATTACCCTGTTATCTCTTCTAAGCCTACCAAAACTCGCTTTTAATTTGATTTCTGTAAGTAGACTTACCAATGATCTTAACTATTATATCTCATTCTTTCTGATCATTGCCTTTTTCAGGATGTCATGATGAAGTAGATTATTGGTAAAGGACATATATCTGATGGTCTTTATATTCTTAATAAGTGGGTGCCTCGATCTGTTGCTTGTTCCAGTACAATCTCCCCAGTCATAGCACATTGTCGATAGGGACATCCATCTCTGTCTGCATTGAAGAAACTATGCCCTCAGTTTGATGACGTATCTTCACTAGATTGTGAGTCATGTCACTTTACAAAACATCACCGTAGCTCGTTAGGTCCGAGAATTAATAAATGGGCTAAGTCTACTTTTGAGTTGGTTCATTCTGATGTTTGGGGACCATGTCCTGTTGTGTCCAAAAATGGGTTTAGATACTTTATTACTTTTGTGGGCGATTTTTCTTGAATGACATGAATTTATTTTATGAAAATTCGATTTGAAGTATTCTCTCATTTTTGTGCATTTTATGATGAAACTAAAACCCAATTTAATACTTCTGTGCATATACTAAGAAGTGACAATACTAAAGAATACATGTCAGACTCAATCCAGAATTACATGACTCAACATGGGATTCTTTACCAATCCTGCTGTATTGATGCTCCTCCTCAAAACAGAGTTGCCGAGAGAAAGAATAGACATCTACTTGAAATAGTTCGAGCCTTTTTTGTTTCAAACGAAGGTTCCTAAACAGTTCTGGGCTGATGCCATCTCTACAGATTGCTTTTTGATTAATCGTATACCATCTACAGTACTTAATGGAGATATTCCATATAGTATTCTATTTCCAAACAAGTTACTGTTCCTAGTAGAACCACAGGTATTTGGAAGCATCTGTTATGTTCGTGATGTAAGGCCATCCGTTACTAAATTGGATCCAAAAGATTTGAAGTGCGCTTTTCTGGGATATTCTCGTCTTCAGAAAGGGTATTGATGCTACTCGCCCGATCTCCATAAATATCTAGTTTCTACTGATGTGATCTTTTCGAAAAATACACTGTTCTTCTCTTCTCCCTCCATCCCTACAAGTCAGGAGGAGAAAGATGAGTGACTAATCTACCAAATCACACATTCAAATATTCCTATTGGGCAATCAGATGACGGTGCTACTCTTACATCTCCCAACACCTCTAATGAGCAACCTCCTACTCAAGCAAAGCCACTTATTATCCACATTTACTCCAGAAGGCAAGAAGCTAATGATACATGTCCTGCACCGGCTACTTCATCATCTGATCCTCCAAATGACCTTGACCTTCCCATTAGCCTTTGCAAAGGTAAACACCAGTGCACTCTCCCTAAATCTATTTATCACATGGCTAACTTTATTTCATATGATCATCTGTCTCTTGCGTCTAGTTCTTTAATTACCTCTCTAGATTCAGTCTCTGTGCCCAAAACAGTAAAAGAAGCCTTGGGTCATCCTGGATGGCATAGTGCAATACTTGAGGAGATACATGCTCTAGATGAAAATCACACATGGGAGTTCGTAGATCTATCTAAAGGCAAGAAATTTGTGGGATGCAAATGGATTTTTGCTGTCAAGGTCAATCCAGATGGCTCTATGGCAAGATTGAAAGCCAGACTTGTTGCAAAAGGATATGCTTAGACCTGTGGAGTGGATTATTCAGATACATTCTCTTAAGTGGCCAAACTTACCTCTGTTTGCCTATTTATATCCATCATTGGGTCCCAAGATTGACCCTTATACTAGTTGGACATCAAGAATGCATTCATTCATGGTGATCTCTAGGAAGAGGTATATATGGAGCAACCACCTGGGTTTGTTGCTCAGGGGAGATATGGGAAAGTTTGTCATCTGATGAAATCTTTGTATGGTCTAAAATAGAGTCCTCGTGCCTGGTTTGGAAAGTTCAGTGAGGTAGCTCAGAAGTTTGGGTTGAAGAAGAGCAAGTGTGATCACTCGTCTTCTACAAATAGTCAGCAACTGGTATTATTCTTCTTGTTGTTTATGTCGATGACATTATCATTACAAGAGATGATTGTGCAGGAATCTCCTCTCTCAAGTTATTTCTACATACTAAATTTCAAACAAAAGATTTGGACCAACTAAAATATTTTCTGGGAATAGAAGTAACAAGAAGCAGAAAAGAGATTTTCTTACCTCAAAGAAGGTATGTACTTGATCTGCTGGCCGAAATCGAAAAGATGGGACCAAGCCATGCAGCACACCAATGGTTCCCAATGTACATCTTATAAAAGATGATGGTGATCCATTTGATGATCTTAAAAAGTACCAGGAGATTAGTTGGGAAACTAAACTATCTCACAATGACCCGTCCAGATATTGCTCAGGTTGTCAGCCAATTTATGTCTAGCCCTACAATAAAACATTGGGCAGCTTTGGAATAGATATTGTGTTATTTGAAAAGAGCTCCTGGTCTTGGTATAGTGTATAGTAATCACGAACACACTTGCATTGAGGGATTTGCATATGCTGATTGGGTTGGATCCAAAATTGATAAAAGATCCACTATAGGATATTGAGTCTTTGTTGGTGAAAACCTTGTATCCTAGAGGAGCAAGAAACAAAATGTCATATCTAGATCCAGCACAGAATCAGAGTACCGAGCCATGGCACAGGCCACATGCGAAATTTTGTGGTTAAAACATCTTCTAGCTGAGGTTGGATTGAAGCCTTCAGTACCAGCAAAACTCTGGTGTGACAATCAAGCTACTCTTCATATCGCTTCAAATCCCGTATACCATGAAAGAACTAAACACATTGAGGTCGATTGTCGTTTCATTCGTGAGAAAATCCAAGAAAATGTAATCTCTACTGGTTATGTGAAGACTGGAGAGCAACTTGGGGATATCTTCACAAAGGCATTAAATGGGATTAGGATTGAGTATCTTTGTAATAAGTTGGGTATGATTAATATCTACGCTCCAGCTTGAGGGGGAGTGTTACAAAATAACTGACATTAGGAGCTAATTAGTTGCTAATTAGCTTAATTACAGTATCTAATTAGGCGTAATCAGCTATTCCTTAATTAGACAGATTAACCTACCTTAATTAGAGATATTGTATGTGTACATATACCTTTAAATTTCAATGAATAGATAACAGAAAACATTCTCTAGTTCCTCCATTTAATTACAAAAACTAACCAACAAAACTAGTCTTTTTCTCTGTTGTTAGGAGATGTATGCACTCTCTTTATAGACCACTAAATAGCTTGCTTTAGTGGAGGAACCATTAAAAATTACCACCAAGGAAAATTTTGTTGTTTGTGGTGTCTTCTTTCTTTTTAGCATTTGGTGATTGGGGTTTAGATTCCTCCTCTGGTTTCTGTTATCAAGTTAACTGTATGCAGGTGGTGCTAGATAGGAACCAAAGAGCTAAAATGTTTTAGAATCTTCATTCTTGGAAAATCCAATGCTTTTAGAGTTATACGGAACTCTGTTTTCAGAGAATGATGGATCTTTCTGGAGCGGACCTCATTCAAAGGTTGAGCGTCAGGGTTCAACCTGCAAGAGTTCCATTCATGAAGCAATTGCAACATTTATGTAGTAGTAGTTGCTTAGGTTTGAACCAAAATGGTTCAAGTAATCTCACTTGGTGCATTCGTAGAGCGAGTGAACAATACTAGTTGATTTATAACAGCAGTTTTCAGGTTTCTTGTTTCGTAAACTGATAAATAGGTCTGGGCATCGGGTGGGTCGGTCCAGGTATTTCAACACACAGAACCACCCATTATGCTTCGAGTATTTCGCAAATGGAACCATTCGGGTCATTATAAATACTAGAACCAAACCTAAACTTGAACCATCGGTTCTAGTTTGGTTTCGATTCTACCTATATCATTTTAATATTTATTTATTTAATAAATATTTCACATAGATCCTTTTGGTGCATATACCTAATACACTACTACTCGAAAATATTTGTACAATGGAGAAAATTTAGTTAAAAAATTTTCAAGGAGCAAAATATTGAATAGTAAAATGTCACAAAAATAGGAGAAAATAAAATAAAGATAAAAAATGAAATTATAATTTGAGAAAAATTATTTTTCTTAATAAATCTTATTCGATATATTAAAGAAGTATACTAGGCATATAATTTAATTATGACCAATGCTTAAATTATTTTACTTTTAAAACAAATTGATATAAAAAATGCTAATTAAATACAAAATTAATATAGTATCAAAAAAATTACGATCCACACGTTAAACTCGCACTATTTGAATAAAAAATATATAAAGAGAACTAGGAACCGAAGATAACAAAAAGATACAACACAGCACAAGTAAGAAATATATCAAATTCAATTGTCACGCGTTATGAAAAATTTTAAAGAATCACTTAAGTTTATTAATAATACAAGAAAGTCAAACTTGAATTGTAAAGAATAAACATTTTGATCCGTCAACTTATACCACACCTGTTTGAAACTTTTGATTTATAAAAAGCTCAAATTGTAAACATTAATATATAATAACTTCTGAAATGCAACAATCTGATGTAAGACGAGATGTAAAAAAATTAAGAGCTTTTTAGGGTTAGAATTTAAAGTTTTAGACTAATTACTATCAAAATTAGGATTTTTAGGTTTCATATGTTTTTTCAGCCTATAAATTGTATATAATTTTTTTTTTATAAAAGTCGGTTCCACTCGAATACCCATGGTTCTGATTCAAGAACCAAGAACCAAACCGAACTCAGTTGGTTATCGGTTCTGGTTCCTAATTTATTTTTTTTGGGAAATCAGACCGAAACCTTCGATTTTGGTTCGGTTCGAGAGATTCGGTTCCGATTAAAATACCCAGGCCTACTGATATAAGCGTACCATTTGTGGAATCTAAATAGAGAAAATATAGTCGCAATATAGGAAAACAACAAGGACGTCAATAGCAACTTGTGATTTAATATTATTTTGATTTATCATTTGGGTTTAATCTTTTATCATGTTCTATTCTTAAATATTAATATTTTAGGTATGTTCATTGACAATTAATCGAATTTAGAAATTCATAAATCTCAAATATATTTAGAAAATATACAAATTAAGACATAAATCTAGAAGTCTTATTTGCTACACATATTAAGCCCTTATTTGGCTTCCAATTTTTAACATTTATTTTCTATCACATATTTTATGGAATTCGTCATTTATTTAGATTTTGATCAAAATTTATTAAAAATCAGAATTTTAGCTAAACGAAACAGGGGCCAAGTATGCCACACCATGGCTTTTTTTTTTTTTGGGTCTCAAATGTCATACCATGCTTGCTTACATTGCTCAATGCACTATTTTTATACATTATTTAAAAACTTCAACATGATGTTCTTCTCAATATTATTACAAAACCATATACAATTCTCACCTTCGTTCATGTTCTTAAGTAGCATCTTGATAAATACATTAGTCATAGATCAACATAAAAGACATTCTTGGATTCATTTGGTAGATACATTATGAATATACAATAATCTTGTCAGAACAAGTTGCCGGCTCTATTAACATACTTCTAAATCTCAGTCAAATGTCAAAAAGAAAAAGAAAAACCCGCAAAACTCACAATTTATACCATAATCAAAAAGGGAGTATTCAAAAAGTTCAATCTTTAGAGCAATTTTTTTGGTTTTTTTCAAGGTTGTTCTGAGTGATGACGTAAGGAAGACGAGGAACGAGGGAATTCTGATAACATTTGAACAACCTCTCTCATGGTTGGCCGTTCAATGCTGTTTTCTTGAACACAAAGCATGGCAACGAAGAACAAATGCATGGCTTCATTTTTAGGCACAATTTTAAACCTTTGATCCACTATATCAACAACTTTTTCTCTTTGACAGTTCGTTGTTAGCTTCATCCACTGCACAATATCGACTCCTTCCCCGAAATCACCCACTGGCCGTCGTCCCGTGATGAGCTCCAAGAGAACTACTCCAAAACTGTAAATGTCACTCTTTTCGTCTACTCTCAATGTGTATGCATATTCTGCACAAATGCAATGGATGAAATTTATGATTCGAGACAAATCTTGAGAAAGATTCAGTTACTCGTATAGAATATATGCAAAAATTTACCTGGAGCAATATACCCGTAGGACCCTGCAATGGCCGACATGCTCTCGGAGGCTCCACCATCTACCAAGAATCTGGCGAGCCCAAAATCCGCAACGTGAGCTTCGAAATTCGAATTCAGCAAAATATTGTTTGATTTCACATCTCGATGCACAATCAATGGCGAGCAATCATGATGTAGATAGCACAATCCTTTTGCCGCATCCATGGCGATTTTGTACCTCAAATTCCAGCTTAGGAGTTCCCCTTTCTTCCCGTGCAACGCCTCCCCTAAACTCCCGTTTCTCATGTATTCGTAAACGAGAAGGTTCGTCTCATTGTTCGTGCAAAATGCTAGCAATTTTACTATGTTTCTATGTCTGATGTTGCCTAATGTTCGAATTTCTGCCCTAAACCCGTGATCATGGCTGTTGTTGCCAAGTCCCACAAGTTTTTTGACAGCAAATTCGACCCCATTTGGTGTTTTGCCATGATAGACGATTCCGGCACCTCCTCTTCCGATTACATTGCCATCTTTTATGCATTCAAGAACATCAGAGACTGTGAAATCTAGCTTTTGGAAGGCAGTGATTTTCAACGAATTTGAGGTGTATTTGTTGAATGATCTGGCCTTGATAATAGCTGCAGTGACGAACACCAGAGAACAGATTAAAAGGCCTAAGGCAAAGGTCAGCTTGATTGCACTGTGGGATTTTCTTGGTGGGCATGTAATTGCAGTGACATTGCAAGGGTTGTTAAATGAAGATCCACAAAGTTTGGGATTACCAGCAAATGAAGAAGCATTTAAGATTGAGAACTGGCCTGATTCCGGTAGCTTACCAGAGAGATCATTGAAAGAAAAATCAGCGGTCGTGAGACTTGCAATTGAACCCATTGATGGGGGTATGGTTCCATTCAAGTGGTTTCTTGATAGGTTAAGGTAATTCAAGACTCGAATATTTGATATTTCTTGAGGGATTGAACCAGACAAATTGTTGTTACTAAAGTCCAAATAAGTAAGATGGACACAGTTACCTATTTCAGGTGGAATTTCTCCAACAAGAGAATTCCCATTTAGAGAAAGCTTTATGGCTTGGTGAAGTTCACCTATGGAAGAAGGGATTGAGCCAGAAAAATTGTTTCCATTAAGTGAAAGGATTTGGAGGGAAGATAAATTGGAAAGAGAAAAAGGCAAGGATCCAGAAAGTTGATTGTTTGATAAATTCATTTGGCTTAACTTAGTAGGCCTCGAAGATGAATTACCATTTTCAGACAAAGATCCAGACAGCATATTGTTCTGCAGTTCAACAAAATTCAGCCGTGGTAAGTAAATGAAATCAGTTGGAATGCTCCCATTCAAGTAGTTTTGCCCCAACCTCACCCTAACAAGACTCGAACATGTGCCCAAGTCCTGTGGCAGTGACCCAAAGAGAGAGTTTTTATGGAGAATTAGTATTCTAAGCTGTTTTAAGGCACACAAGTCTTCAGGGATTGTACCAGTGAGCTTGTTTGAAGACAAATCAAGGTCCTTCAGCGTCTGGTTTTTCCCAAGATTCTTCGGGATAGCGCCTGTGAAATTGTTGTTCCAGAGTTCAAGAACTTCAAGACTTGGATAATCTGATATGTAACTTGGTATTGATCCGTGCAATCTGTTCACAAACAGTTTGAGAAGTTTGATCTGCCTGAGGTTGATAAGCTCATATGGGACTTCCCCACTGAGTGCATTGACAGAAAGATCAAGAGTCTTTAGGCTCGTTAAGTTGCCTAATTGCTTTGGTATTGGACCAGAGAGGCGATTGATGTAGAGAAACAATGTATCAAGTAACCTCAAATTCCCCAACTCAGGAGGGATTGAACCATCCAATCCACAGGTTGAAAGATCCATGA
>NC_036239.1:16980769-17070481 GCF_002742605.1 Olea europaea var. sylvestris
AATATTCGATGCAATTATGACTTTGATTTTACTATGAATACCTTCATATGGATTAATATTATTTGGGTTTAATTAAATCTTGATATATTTATTATAATTTGTACTCGTTAATTCTTTTTTTGTATTGAACAAAATTTCAAATTATAGCTATTGAATACATAATATAGATCTAGTTTACAACACCATAAGATCTATGAATATTCTCAAAGAATATTTTGTTATTATTATTAAAATAGTACAACATTATAATTAATATTTTTGAAGAATATTACTTGTTCTTGTAGAGCATGAACTATATATATATTTTTTAAAATTTCAAAAGAAAATTATTTGCCCGGGAATAGCATAAATTATAATTTTCAATATTCCAAAAGAACATTGAACTATTTTTCATGAATAAGATGAATTACAATTTTTAATATTTCAAATAAAGATACTGATTAATTGTTGTCGAAGAAGCAATAGTAAAATATAAAGTACTCCCGAAAGAGTATAGCTCTGAAAATATTAATATTTGTCTAGAAAACATACTTATAAAGAATTAATGTTTTTAAACAATTATGGCCCCGTTTGGTAATTATTCAAAATACATTTTTCTTTCTCTTTTCTTCAACCACACATTCTTTATTAAAATAATATTACACGTAAATAAAAAACTTTTCCTTATTTTTCAATCACACATTTCACATCAATTTACTATTTTAAAATGCATTTTTATATAAAAATGCCTATCAAACACCCTCTATATATTAGTACTCATGAAGTAGCACAACATTGTTAATATTTTAAAATGAATATTATTTTTCTTGAAGTAGCACACTATTATTGATAGATATTTTAATTAGATTTTACTTGTTTCCGAAGAGCATAGTTAAATATGATCTAACGTAAATTATGTTTTTACTTTTAAAAGTAAATTCTTATACAATTTATTATTTCAAATAACAATATTTTATTGCTCTTGAAAAGCATAACACTGCGATTCTAATATTTCAAAGGAATATTGATATTACTCTTAAAGAAGCGATAATAATATACAACGTACTCTTGAAAGAGCACATATTTTAAAGAATATATTATGTGTAATTTATGAATTTGTACTTATCCTTGAAGGAAAACATACGATTTATGTTATGTGAACATTAATCATTATATGATTATATAATTTTTAATCATATTCTTCGAAATTAAATAATTGAATTATATCTTATATTAAACCAAAAGTTTAAATTGATTTTATTATTTGGCATGACTAGTTGTACCATCACTGAATCAATAATGATGCGAAATTAAAATTTTATAATGGATATTCAATGAAGAACCAGAAGATCCTTCAATCGAATGAATTCCTATATATCATTTGTTCTCTTTATCGACAATTAATCATTAGACATCACTGGCTAAAATATGGATTGAATTCCCTATATTTTTTGAAAATCAATTAACGTGATATATGGGGCCCTATCACTCACAACTATTGGATACAAATGCTAGATGATTGTATGGTGCTCGAACATGGAGTTTGCGAAATTATTGCTCAAATTATGAGCATAATTTTTAGATTATTTAATCAAGACCATGTTATTAATGCTATTGGCATAAATCTCAACATTTTAATAAGTTTTAGTTGAGATGTTGATAAATAATTTAACACTATCGTTTGTTAAATGCCTCCAATTAATTTAATTGAGAACAAAGTATTTCTCATTTTTATTTAGGAAATTCTATTACGCATCAAGTCAAAATCATATTTCTCACTATTATAATTAGTTTATGGTCAGATCCTAATTTTTCTATTAAATTATTTTGATAATGCGGTATATGTAAAATTGATCCACCACAATGTATTGAGATAGAAAATAAAGAATTCTAAGAGTAAATGTGTAGTTTAATCCCTTATCCTAAATGTATAATATTTTATAATGCTAGAAAAAATGATCGTCAATTTGATTGGATAATTTTCTTAGCATTGGGGAGAAAATTAAGAAGCTGAAATAATATACAAATGCATCATTATCTAAATCCTCGCAAAAGATTACTCGAACCAGAAGTTCGAAAAATAATTTATTTAGATACATTTACTTATCAAAGAGATAAACAATATCTCACGCACTAGTTTTAAATGCTCTAACATGAATTGATGTCTTGAGAGGACAATTTAATAGCATTATATTTGATATATCTATGACACGTTTGAAGCGTGACAGTGTTCGATTCTAACACAAAAAATATTCAAATGAAATGGAACAATTAGTAAAGATGGTTTCATTAAGAAGACATATACTCTTAATGAGTATTTAGATATAACACATTATAAAATTTCAGAAGAGGTTCAAGTACCTGATATATTGAAATTTGAGATATCTAAATAAATTATAGAAAAGAAATAGAATCGAACAAGAAAAATAAAAGTTGTCGACAACATTTTTACACATGATGTACTGCATCATATTATGAATAATGACTAATTGAATTAAATGCGTCGAAATATATCGATCGTAGTAATGTTTGACCAAATAAAAGGGACGCAATCCTAAATTGAATTTACTAGAGAAATATGAAGTTTTTGGTGCTGTAGACTGAAAATCTAGATGTATATACTTATACGAACAGGAAATGAGAAAAATGAAGTCGTAACGTGTAAATCACAACTCTCAACATAGTGAATTTCGCAAAGATTGTCGTTGATAAAGACACAAGTCTATATCATGACGATACATGAAATTTGAAACACGTGATAGTCTATTCATCTGTCATGATTATTTATGTTATCTATGAAAGATTTAATATGTCCAAAGTATAATTCAAATGATACATGCCCGAATATGTTCTCAATTAAATTGCAATGATCATCATATGGATTTAAACAATTCAAACACTTGTGGTTAATCATCTTACTGAATATTTGTTGAACGAAAGCTATAAAAATGATGATGTCCGTCAATGTATTTTTATAAAGAAAATAAATATTGGATTTGCAATTGTACAATTTATGTTAATGATTTAATTTAATTAGAATACCTTAAGAGTTCAAGAAAAATGTTGATTATTTTAAATATGAATTTGAGATAAAGAATTTGAGAAAAATCAAATTTTGTCTCGGATTGCAGATTGAACATTTCGCAGAAGAAATATTTGCTCATCAAGCTACATATACAGAAAAAGTTTTAAAATGTTTTTGTATGGATAATACACATCCATTGGCATCACTTATGGTTGTTCGACCACTTGATATGAAAAATGATCCATTTAGTCCACCTGAAGATAGAGAAAATATTCTGGGTCCTAAGGTACCATATTTTAGAGCAGTTGGAGTATTAACTTATCTTACAAATTGCACTTGACCCGACATTTTTTTCTGTAAATCTCCTTACAAGATATAGCTCTATACCAACTCAAAGAAATTGGAATAACGTTAAATACATTTTTCGTTACCTAAAGGGTACAACTGATTTGGGATATTTTATTCTCAAAAGTCGGGATCTGTTTTAGTGGGATATGCAAATACAAGTTATTTTTCTGACCCACATAAAAGCTAAATCACAAACATGATATGTATTTACACGTGGAGGAACGACTATATCATAAATATCTATGAAGCAATCCCTGACAGCTACATCCTCAAATCATTTTAAAATTATTGTAATTCATGAAGCAGGCCGAGAATCTGTATGGTTGATTAACATGACCTATCATATCCAAGTATCATGCGAGTAAACTTTCACAAAAGATAGTCCAACAATTTTATATGAAGACAATGTAGCTTATATTATACAACTCAGAGGAGACATATCAAAGGTGATAGGAAAAAACATATTTCTCCAAAATTCTTTCATATACATGAGTTTCAACAAAATTGCGACATCGATATTCAATAAATTCATTCAAGTGACAATGTAGCCGATTTAGTCTCAAAAGCGCTGCCGACATTTACATTCCAAAAATTAGTTCACAAGATTGAAATGTGTTGACTCAAAGATTTTTCAGTGATCAACATCACAGGGAATAGCTGTACTCATTTCCTTCGCTTAGGTTTTATTCCACGGAGTTTTCCTAACAAGGTTTTAATAAGACAACATTTATTTTGGATATATTCCAAAATAACTGTATCATTTTTCCTTCGTTTTATTTTTTTTTTCTCATTGAATTTTTATCAAACAAGATTTTAATGAGACATATATTTTATAACATGTCATTCAAGGAGGAGTGTTTTAAAATGTAAATTTATTATGGTTTACATGTGCATGACAATTGTACTTCTGCAGTTTCAGAAATTATTATTATTGTATTCCTGATTCTGCCCTATAAATACAAGGCTTTGATTTTTAATAAAACACACACAAATCTATTGACATTTCTTTATTTTCTTCTCTTTTCTTTCTTTTTCATAACAAACAAGTTAATATATCCTACACTTGAATTTCAACGAAGAAAGTAAACTTTTATGGAAAAAAAATGTATATAAACAATTTAAATAATAATTAAATAAAAATGAGTAGTAAATAAGATGATGGTAATTGTGAATCAATCGAAATATGTGAACCAAAAATTAGATTGAACATTTAAAAACAATTTACAAACATAAGCCAAATATTATTTTGCTTAATACTCATTATCATACTTTGAAAGATATAAAGAAACCTGTATCAGATTAAGCCCCCGTTTGAGCCCCATTTTAGATAATGAGAATGGGAAGAATAGTATTTTGTTGAAAAAATGAGTGGTTGAAAAAGAAGAAAAAATTTTCGATTTACGTGTAATATTATTTTATAAAAAATTGTGTGGTTAAAAATAAAAGAAAGAAAAATAAAATGTACTAAAATGTAATTTAATAGGCATCAAACAGGGGCTAAATTTTAGCTCCTCTTTGACTTTCTTTATTTTAAATTTTTTTTTCTCATACTCATTATCAACCACATATCCATACAATAAAATATTCTATACGTAAATTCAAAACTTTTCTCAACTTTTATCACGCATTAAAATAATAATAATAAATAAATAAATAAATAACTATTCAAAACATCAATTTTCCCCAATCTCTCTTTATAATGGCAATCCAACAAGGGCTCGAGAAAACATTCATTAAAGTAAATAGTCCAAACAGAGCTAGAATACAATGATTTTTGTAACAAACAAATTTTCATCCTCTCAAATTAATCAATAAGCTGAACAAATATAAACCTGAAATTTGTTCTGATAATAAAAATAGGAACTCATAAATTTCAAATTGAAACTTTGACCATCTGATAAGAGGAATAATCTTCTAATCTATGACAAACGTCCACAAGAATACTTCAAAAAGAATGCTTCAAATTTTCTGGTTCAATCATATTGTTACATAAGCTACAACCTAGAATTGAAAATTTTGGCCTTCACCACTCGATGTCGCTCTTCTTGCCCAAACTGCATCAGCTATAGCTGAAAGGAGGAGCGAAAAACATTCAAAACTTTTTCATGCTACCCAAAAACGTAAAGCAAAATAACTTAATCAGATGATAGCAGATTAAAGCAAACCGGAAGATGATTGCCCCCGCTTGGCCAACATTAAAATTATAGTTCATTTTTTCTTTCTTATTATTAACCACACATTCTCCAATAAAATAATATTATACATAAACTAAAAAAATTTTCTTCTTTCTCTAACCACACATTCTTCAAGAAAACACTATTCCAAAAATTAAAATAGTAAATAATAGGTGCCAAAAGGGGGGCAAAATGTTCTAAATTGTACATCTATTATCCCAGTAACAGCGTTGCAGTGAATCCCGAGTGATACATCCAAATACTCCAGAACACCAAACAGCACATGCTCATTGAAAAAGTGTGTGTACATTTTTAACCAATAAACACCAGCAAATGTATAACCTAGTTTTTGAGAAAACAAAAATGTGTAGCTATGTTGTATTAGTAAGAATGAACTTCTTTTTGACTTCTTATCTCCTAATATGTAGTGTATTAATGACATTTTATCTGAAATATTTTCAGCGTTGCTATGATAAAGATAATATTCTTCGTTCCATTATCTCTGCATAATTTGCTCTATCCAAAGCCATCTAATAAAATGTACCAGTAACCTAGAAAAGGAGTTAAAGAGATTCAAAACATACTAATAATATGTTCTAGCAACCTAAAAAGAAAAAGAAGGGAAGTGTATTGTAAGTGTCCAATATCCATTTCAAAGGTTTGGAACGTCAAAGTTACAACTAAAATTACGCAAACCAATATTCTCTTTAGGGCGCATGAGCAGCAGTATGCATATGTTCTCGGAATTCAAAAATAAGAAGAATACAACCTATTCTAGGAAAGTCATCTGGAACACAATACAATCTAGCATATAACAGTAGACTTGGTACTCAAAACTCCAAAAAAATGGTGTTATTGAGGATAATTCAAAATTTACACATTGTTACACAAACTTATACTCATCTATACATGCAAGATGACTAGAGTTACAATTGACCCTTGTGTCATCACAGTTATTTCTACACTGCATTGATAAATTAGATGTCATCAGTTAAAATATACAAGCAAGTCATGTAAATAAAACATACAGTTAAACCTCGATAAAGTAATACCCTCGGGACCGGAAAAAAATATTCATTTAGCGAGGTTATTTATTTATCGATAAATGAATAAATTATTCATTTATCGATAAATAAATATTTATTATTTTAGAGAGAGCTTTTCAATATAAAATATGTACATTGTATGTGGTAAGAAAAATCAAAAGACACTAATCAAATTATCTCTAAAAACTAAGTTCACATACATAGCAAATGAAAATGTTTAGTCTTTACCTATAAAAGCTAGATGTTTGGAAGACATATTACAAGCACATATAATATTTTGTTTCCCCTTCAATGTCTTCTCATCATTTGAAAGGAATAAAAAAATCAACTTTAACCGATAAAATGAGGAGTGCAATATGTGAGCATAAGAAAGAGAATCCAACTATTAGCCAAAAAGATATGCAAGCATGGGTGCAACAAAAGTTTGATTTGACTATTAGTCAATCAACAATATCGAACACTCTCAAAAGGGCATCGAAATATTTGTCAAATGAGATGAAAAATAGCGATGTTAAAAGGCACAAATCGGCAAAATACCCTGATTTAGAGAAAGTTTTGTATGAGTGGTTTCTTCAAAGGCGAGATAAAGTGAACATGTCTAAAGAAATTATCCAAGGAAAAACAAAAGAGCTTTTGCAAAAAATATATGGTGAAACTAATCCAGAATTCAGCTTTTTTAGTGGATGGTTAGAATGTTTCAAGACAAGATATGGAATCAAATCTTACCGACGTTTTGGTGAAAGTGGTTTAGTTATCATGGAGAACATTGAAAATACTTTACCTGGAATTCGATCAAAACTAGACCAGTATCAGTTGAAGGATATTTACAATATGGATGAAACTAGATTATTTTGCCGACTGAAAGTTGATCATTCACTTGCTACCAAGTAGCTCGAAGGACGCAAAAAAGATAAGCAAAGAATTACTGTTGTTGTTTGTTGCAATGGTGATGGATCTGACAAAGTACCACTTTAAGTTATTGGTAAGTATGCAAATCCTAGATACTTTAAAAATGTGAACATGAACAATCTTAATTGCAAGTATCGATCCAACAAGAAAGCTTGGATGACTGGCTTGCTTTTTCAAGATTTTGTTGGTTGGTTTGATAAGAGAATGAATGGCAAGAAGGTTCTCTTAATAGTAGACAAATGCCCAACTCATCCAAAGGTAGTTGAAGGCTTGAGAAATATAGAGTTATTTTTCTTACCTTCTAACACAACGTCTAAGATTCAACCATGTGGAGCTGGGATTATTCGAGCATTCAAAGCTCATTATCATCGTCGTTTTTATTCTAGCATTTTACAAGGCCTTGAGGTTGAAGCACCAAATCCTGATTTTGCTAACATGGTTTGGAATTTTGATGTGAAGACAACAACAATTGCAAATTGTTTTCGGCATTGCAAGATTCGGTCAGAAGAAAACAATGTTCTCGAACCAGAAGTTGGTGAATTAGATGAAGGTATCCAAGGATTAAATGATGTCATCTCTAATTTACACTATAGAAATGTGATGGATGTTGAACATCTTTTGAACTATTTTAGCAAGAATGATGCAGTTATAGAATCACCTACAGACGAAGAAATTATTCAATCGGTAATGAACAATAATGATGATGAGAATGATCCTGAATCAAATGATAGTAGCGTTGTCCCAAATGTGTCGTCAAAAGAGGCATTTCAAGCAATAGTCACCTTAAGCAACTACTTACTACAATACGAGCAAAATATTCCGGAAGTTGTGTATGCTCTACAAAAAGTTAAGGATGAGGTTCATTTTGGTTTAGGTGGGAAGAAAAAACAATCAACTATAGATACATACTTTCAAAATGAATGATTATTGTACGGGTATTATTGATTGATTGAAAGATTTTGGTATATATATATATATATTTTTTTTTTCTCAATGAAATCCAATAATTATTACTTTATATTTTTATTGGGCCCTTAAGGATTCAATTTTTTTTTAATTACGTAATGCATTTAGCGAGGTTATTACTTTAGTCCATTGGTCCAAGTCGGGATCGAAAGAAATTATTATATAATCGAGGTTATTACTTTATCGAACATTACTTTATCGAGATTTAACTGTAGATTGATGGCATATACAAAAAGTGTAACAAGAAGTGTAGTTCACCTCAAGGTTCCCTGTATAACTACACATATAAAGTACAGCACAAACCTTTGAAATTGGGATCAGAACCACAGACATAGATAGGAGTCCCACCTTAATAAGATTGATGTACAAATAGGAAGCACGCTCAATCACGAAGACCAAGCTCAAGCTCAAGCTGATCGTCCTCTTCAAACAACTTCAGTAAACGAGCATACTGCTCTTCACGCTTCTTCTTTTGCCAAAACTTGAAAAGGAAATACGATAAAAGTACAGCTGCGACAAGCACCAGACATATAATAGCTACGATGGATACCGTGTTGCCCCCAGAATGAGAAGGAGAATGGGACTCAGTTTTGGTCCCATTTTTGGAACTCAATGAATCATCTGAATAGCCTGAATGGAAAGAACATGTCTAAGCAGATGAATTTCACAAAAGCTTGCTGACATAGTTAAACAGACAGAACAAATGTCATTTTATGCTTCGAATTAAGATGAAGTATTTATTTGAAGAAAAGCCTAACTGCCCAACAACCTAAAAAGCCGAGATAGAGATTGAACATTTGAATGTTCAGTGTGATCAAAGCACAAGATAGAATTTGCTGTATGATGAAAACTTCAACTAACTAAACCAATTTATTAGACAGATTTTTGGGCTGTATTAATATAGCCTTTACAATAGTTATTGAGTTCTTCGAAGCACTAGCAACTTATCCACACCATATATGAAGCGAGAATTAAGGGAGATAAACCTTTAAGCTCCAGATGGTGTACAACCCAACTCAAATCATATAGCCCAGTATAAAAAGGGAAAACCAGAGAAGAAATTCCCATTCCCTGGTTTGGATCTTGTAGATATGTAAAAAGGGAAAAAATTACTGCCAAAAGTGAGTGCTTTATAGATCAACAATCTTAAAATCCACGAAAAAACAGTAGAAAAAATGTTGAAAATTACGAGACTCCAGTGCTCAAGTTTGTTTGTCATGTCTGCTCACCAAAAGTTTCTATATCGAGCTACCATTACGAATTGCCAGGGGTAAATTCATTGACAAAAGTTTCCACTTTTTAGTTTCCACGATTTTGAGAATTGTAGTTAAAAACCTGATAAACAAGGAAAAGAATTACCATGGAAGGCTTCAAATATTTGTTTTCTTCTAATGACAAAATAATAGTCATAGCAGAAGTTAAAGCTAGAAACATTCCATTCTTAAAATTTTACAGCCTGTTTGGGAGTGACTTTTTCCCCAAAAAATTGATTTTTTGGCCGTTATTTCACTATATCAACCATCATATTTGACTTCTTCTCTCACATGTGGACCCACTTTTCTTCTAACGGTCAAAAAATCAATTCTCAAAATCACTCCCAAATAAGCTCTTAGCTCTCCTGTATATGCATATCCTTCTATCATTTTCTCAAGCATCAAATAACAAAATTAGTTTTTTTTATTATTATTATTATTATTTTTTTTTGAAAAAACTCATTTGTTTCCTCCAATTTTCCCAACACCGATTTCTTTTTGTTTGCAGGTAATAATAAATTTCCAATAGAAACCGGAAAAATCAAATTTAAGCTAAATTCCTTCAGCAAAACCCTGAAATTCCAAATAACAAGATAGCCCGATCGATCAAATTGGAACGAACCCAACAAACTAGAACAATTTTAAATGGAAATACAATAATAAACTTAATCAAATTACTAAAAACAAACCAAATACAAGAATTGGAGCACGAAATTATAGTTATACAAGCAAAATGCATATAAATATGGCATAACTTCTCTAAAACATAATTGAATAATAATAATAATAATAACCTAGAGATCCAGGAAATTACCTGAAATAAATTGTAAAAATATTAAAGAAGATAACACCAAGAAACGCAACGATCTCTCAGCTGAGATATCTGTCATTATTCTTCTCTTTTCTTCCGTCGAAAATGTAAAAATTCTCCCTTTCTATTTTCTCTTAAACCTTTTTATTTTTATTTTTATTTTTATTTTTTGGTTCCTCTGGAAATTATCGACACTTTTTTTTCCTCCTTCGTCCTTCAACTTTTTCATGTCGTCCAAACTAACCTACCAAATTCAGAAAATATTAAAATTTAGCTGGATCTTAGTTGACTTACAGAATTGTGCCGTGTTAGTAATCCAACTTTGATTTTTTTTTTTTTTAAATTAGTCGACAAATCACTTTACATTTATATATCACTTCGATAATGTATGACACTTTAACAACAATTAATGATGAGCTCAAGTGGTTGACGAAATATGTGACTTGACACTTGTTTGATATTAAATCATCATATAGTTTGTCGAACAAATTGTACGATAATTGCTTGCGTGCAAATTTAGGGTTCTTAATTTACACGTTTAAGTATTATAGTAGTGAAATTTGTTTGGTTAATGTCAAACAAGTATAAAGTAACTATCTTACAATTTCATTTATGATTTAAAATTTGTCGACACATAGGATGTATCTTAAGTTCGACACGACAATCAAATGGAAAATAACATTAACATGTGAAGTCAAAAATGTCTCTTGTCAATTTATCTATTGAGAACCTGAAATTTTTATTTTATTTTTATAACGGAGGAATCCGCAGCCACTACCCTTCGATTGCACACTACGTAAACTCCCAGGTTAATACAATAGCTTGTAAATCACGCCAACCAGGTAAATCGCACTATGAAAACCTAGTGCGACAGGCTTGATCAACAAAGTGTTAGTAGGGAGAATCGAACTCGTGATTAAAGGCTTCTACGCTCAACTATCCCACCAAGGCGATCACCCCATGAGGGAACCTCAAATTTACTCTAGCAAGAACTTGTCAATGACAACTTCATTTTTCTTTTCCCAATTTTTTATTTTATTTAAAAGAAGAGTATAATATCTTTTAACGCTTTCACGTACAAATGTTTTTGAGGGCTCATAAAAGGTTAAATACACTTACGATACAAATAGAAAGTGAGAGACTCGATTTCTTTATTTCCCAAAATTTGAAAACCACATACGACTAATTTTTTTTTTCAAAAAAAAAATATATATATGGAGAAAATTCACCAATTGATTCCTTCAATGGCAGATACAAGGGGCACGGGCTGAGCGACCGCTCTGCAAGGGCTGATCCAGAATTTTATGTTGGTATGGCTAAAATTTAAGAAAGTGTAATAAATTTATTATAATATAAAAATCATTAAATGATAATTATGATATTATTTATTGAAATTGTTCGAGATCTATCACTCTATCACGTGCCGCTCCGTCATTGTCTGATCACAGTCGAAATTAAAGCATAAAATTTATCTATTGAATCTATATTAATTTTCTCAACAAGTTATGTACAATGAAGAGTGTCATATAATCAATGAGAAAGCCATTCTTCATTTTTCTTACGAAGTGTCATCTTTTCATGTTTTATTATTGAAAAATGCTCACTAGTAATCTCATTAAAATTATCAAATAATAAGTCGGCAAGGCAATACAAATTCAATAGTAGGCGAACAAAACAATAATGGTTCAATAATTTTATTTAGATATAAATTAATGCGAGTATCAATTAGCAAATAAATAGATAAAAATGCATTGATAAAAACAAGTTTGAAACTATTAAAACAAGTAGATTATTTCAGTTACTTATAATTTATTATAACATCGATGCAAAATAATATAAAATGAGGTTTAGTTGAAATGTGGTTGAAGATTTGATTTCATCTAAACTATTGGGAAAATAATCATATGTATGACAAAAAAAATGAAAAATGAAAAATCGTTGATATCAATCATGAAAAATCGTTGGAAGAAAATCCATTTTCGCATAAATTTGAACAAAACCAACTAATGTCACAAATAAGCCTAGAACATTCCTACATCGAGAACGATGACAAAACAACTGTCTATCATTAATGAATAACAACATTAGAAGACGGTAAAAAGTAGTTACAAATTAGATCTACCCGCAGTGGTGGATGTAGCTATTGGCTAGTTAGGGCGGCCGTCGGCCATCGAGAGTGGTTTGTTTTCAGATTTAGTTGCCTGGTGGGTCGCTATTGTAGTTTCAAATTTTGTGTTGGGCCTCTATTTTTTTAAAATCAAGCCCAAATGAGCATTAAAGGTATAATGTGCAACCAGATTCTTCCCTAAAAATTAGTCCACTACCGCCAGGCGCCAGCAGAGGGCAGATCGCAGACGACAGAGGATAGCGACCAACAGGCAGCAAGCTTTCCTTCCCCGAATCAGTCCCATTTCTGGTTTCCTTCTCGTCAAAACCGGTAGCCAGAGCCCAGACAGATCAGAGAAGAGGCAAGAGCAAAACCTTTGTGAGTTCTTTCCCAATTCCTTCTTGGCTTCTCATTATTTACATGTAACTAATGCAGTAAATTTTTAGCTTAGCCCATGACTAAAGCTTTCGATAATAAAAAGTGGATAAACTTGCTTATATTCTGTTAAGAATTAGTGAAATCATCTCTTTGTTAGGTTTCTAATTGTGACCACTGACCAAGTTTGGTTGAAAAATCTTTTGTTAATTATTGAATTTTCATAGTCTATAATCTATATTCTCAGTTGAATGGCAGTGGTTTTGGTCTGCTTTTACAAATCGAATTTGGACTATTTTACAAAATTTCACTATCTGGTATTAAGATGGGCGAAAAATTGGTAATCTTTCATTTGTGTCATCTAATAATTATGTTGATTCTAATACTTCAAGCATTTATTTGTTTTTGACTCGTTTTGAGTATTCAAATTGACATAGATGGCCAACCTACCAGCTATAGATGTAGCAGCTTTGTCTAATTTTTTAGTGTTTGATTTTTCTAATACACTGCTCTCTAACTCTTGGGGATTTTTTTGTTGAATTGTTGATTTTTAATCAATTGTAATTGAAAATTAAATTGGGGTATTTTGCAAATTATGGAACGATTTTTCAATCGAAACGAAAGTCGATACCTAGTTCTCCTAGTCCCGCCGCTATTTCTAGCTGAGCACTTGAGTTGTTAAAAAACACAAAGAAGTCTCGGGCTCAATTCAATGTGAATAATCTTATTTCTGATACAGGAAAACGCCCCCTATCAAGTCATATGATCCTAATATCATAGATGATGTTAGGATGAGATATTTGGAAAAAAGTCCTTGTCAGCCACATGGACATGATTTTCCAAGAAGACGGATAAGAAATGATAATAGGTGTTTTTGAAAAAAATGGTTTTCTGAATTTTATTGGTTGGAGTACAGTATAGAAAATGATGCAGCTTATTGTTTGCATTGCTACTTGTTCAAACCTAATAAATGGGATCAAGGGGGTGGACATATATTCACTAAGACCGGCTTTAGGGATTGGAAGCACAAAAATACATTGAAAGATCATGTCGGGCTCGTTGATAGTGTTCATAATCAAGCTTTTGTAAAGTGTACCAATTTGATGAATCAAAAGCAAAGTATCTCCTATGTTATTTCTAGCCAAAGTAGTAGTCAACAAAAAAATTATAGGACAAAGTTGACTGCGGTGCTAAATTGTACTAGACTCCTCTTGATGCAAGAATTGTCATCTCGTGGTCATGATGAATCGAAAGAGTCTCTTAATAAAGAAAATCTAATTGAGCTACTAAATTGGTATGTAGCTCGTCGTAAGAAAATTAATGAAGTACTATTTAGTAATGCTCCTAGAAATGACCAAATGACTTCACCAAGCATCCATAAGGATTTGGTTCATTGTTGTGCTGTAGAGACGACAAGGTCTATGATCAATGAGATGGGTGATTCTTTGTTTTCAATTTTGGTTAATGAGTCTCGTGATAATTCTATAAAAGAACAAATGACAGTTGTTTTGAGATTTGTTGACAAAAGTGGGCATGTGAAGGAGCGTTTGTTGGGCATTTTCCACATCGCTGATACTTGTGCCCAATCACTCAAGGATGCCATTGACGCAATGTTTCCTACACATGGGTTGAGCATATTTGGCCTGAGAGGTCAAGGTTACGATGAAGTAAGCAATATGTCAGGTGAGTTCAATGGCTTAAAAGCTTTAATTTTAAGAAAGAACCCATGTGCTATGTATGTTCATTGTTTTGCTCACCAGCTTCAGTTGGTAGTTGTTTCTGTGGCACATAGGAATGTTATGCTTAGTGATTTATTTAACATGCTTGTTATTATTGTGAATTTGGTTGGCGCATCATGTAAACGTGTAGATGCTCTTTGAACAGGTTATCATTCTGAAATTCTGGAGAGGCTTAATATTGAGGAACTTTCTGGTCGAACTGGTCAATTTTAAGAAATGAGTTTGACACACCCAGGTGATACTATATGGGGCTCACATCTAAAGACAATGACTCGCTTTATTAGTATGTTTAATGCAATCATAGATGTTCTTTAGAACAAAAATCAATGGTCGTAAGACAGGTGGACACTATGCAAGATTTTCAATTTGTGTTTAGTCTCCATTTTATGTTTGAAATTCTTACAATTACAGACGACCTTTCACAAGCTTTACAAAAAAAAAAAGAATCAGGATATTCAGAATGCTATGATGTTATTGAAGTTGTATAAGTACGCATTGCAGAACACGAGAGACAATAGTTGGGATACTTTGTTGAGTAAGGTAATTGAGTTTTTGTTGATAAACATATTTTAGTACCCAATATGGATGATATTGTAGTATTGAAAGGTCGACCTAGGCATGTAACTCAACAGGTGACTTATTATCATCACTTTTATGTTGATTTGTATAGTTATGCGATAGATTTAATCTTGCAAAAGTTGAATGATCGTTTTTTAGAAACAACTACTAAGATTTTTACTTGCATTTCGTGTTTAAGTCCAAGATATTTATTTGCAGCTTTTGATGTATGTAAATTGGTACGTCTTGCTCAGTTATATCCTTTGGATTTCAATAATGAAGAGCTTTTATTACTTAAACCTCAACTTGACAAGTTTCTTATACTCGTGAGAATGGACGAAGATTTCTTTAACCTCAAAAGCATATCTTGTATAGCTCAGAAGTTGGTTGAAACTGGAAATTCTAGTTATTTTCTATTGATTTATAGGCTGATCACATTGGTTTTGATATTACCTGTGGCAACTGCAAGTGTTGAAAGGGTATTCTATGCTATGAATCTAATCAAGAATGATCTGCGCAACGAAATGGGAGATGAATTGTTGAATGACAGTTTGGTGGGTTTACATGGAGAAAAATCTTTTTATAAAACTTGAGAATGAGACAATATTCCAATGTTTTCAAAATATGAGATCTCGTAGAATTCAGTTATCTAAGTTTACAATTATAGAGTAAGGTTGTATTGTATATTTTTTTAGCATTTTGAATTGTATTGAACTATATTTTCATATGTATATAATTTCTACATTTTAGTGCATTTACATATATATTGAATAATTTTTTATGTTATTTAATCAAATTTTAATAAATAATCGGCCATTGATCAGACTGAGCTTTTATGATCGTTGATTGTCGACGATTAATAGTCAAAGTCAACCTCTGCCCTAGTTGAACGTTGATGCTGGATTCGCCACTATACTCCCGCTTGCAATAAAGCCAATTCCACCTTACGGGGAATCGAACTCTGCATACTGCCGCGCTGAGCCCTATCCATGTGCTCTCCACCCTGACTCTTGGGAGGCACATCCTGTGATTTACCTCCTCCACGATGGCCCAGGGCAGGGTCGGTGGGGGCCCTTAAGGTTGGGGTTCAACCTTTTTTTTTTTTTTTTACTCGAAAATCGAAAGGATAAGAAAGAAAAGAAAAGGATGATTTTGTAATTTCACACTAGAAGATTGACGCAGAATAAGTCACCTTCTAAATTTGAGATTCGAAGTAGCACCAGATCTGTAGCAAAATTCCGAGGGTATTTCTATCTTTTACCTTTCTATGGGCTCGTTTGACTTTTAAAAATTTAAGAGAAATGTTTGAAATTCAAAAGTTTCTTTTAAATTCATTTGACTATTTTTATAAAAGTGCCCTGAGAGTTAAAACAGTTTCTAGAGGAAGTTAGTCCAATGTGATCTCCTTTACATTCATAAAAATTTGTTCATGTCTATATTTATGGTCATCGGTGAGTGAGTGACAATTATGCATAATTGATGAATAAAGAAGACAGATAAATATTAAATGCAATTGGCTGTAATATTTTGAAGTTTTTAACTTAAAACATGGTTTGTAGGAACTAATTCTTGGATTTTTATTTAGCGATGTCATGCAAGATTATCCATTTGGAAGGTTTTTAGAAAGCTTGGAATCATTAGTTTTGAGTGGAAATGCAAATCTTTATGCATGTTTTGTGTTCATTGAATTATTATAGAGGGACACATGCTTCAACCTCGGATTGTTGGTGAGGAACATTACGAAACTGCACAAAAATGAAAATATCCCTTCAGTCTATGATACATATACATAAATGGGAGAAAATTACGGGTTCGATGGTGGAAAGAAATGTTGAAATTTGTTTCGATGAAATGTTCCCACTGTCGTGTTTACTTGTTATTTGTTTGGCTTGGCCATTATTCAAATAGATTGCCATCCTTCTTACTACTTCATTTGCAGAATTAATCGAATAATTGAGCTACATGAATTGAATATGTAGATAAAATATATTTATTTTCACTTGTATTTGTTTGTGACTGCTTTTATTTCTAGCTTCACTCAGTTGCTTATAAATTTAAATTTACTAATAGTAGGAAAATGAGTCTGAGGCCCTTTTGGTCCTGCTGTATTTGCATGTCCTGCCTGTATATGTATCACGTCTCTTTGATATTAGAATAATGCAACTTATACATAATAAAGTTACATAATTATTTACGCATAGACGAGGTGTCAAAAGGAGAACGGGAAAGTTTTTTTTTTTTTTTTTTTAATTTAATTGACGAAATTCTAACCCGATCATATCTCGCTGCATCATATGCATATGAACCATTATATACATGCAACACAACAGTTGATCTTATATGTCAAAAGAACTACCCAAGCACCTTCTCTTTCTTCAACAATCCTGCCCACACAACTTCCTAAGTACACAAACGATTTCTATACTAATTAAGAATTATTTCTTTCAGGTGCTTCTATCTCTAATGCAGCAATTGGATTAGTGTTGACAAAAAAAACTTGCCCCACCCTGCCCCGCCGTGCTACCGACGAGGCCCCGCCTTGAATGGGACCAAAAAAACCCTCCCCGACAGGTTGGCAGGGCAGGGCTACCTCACCGCCCTGTCTCAAGGTGCAGCAGGAAGAGAGAAAAAAATTAAAAATATTTTTATTTTTCAAACTGATGCAACTGTTTCCAGTGTGTGTTCTTTAATCATTAGGAGTACTTAACCCATTATAGTTACAAGGGGATCAGGTGCAAAAGTGATGATGATCTATCTTTTCTATTTTTAAAATTTTGAAAATGTAAATAAATAAATAAAAGAGGCAAGACTTAGACGGGGCGAACCCGACCCACTGCCATCCCTACATTGGATACAATTGTAATGAAATAAAACCAAAATGGGCAGATAGAAAAACAGTCTTAACGTGCATGCTTGTGTTTCATAATATTCATTTCCTTGTTAAAATCCGAAAATTGAACTTAATTGTCTGATCACATTCAGCTGTTCACAAGAAATTCAAAAGAGAGAAATTTGTTAATAGACATTTACCATCTGTTTACATTCATTTTAACATGAGGTAGAACAATTGAGTACAGTCAACTGCAACAATTGCTTTTCTGCTCAATTGGTCGACCCTCAATTTTAACCGTGCTCGCCTGTTTCTTGTTTGCAGCTGGCTGGTTACCCATTCTGCAAAAACCCTTGTGTCAGATACATAATAAAAAGTTATCTCTTGGAGGTGAAACACCACAAATGAGGATCAAATAAGAAAATATTAGTTTAAATTTTATAAAAAGTCTTGGAGAGAGAAATTCAGAGGTTCTGATATTCATTCCTTCCTCGTTACCATAATTGGTAAGGCCTCATCATGATCTCCAACTTTAGCAGACAAAGCAATTCATCATCACATTTTGTAAACAATTTGTTCATTAACCAGATTGATCAGATAAAAGCCTCAAGCATCTTCAATATGAAGCATATGAATTTAGATAATAAAGTCACCCTTAAATCTCTCTTAAAGAACCCATTAAAATTTACTTCTTTGAAGGGATTTGTACAAGATATAAACTATCGGGTATTTGCACAACGGAATAAAGTGGCTCCTAAAAATTTTGTTCATCACAAGAGAGAGTTAATTTGTAAAATATTATGTAATAGAATCAATTATTTTAAGTATATGTATACTTACAGAAAAAGATAACAACATATGCCATAAAAACCAATAATAAGTTGATTAGTTTGCCTTACTTTTTCTTAATCTCGCCAGTCATGGTTAAGAAAGCCTGCTCCACATTGATAGAATCTTTTGCACTAGTTTCCAGAAAAGGGATCCCAAGCTCGTCTGCAAATGCCTGCAATTTCGGCCGAAGGAAAGAGGAATCGGTTTAGAACCCCCTATGATTAAAATGTACTAAGTGAAGGATCAGTTTTAAATATCCCAAATTGTAACCCATTTTCAGCATTTCATTTGTCTTGTAGTCTCATTGAATTATTGAGTTTTCTTCGGTCATGTTCAGAATTTGCAGTATCTTTGGCATTTTATTTCAATCCGATAAACAGCACAGCAGAACCTTTTCATTTTATTACTAATAAAATATTCCTTTTCGTACAAGAAAGGAGATATTTGGAAGTCCAGTGATTATTGTCCAAACAAACAGAAAAACATTTGGGAAACATGGAATTTTCCAGCATCGATTTAAGAAAGAAAATATTGGAACCTTCAAAGCGTGTAGAATACTTACTGCTGTAACTATTGGTTCTGAACTACAACAACATTTCAGGACTAATGATGCAGAGAGGTAAAAAGTACAAAAGAAGATTTATATAGGATTAGAAAAACGGAACCTTTGCAGTTTGTGTATCGACAACTTTGTTCTCAACTAGATCGCATTTGTTCCCCACCAAAAGCTTGCATACACTATCATTTGCATATCTATCAATCTCATTAAGCCATTGCTTAACATTGTTGAAGCTTTCCATTTCAGTTACATCGTACACAATCTGTTGTAATTAAGTAAATGTGAGTTTGTTCTTATCATGAAAGGAAACAAAGCAAAACTGCATTGAGTGAGTGAAGATGGCAAAGAAAAACTATTACTACTAAGAAAGCAAAAAATGAACAATAATATATTGAGGTAGGTAAATGTGGCACAAAATTATTGAAAGCACAAATCTTATCAAATTCCCAACTGATTTAATGACATTGAGAATAACACAGAACATATCTTTGTAATTATGAACTTCTATTTTCATGTGTTGGGAAAAGAAAACATTAAAAATTGGGCAAACAATAAAAAATATTTACTATAAATTCCACATATGAATAAGCTCTAATGAAGCCAAAAAAAGAAGGGAGATAATAACAGGAACTAAATTTTGTCAAATAAAATTGATATATTGGCACCTATACTCATTATCAACATATGGTGAATCTTAAATTATGTAAAGAAACACGTACAAAATCGAAAACAACTATAACATGTTAAACTTTTACGAGGTCACCACCGATTCACAACAAAAACAAAGATAAAAATTGAAAGCACAAGGAGCAGATTCTCCATAAAGAAAGATGGCCTGTGAACTAGAAGCTTATATTGTAGTGAAGACAAATGAAGGACCAGTTTATGCCCATTAAGGAAAATAAATTGTTCATTTGCAACCAAAAGAATGCAACATGGCATCTTAGTTCCTGAATGAGGAACTGGAGATCAAACATCATAAATTGAAATCCTTCTTACAATTATCCCATGAGCTCCTCGATAGTAACTGCTAGTAATAGTCCGGAACCGCTCTTGGCCAGCAGTATCCCACTTGAAAGGCAAAAAGAAGCATCAAGTTAATTGTGGTGATTAAATAAACTTCTAAGGGAGCAACATGTAATTTGCAGTTAGAACTATAATTCATATAATTAGAAATCCAAAGTTAAATATTAACATTTCAGAATTCAGATAAGCAGGACACAAACATATTGCAAGTCCAGCCAAACGGCAGAAATGTTAAAGATGATCAGGCTCCGGATTTTGTGAATGGTAGGAAACATAAAGGAATCCGAATGCTTTATCTAATCACTCATTTCCTCTACTTATTATTATTATTATTATTTTTTTAATTTTTTTTATTTTTGATGATCGTAAGTGTCCAGGCCAACTTATGTGCACTTCGATTAATCCTACGGGACCCTAAAGTTTACAGTTGGGTACTTATCTCAATGGCCCTGAAGGGACTCGAGCTCTCATTTCCTCTACTAATAATTTTTTTTTTTTTTTTAAACTGATAGCACCCATATCATGCTATATTTGCACTTCACATCAAAACCAATAGAAAGGCCACAGCTTTGTGGCTGGGATGGGGTTGAGATAATCATGCTTCAACCAACTAATAGAAAACCATGAGAATTTATGTCATATAAGAAATTCTCCAAAGTTAAATATCCTCTTTCTTTGTGCAAAATAAAAACTACCATCCATCTTTCTAAGTTTGGGTGCTTCCAAAATTTGCTAATAAAACCACACATAAAGTAATCCCAGTTTCAAATGCATCTAAAATAAAATTAACGTCCAGAGATTATCAAGTCTAAACAAAAAGTAGAATGCTAATTTCAGATATCCAGAGAGTCCCAAAAATTGCATGCTCTTACAAGTTATAAGCAAAGTAGAACATACAGCTAACATAATATTCATATACATGTTTTTATAATGTTCAAAACTATAGAGTAGTCATTAAATCAAATAAACTCACAATTTGCAGCTTGATTGTCTTCCCATCTAGCTCCACAGTTCTAATTTTCTGCAGTAATTATGGATATTCACAAACCCCAATTAAAACAGAGCCAAAGACCTGAAAAAACCAAACTATTCTGTAATCTAAGCAACATGAATAAAGGGATTATGAGAGTAATACTCACAAAATCCACTCCAATGGTGCTAATATAGCTGTCAACATATGAATCATCCTGAAAGCATCAAAGAACAGCATCATGTCCACTATACAATTCACCCTAAAGAAATTTCAATAAAAACCCAGAACTGAATATGCTAACCAAAACTATTTCCAGAATCAAGTCACTAAAGAATATTGAAAAGAACCCAATATAAAACTGATCAATTAGAATGTTGAATTAATTAAGAAAACCACTATTCTCATCGAATTAGTTATAGAACTGAACTTAAGTACTATTGTCCTGATTCTTTACAACAATAAAAAAGTCCATCAAGAGATAATCACTTGTTTTCAAATTTTCAATACACACGCATAACCTATTTTTCAGAATAATCAAACAATGAATGACTAAGTTAAGAATGGAACTGGAGCGTACAGCGAATCTAAGAAGAAGACAAGATTTTCCAACAGAGGAGTCGCCGATCAACAAAAGCTTAAACAGATAATCGCTGCAAAAAATAAAGAATAAAAAATTTAAAAGAAAAAAAAATATGCAAGTGAGAAATCTAAAGGAAACATCTGGGTTTTCTCATACTATTCGTTACTCATTTTTCTTCGCTTTGATTTTCCCTTTCGTTTTATTGGGTTGAAATTTAAGGGTTCTAAGTTGAAGATGAATGAGCGGTTCGATTGTTTTGTGTAAATGATTATCTATTTCTTGTCAGTTGATCCAAGCGATTACCTTTTTCTTATTTTTAAATTGAAAAGACACTTTTGTAAAAGAAACTCATGGTGACAAAAAGTCATTTATTTACTTATACGTAAACGTGGCGGATTACACTTGCTGGTTTAATGCGGTAAGTGCGCGAATCAAACTTTAACTTTACATTAGGGCTGAAAAAAAAATAAGAATAAAAAATCGTGAAACCTCAAAACGAATCGAAACTGTTGAGTTGAAATCGTTGATTCGGGTTCATGTGGTTGGTTTTCCCTCACACCGAACAAAACCGTTTCGAAATGGTTTGGTTTAAATTTAGATTTTCAAAAACTGTACAAAACCGAACCAAAACTGAACCAAAACTATTTTTAACTTTTATAATTAAAACATTAATTTTATTAACTTAAAATTTTACAATTTTCAAAAAAAATAACAATTTATCAATACAAATTACAATCAGCCTATTAAAATAAAGAAAAATTTCATAAGTAAGAGATTAATTATGACACATTTCAAAAACAAGAAAACAAGTTTTAAATTTCAAAAATCAGATTTTTATTAAAAAAAATATTTATAATTTAATTAATTAAATATATTTAAGTCACATATTTATATAATTTGATCACAAATTAACGATTTAATTTGTCGCTTATTATTTTTTGTCACAAATCAGAAATTTTATGTCACAAATTATTTTACGGTCACAATTCAAAAATTTTATAAGTCACAGTTTGTTCATCGGTCACAAATCGAAAAATTTAGGAGTCACGATTTATTTATTGGTCACAAATCACATGTATTACAAGTCACAATTTATTACACAGTCATAAATTATTAAATTATTGATCACGGATTGACAATTTTTTAAGGCACACATTATTTTTCGATCACAATTTATCTTTTTCATTGGTTACATATTATTTATTGGTCACAAATTAAACAATTTAGTGGTTACGGTCAACCAAATAATTGACCATTACCAACACTTACGATTCACAGTCATAATTTTTAGGTCATGTATCCAATTGTGAGTCACAATTGAGAGTCAGGTCACAGTCACAATTTTCATCACCACCACGGTCGCCGCCATACACGAACACCACAGTTGGGAGTCACGGTCATGGTCCACAACCACCGCAACCGTCCCAAAATCATCGCCATGATCGTCGCTGCCACACGCCAACACCACACTCTTCCACAAATTGCTAACAGATCCACAACACCACACACCTCCACAGATTGCCACTATCGTCGCCACACAAACACCTCTACCAGATCGCCGCCACACAAACACCTCCACCAGATCGCCACCATATACCATTACTATCACCATTACCACCACCACCACAAACCACAGCAAAACAATATAAAATCGTCGCCTGTTTGCCACTGCACTAACCACTTGGGACCACCATCATCGCCAATGCCAACGCCGCCACCATCAACATCACGGCCAGCAACATTACCTCTTGTACCAAAAATCACAACCATTATCTAAATCGCACCACTATCACCACATTCACCAAAAAATCCCCAAATTCGATGCAGCCGCTGCCGCCACCACTTCATCTCTACCACTGCCTTGTGAACAATAACTACCACGCCTCCTCAAATTCATAACAGACAGTAGTTAAAAAGCGGCTTCTCGGCAGCACCTCTACGCACGGTGGCAATGGGTTGAACCGATAGAGATCTCGAGCAACGTCTCTCTAGCAGCGCTCAATGCTGCACATAAGTTGAGCCACTGGCGGCTTGTCCAGCGATGAAGGCGCTTCCAATGTCCATCGGAGCAACTCCATCGCCGGCTGCCAAAGTTTGAAAAGGAGAGATAATGAGAAAGGGGTGAGTAGGCAACTGTAGAGAGAGGGGGAAAATGAAAATAAATTAGGGTTGGATAATTTTGTATTATAATATTTAATTAAATATATTAATTAATTAAAAAATTTATGATTTGTGAAATACTAAACATGGCATCCTATTGGAATCTGCAATTTTCACTTAAAATAATCATAGAAAGTAAATTATATTTATTATTATTGGTATATGGTTTAATATGTTCACAACATATGTCCTCAACTGATATTTAAAGTAAACTAAAATTATTCCAAAATCATATAAAATGAAAAAACAAAACATATATTTTCAACAATCCAAATCATAATTCAACAAACCCACGTCAACAATTCACATCCAAAGTTTTAGAAGCCCTAATATAAACTCCAATTTCCCTAACATTTTATGTTTGTGTATCACTGTTGAACAAATCGCCAGTTGTCTTTGCCTGCTAGTCTGCTAATTTCTACATGAATAGCCTCTTTCTATCTTCTCTTTTGATAATTCTTAGTTTCTTATTCAAGTAATATTTTCATTGTTCTTTCTTTTATTTGTTTTTTTTAAACTTATGATACACTTGTTAGTTGTGGTTTGGATAAAAAAAATGACTGTTTGTGTGCTTAGATAATTAATGAATTTGTTTGTGGTTTGTAAAGAATAAACGATAGAGTGTATTGATTGTGTGAAAATGTTAAAATTTCATAACTAGTACTATTACCTTCTACTTTCATAAAGTAGTTGGAGAAAAAAATTTAGTCAATTCCCAATAAGCTAAAATTTTATCAATCTTTGTACATCTAAAAATATCATGTTCAATCTTTATTTAATATCTTACTAGTAAGACGAAATGAATTATGACCAAACTATAATAGCAGAATATAACTCCATCTTTACTAACTGTTATATGACAATATGAATGTCAAACAAGAAAATGTAAATAAAAATGAAGAAAAATGTATTTGTTCTATTAACATCTTTTAACAACCAGCTTTGAAAATAATTTATTCACGAATTTTATAATAAATATGAAAGTAATTTAACATTTAACATCATTAGTTCTCGTTTAAATTTATATATTAACTTATAATTGATAAGTGTGTTTTTACACACTTATTTAGTTCACAAACATGACGTAATTAAGAGCAAAATATTGGAATTGTGATTTAATTTCGATTAATTTGTGTATCATAGGACATACTGATGAACATGGTGAAATTCAGGAGAAAAGAGGCGAAAAGGGACTAAATTGGAGCAAAGTGAAAGTTTAGGGACCAAAGTGAAATTATTTGAAAGTTTATCCGATGGACACATTAAGCAATTGATCAAGCTAAGTACCAATTGGAGATCATAATGGAACATTGGAACAACTAGAAACACGAAAGGAGGTCGGGAAGTGGAGAAATAAAGTTTGAAGACCAACATAACATAATTTGAAAGTTTGTTCTACTACGGGGCGCATAGTAGAAACCCCTATGCGGTCGCGAACACCAAGGCAGGGAATTAATATGCAAAATTTCATAAACCTATGTGGTCGCATAGGTATATTCTGGGGTCAATTCTGCAGATTCCTATTCGCGATAAAATTTTTATGGAAACTTGATTTACGCGATATAAATACCCAAATCCATCATAAACAAAAGGAGAACGGATAGGGAGGCAAGAAACTACATCTTGGAGAGGATTTTGAGCGCAAGTAACGAAAAATTGTACGAGGATTTTCAAGATTTATCAAGTATTCATAATCCGGTGATATTCTTTCTTCAAAATCTGATGTATTCTTATATTTTATCTATGCTAAGCTAGATTTTTATGTACTGGGAGATCGATGTACCATGTGATTTGATCTTTAATTTTCTAGTTTTACAATTTGACATTAAAAACACGTTTTGATTGTTTTGAATGATTTATATGCAATTATTGTTCCCTCAATTAAGGGCCCGTGATTGTGTGAGTTTAAGTGGCTTATTCTTGCATTTGAGAGAATTGGAATAGGTTTGACACAATATAAATCATCGTAGGGTCCGATAGGGGATAGAAATATACTGCTATCCTACGTGAATCTTTAAGTGTTCACAAAATCGCATGCATTTTTATATATGTACTTGTCATAAAAATATAGGCCGGTGGTATGTAAAAATATGTTCGATACATCTCAAGAGAGAGTATTAGATAGATTTAGGAACATTGATTCGTCAACGATAGATTTAGGAACATTGATTCGTCAACAATTTAAGTGTGTTGTCGCATTGTGAAATTAGGGTTTAAAGTGATAATTGTATGAGAAATCGTGATCCTAGTGCTTTTAATTTTCCATTGAATACAACCAATTCGCATTCTAAACATATAATTTGCATTTTAATTCATTAAAATATCGCTTTGCATACTGAGTCATTCCAATAATCAAGTTTGCATAATTAGGATTTCCTTTAGGTCAAGAATTCAATTCGGATAATTCAGTTTCGGTTAAGATTACGATAAATAGAATTGAACTACTCAATCCCTGTGAGACAATATCCGGACTCAAATATCCACTTTATTACTTGTTAACGAACCGTACATTTGCGGTGGTTTAAATCGAAAGAAATATTTCGTGAACAAGTTTTTGGCGTTGTTGCCAAGGATTGAGTTTAGTTTAATTTTATTTCATTCTAGGCACTAATTCGAACTTTCAATTTTCATTTTTATTTATTCATTTAATTTCGTTTAGGTATTTTGCTTTATTTTTATTTTAGTTATTTATATTGATTGAATCTGAGTGCTACTATTGATTCTCTCGCAGAGTTGCATGTCTGCAACGACGGGAGGATAATTAATTCCAGCAGACCCAGAAATTGAGCGAACCTTTCACCGATTGCAACGAGAAAATAGAGAAGCACATCAACAACAACAAGAGCAAATGACTAACTTACAGAACAACCCCATTTTTCAAGTTAATGAAGGAGAGACGGTGGATGAAAGAAATGAAATTTTAGGAGATTTCTTGACTTTTCAAGTGATTCAAAGCCAGTCCAGTATAGTGTATCCACCGTTTAGACAACCAAACTTCCAGTTGAAGACCAATGTGATAGAGCTATTCTAGAATGGACATCAATTTTATGGCAGAGCTGAAGAAAATCCACATACACACATATCTAGGTTCTTGGATATGTGCGAACATTTCAGATATCAAGGAATTTCGGACAACGCTATTAGGCTAAGGCTATTTCCACATATGTTACGGGATAAAGCACTTGAGTGGTTAGATTCACTTCCTGTCGCAAGCATTACCACCTGGAATGAATTGGCTCATAAGTTTTGCACAAAATTCTTCTCACGGGTCAAGATAGCTAAGTTGAGACATGACATATCAATATTCAGTCAAGGAGAAATTGAATCATTTGACGACGCCTGGAACATATTCAAAAACATGCTTCGAAAATGCCTTCGACACAGGTTTGACAAAAAGACCCAAATCCGATTATTTTATACAGGATTACTTCCTTACCACAAAAGCATGGTGTACTCAGCATCATATGACTCAATCTCCACACGAACAGTTGATGGGACGATGGAATTATTCGAGAGAATGGCTACTACTTCAGCCATGTGGTCTTCTGAGAGAGTGATCCCAAAGAAAGGTCCGGTCCGGGTGTCTTCGAGATAAACACTTATTCAGCCATATCCACAAAGATCGACTCTTTGTGTCACAAAGTTGAAAGCGTGTCACAGTCAGCACAAGTTAAGAAGAGCAATTGTGAGGAATGTGGAGCTGAGCATAAAACATCAGAGTGCCCAATCATAATGTAAAGAATTGAGCAAGCAGACTATGCACAGTGTGGACAGAGCCAACAGAACAACTCATATGGGGAAACTTACAATTCCAGTTGGAAGAAGCATCCCAACTTTTCTTGGAGCAACCAGAATCAGAATAAGCCACGGAAACAGTTTCAACAACAAGAGAAGAGACCTCAATTAGAAGAGATGTTAGGAAAATTCATGGAGAAAGCCGAAGCTACCCTTCAGAACCAAAATGCAGCCATTAAAAATTTGAAAACTCAGATGGGGGCAGCTAGCCATGGCGTTGACTGGCAGAGCACCGGGTAATCTGTCGAGTAACACAAAAATTAACCCCAAGGAACAAGCTAAGGCCACTACAACTCGAAGTGGGGTGCAGCTACCCGAAATACATGTCAAGAGACCGAGTGTGAACGGAGAGACATCACCTCTTGCAGAGGAAGAAACTGTGGAACAGAATGAACAACCAAAAGAATCAACTCCAAAGAGAAGTTCAGATAATCCACGGGATAAAGCCACGGCTACAGTCAACCCACACGAGCCTCCAATTCCATTTTCCCAGCGGTTGAGGAAATATAAAATGGAGCAGCAGTACAAGAAATTCCTAAAAGTCTTCAAGAAGCTCCACATCAATATCCCGCTAGCCGATGCACTATCCCAGATGCCCAGCTATGCAAATTTTTTGAAGGACATTCTATCAAATAAACGCAAGCTAGAAGACCACGAGACAATAATACTTACAGAAGAATGTAGTGCCAGAATTCAGAAAAAGCTCCCGCCAAAATTAAAAGATCCAGGGAGTTTTACCGTTCCTTGTACTATTGGTGAAGTTTATTTTGATAAAGTCTTATGTGATCTTGGTGCAAGTATTAATTTAATGTCTCTATCTATTTTTAGGAAACTCGGCTTGGGAAAGGCAAAGGCGACTACTGTAAAACTGCAGTTGGCTGATGGGTCACTAGCCCATCCCAGAGGAATAATAGAAGATGTGCTTATCAAGGTTGAAAAATTCATATTCCCTGCAAATTTACTTATTTTGGACATGGAGGAAGACAATGACGTCCCGTTGATACTCAGTAGACCATTTTTGGCAATAGGGAGAGCCTTAATTGATGTTCAGAAGGGATAGTTAATTTTGAGACTGGGAGAGGAGCAAATATCATTCAACGTCTTTAAGGCCATGAAACTCCCTTCAGAATCAGATAGTTATTTCCAAGTCAATGTCATTGATAAGATGGTCCAGGAGACATTCATATTTAACAGCACATCCGATGCTTATGAGGCACATATTGCACATTCTCAATCAGTCCAGTCAGACTCTCTTGAGATTGAGACATGTGCAAGATTTTTGGAGACCAACCCACCATACACACGAAAGAGACACTTCGAGGAGCTAGGAATAGGTACCACCAATCATTACCTTCCGTTCAGCAGCCGCCAGTAGTGGAACTTAAGCAACTGCCGCCACATCTCAGATATGCTTATTTGGGGGAGTCATGTACACTCCCGGTGATTAATTCAAACACATTTAGTGAGGTGGAGGAAGAAAACTGCTTAGGGTACTCAGAGAAAATAAGGCAGCGATTGGGTGGACGATAGCTAACATTAAAGGGATCAGTTATTCACTGTGTATGCACAAAATTCTCATGGAGGATAATTGTAAGCCAAGTATAGAAGGGTCGAGAAGACTGAATCTAAACATGAAGGAAGTGGTCAGGGCAAAGGTATTGAAATTATTGGATGCCGGCATTATATACCCAATTTCAGATAGTGCATGGATCAGCCCAATTCAAGTTGTGCCGAAGAAAGGGGGAATCACAGTGATGCAAAACGAGAAAAGTGAGCTAATTCCTACCAGAACTGTAACATGATGGAGAGTTTGCATTGATTATCGCAAACTCAATGCAGCTACACGAAAAGGACCATTTTCCACTCTCGTTTATTGATCAGATGCTAGAAAGGTTGACAGGGCATTCACACTACTGTTTTCTTGATGGATACTCGGGCTACAACCAGATACCAGCTGTGCCAGAGGATCAGGAGAAGACCACGTTCACTTGTCCCTACGGCACTTTCGCCTACCGTAGGATGCAATTTGGTCTGTGTAACGCTACAGCTACATTTCAGAGATGCATGATGGCAATATTCTCGATATGATTGAAAGATTCATAGAGGTGTTCATGGACGACTTCTCAGTTTTTTGGATCGTCATTTGATGAATGCTTCGAGCATTTAAATCTGGTCTTACAGAGGCGCAGGGAGACTAACTTAGTTCTGAAGTGGAAAAAATGCCATTTTATGGTACATGAGGAATTGTACTTGGACATCGGGTCTCATCAAAATGAATTGAGGTGGACAAAGTGAAAATTCAGGTTATTGAAAAGCCACCGCCACCAACATCAGTTAAAGGGGTCCACAGTTTCTTAGGGCATGCGGGTTTTTACAGGAGATTCTTAAGGGATTTTTCGGAAATCACTAAGCCGCTGTGCAATCTACTGATGAAAGAAGTACCTTTTGAATTTAATGAGGAATGCCTGACAGCTTTCAACACTTTGAAAGAGAAACTCACGTCAACACCGATAATTGTAGCACCAGATTGGGAATTACCTTATGAACTAATGTGTGACACCAGTGATCACGCCGTGGGTGCAGTATTGGGATAGCGAAGAAACAAGATTTTCACGTTATCTACTATGCAAGCAGAACCCTAAATGATGCCCAGGTCAATTACGCTACCACTAAAAAGGAGCTTTTGGCCGTCGTATATGCATTCGACAAGTTTAGATCATATCTTGTGGGATCTAAGGTCATCATTTACACAGATCACGCTACACTGAAGTATCTGCTAAGAAAGAAAGATGCGAAGCTGAGATTTATCTGATGGATATTGTTGCTACAAGAATTTGACATTGAGATCAGAGACAAAAAGGGCAGTGAAAATGTGGTAGCAGATCACCTGTCCCGATTGGAGTTTGGGAAGACGGAAGAATTAGTAAATATCAATGAAATTTTCCCAGATGAACAGATGTTGAGCATAGAAGAAGCACCTTGGTACGTAGACATTGTTAATTACTTGGCCAAGTCCATTCCACCACGAGATTACTCAAACTACCAGAGAAAAAAGTTCTTTGCCAAACTAAAGTACTATTTTTGGGAAGATCCGATTCTCTACAGGCGAGGAGCCGATCAGATAGTAAGGAGGTGTATACCTAAAGAAGAAGTACCCGAGATCCTTGAGCATTGTCATTCATCTGCATATGCGGGGCACTTTGAGCTTCAAAGACTGCCGCTAAGATTTTACAGTCAGGGTTCTATTGGTCTACATTGTTTAGAGACACTTTTGAATTTGTGAAGAGGTGTGATAGTGTCAACGTACTGGAAATATCTCGAGAAGGAATAAAATGCCATTGAACAACATTTTGAAAGTGGAGATATTTAACGTCTGGGCATTGATTTCATGGGATCTTTTCCCCTGTCCTTCTCAAATCAATGTATCTTGGTAGCAGTAGACTATGTATCCAAATGGGTGGAAGCAGTTGCATTGTCAACAAATGACGCGAAGGCAGTAATTGGGTTCATGAAGAAGTACATTTTCACCCGATATAGCACATCGCGGGCTGTAATCAGTGACGCGAGAAAGCACTTTTGCAATCGCCAGTTTGAGCAATTGTTGAATAAATATGATGTCAAACATCGTGTAGCTACTCCATATTATCCACAAACCAGCGGGCAAATTGAAGTTTCTAATTGGCAATTGAAAAGAATACTTGAGGTTACAGTGAATTCATCTCGAAAGGACTGATCTAAAAAGTTAGACGACGCTTTGTGGGCTTATGGGACATCACTCAAGACATCAATAGCTATGCCTCCATACCTCCTAATTTTTGGGAAAGCGTGCCACCTGCCACTAGAGATAGAACACCGGGCATATTGGGCTACGAAATAGTTAAACATGGATTTGAAAGTAGCCTATGAAAAGAGATTGTTGTAACTGAATGAGTTAGATGAATTTCGGATGGAAGCATAAGAAAATGCAAGGCTCTACAAAGAACGAACCAAGAAGTGACATGACATGCATATTCAGAGGCGAGAGTTTGAAGTGGGGCAGAAAATGCTATCGTACAACTCTAGACTTAAGCTCTTCCCAGGAAAATTAAGGACAAGGTGGTCGGGTCCCTATACAGTCGCTAAGGTATTATCATACGGGGCTATAGAAGTCAGCCATAAAACTAAGGGTACTTTCACAATTAACGGGTAAAGGTTGAAACACTACTGCGACGGTGACTTCTCTAAGCAAAAGTCCACCGTTCAACTCGGGACACCGAAATGAAGCAGCTACGGGAAAGTCGAGCTAACGACTATAAACTAGCCCTGGGTAGGAGGCAACCCACAGTATCCTTTTTGTTTCTTTTAATTTTGGTATTAGCTTAGGAAATTTTGATTTTCACGTTTGATATTTTTTTAGGTTTAGGTCATCGATCATCCATGCATGTCAATCGAGTCTAAGAACTATCCACACAGGTCCCTATTTATCGAGCACGAGTTAGGAATGATTGATTTAGTGTTTAGGTGATTGGATGTGAACATCACGCATTTCGAGGCAGAAAAGTGTGTTTTTCAAAGTACTCGGGGATCAAGGGGTGACTTCAGTTTTAAAAAGTGATTTTGGAACTAAGTCAATGACCTACACATGCCCCATATGGTTTAATGTGTTTTGAAAAATTTTGGGGGACAATGAAAGGCCGGTTCAGAGTCACAAGTTGAAAACCAAGAATTTAAGGGAAAATTTGGTCAAGGTCAAATTCTGGGGAATCAATTGTGTTCTTAAAAAATTTTCACGTGCATTTAGTTTTAAAAAAAAAATAAAAATTGAGGGCCTGATTATGTCTATGCGGCCGCATAGACTCAATCAGGGAAAATAAGGGGCCATTTTTTTGTTCTATGCGACCGCATAGAAATATTCTATGCGGCAGCATAGAAGAGATAAGTTACGGGTTTTAACATGTAACTTGGTCTCTCAACTCTCATTCTTCCCCAAATTATACAAGAACCCTAGACCCAAAAATTCCTTCTATTTCATGTCCAAATTCAAGCCAAGTCACATTAGATTATCCTAATTACACACAACAATAATCAAGCACTTGGGAACAACCACAAAAACACAACACTAACAATATTCAAAGGTATGGATTTCATCCCCTTTCACGTCCTTATGCTCGGTGTGAGGTTATTTCCAATTTGTTTTTGTAAATTGAGGAGAATGGGCTTAGGTAGATGTTGGTTTACGAATTTGATTGTGTTTTGTGCTCTATGGATTAATTTCATTCATCAATTTCTTCAATTCCTATGAATTTTGGCTTGTGCACACCATGTGTTCGATAAAATGCCTAAGTTAAAATTTTATTGCATTCTTGTGAATTTAGCATGACATGTGATTGAAGATTGAATTAGATTATTTGTGATGAATTACCATAGAATTTGAATTGGAAAACATAAACACCCAACATCAACACGCAAGGCACATCATGACTCGGTCACGGTACCTTACGTCACACACTTTGCACCTTAAATTACCTCACCAAACGACCTCTGATTGCCCTGAAATTTGAATACATGGTGGAAAAATATGAAAGCTTTCATATGCCCGGAGGTTGCTCGGGAAAATTTTGACTTTTCTCAATGATGCCTATGCGTGAAAGTCCTTAGATAGTCATAGGTTCTATTATTCAATTTGCTTGTTTTTGGGCCAAATCTTGTTGGTACACTCTTATCTTGACACGATATCCCCATATTGGGACATATTTCATGCATTATCCCTACCAACTTCATACACATGCATTTTGAAGCAAGTTTGGGGAATTTGGACAATATATGCCTCGTTTTCCTTATTCCATGCCTTGGATGTCAACATGAAACCTAATAAATGTTACTTCACAACTTTGCAGGATGCCTCCAAAACGAACCTCGAATGGGAAAGAAAAAGTTGGCTCATCTTCCGAAATAACCCGTACTCGAGTTCTTGAAGGAGGGATACAAAGATTTCTGAATTATGGGACACCAGCCGCTATTGAAACATTGTGAGTTGATGGATAGTAATACCAGAGCGGGCAGTAAAATTAGAGGATTTTTCAGATTTTGAGTTGATCACTTTGGTGGATAACTGTGGGTAGGCAAAGGTAGTAGAGCAGCCACATCGGATCTATGAATCATTGGTGGGAGAATTCTACACAAATTTCAATGCAGAGATCGACATACCAGGGTCCGACCACTTGCATCAGACATGAGTTAGGGGACAATGGATTATGTTCTCACTAGAGGTTATTCATGACTACTATCAGCTCACGTGGGACAACATAACCCCCATCCTGGGCGATTTCAATTGGAATGAAGTGGCAGAGATCCTATTGAGGCGACAAACTGCATGGCCACTCCCCACCACTGCACAGCACCAGATTGAGCTGACACTGTCTATAGCCATCCTGTGGCTGTTTATGTGCCATAATATTGAGCCAACCTCGCATAGGACCACATTCATAGATCCTACACCCGGGTTCATCTATCACTTGGTGTGAGGAAATAAGATCGATCTCGCCACTCTCTGCTATAATAAGATCCATCATGTGGGTACTCTGGGAGACAGGCACAGTTCAACGATTTTTTCTAGCCTCATCTTCGGCATATGCATGGCTGCTGGCATCAATATCACACCAGGGGAGGCACCTGCTAAACCCAGCCCCCTATAAAGTGCAGTACACTGAAAGCTCAAGACAGAGTCAGGATAAAGCATAGGAAAAAGCAAGAGAATGAGCACCGCAAGCAACAGGAAGAAGCAGGGTTAGGTGCCTGCTAATCAAGAGATGCCACAAGCTCCACCACCACAGATTGAGGTGGATACACAGTTGTAGCGTCAGATATTCGCCATCACCACGGGAACCAACTGCGACATAAAGGGTCTCCAGCAGGCTAAGGGGGCTTTGATGACTGACATGCAGACAACCCGACGTGACATCCATATCGCCATGGATATGGCACGAGTCCCTCACCTAGATTTCGAGGCAGCCAAGAGGGAGATAGAAACTATGAACGATCGACTGAGTATGTATGTGGGCCGGTGGATGGCATCTAGATGCGAGTGAATGAGATTTGGGAACGTCTGGGTTGAATGGAGACACGTGCTGGCGGAATCCAAGATAAGATGGCACAGCAGTCAGCAATGATGAGAAAGATTTTAGCGCGCCTACCTCCACCTCCAGATGATGGTATAGTAGGAAAAATCTTCCCACCACCACCTCTATATTGATCAGGGGAGTATTGTCCACTACTTTTGATTTTTATGAAACTGTTATTCAATTATGTCTTTCAACTTTTGTTAATTATTCATTGAGGACAATGTATTAACTATGTTTGAGGGGGTGACATAATTTTGGACATCTTTACATCACTTTGCATAAATTCATCAATATTTCTGTTTCTTTTGTATATATGTTTCACTTTTTACATGTTGTGTGCTTGACGAGTGTTACAAAAAAAAAATTAAATTGTGCATTTTATCCAGTTTACTTTATTTCCTTTCATGATTGCTTGTGTGGGCTCGATAGCCTTGCCGACTATGATGTGATTATTGGACTGGTATAAATTACAAAACTATGGATATGGTGCTGAATAGATTAACCAATACTTGTGATGCAATACTTGACATTCTCTATGCACGACACTCATGCTTGATATGTTAGGTGAGTGACTGTGTTTTGAGCATAAAGTAGGAAATAAGTGATTACCTTCTATTGAATTACACCATAAATTATTGTAAGGCAGTTTGGAAATGGTTGAGCAAGCATGTGGGAGCATTGAGATAAAAGGGGACTCCGTGCATGAATTCTAGTGTGTAAATTGCCTAGACCAATGAGGTGAAGATTAGATGAAAGTTTTAAATTGGGGGTTGGTTTTGGAGACTAAATGTCTAGAAAAATAACAAAGGCCATAAAAATTTAATTTGTGTAAACATGATACTTCCTTCCAAGCCTTTATGACTCGAGCAAGTAAGCCTGTAAGGGTATCTTCAAACTTGGTGTCCTAAGGCTAACTGGTCTGGGAGTCACCGCCCAAAAACTCGCTATAGGGGTCATATAGAAAGCAAGAAGGGAAAAAAGTTAATAAAAAGTTATCTGATCAAGCCTTTATAACTCGAGTAAATAAGTCTGCAAGGGTTTAAAATATGGTGCCCTAAAATCAACTGGTCTCACTGATCAAAAGCTCCCTACAGGGATTATATAGAAAGCAAATGAGAAGGTGGTATAAAAAAAAAAATAATAAATAAATAAAAGAAAAAAAAAAAGAAAGGCATGTAAAAAGCCCTTGGACATTTGGTTGATAAAACTACACCTTCAATGCGAGGCAAGTAACTTAATTTAATTTTAAGGGTTGTAACAATCAAATTTGGGAAAGTCCTCACTTGTTAACACGTGAACTTATGACAGCAAGATCAATCCGAGCTAAGAGAGGGTAAGGGCTACAGTTACCCAACATCCTAGCTTTAAAACACAACCCCAGGATAATTGAGTGAAAATAATAAGTTCGGGGGATTGTGTATCTCTCGAGCGAAGTAAGGACATATTTGACCACTCTGGCACGGGACTCACGCCATCATAAACTTGATATGTTGGTATGATTTCACACACACGTCGGGTATGCATTTAACGGTAAAGGTTTGTTTCATTTTTTGCAGTGATCAAATTTTATTGAAGCCTAACACTTAGTCCAATCCTGAGATATGACAGGTTATTAAGCCATGTTTGTGTAGAGTTAAGTCACTATCTTGTTTGAGGACAAACAATAGTTTAAGTATGGGAGGTTTGATAAATGTGTTTTTATACACTTATTTAGTTCACAAACATGACGTATTTAAGAGCAAAACATTGGAATTGTAATTTAATTTCAGTTAATTTGTATATCATAGGACATACTGATAAACATGGTGAAATTCAGGAGAAAAGAGGTGAAAATGGACTAAATTGGAGCAAAGTGAAAGTTCAATGACCAAAGTGCAATTATTTGAAAGTTGATCCGATGGACACATCAAGCAATTGATCAAGCTAATTACCAATTGGAGATCATAATGGAACATTGGAACAACTAAAAACACAAAAAGATGTCAAGAAGTGGAGAAATAAAGTTTGAATACCAACAAAATAATATTCGAAAGTGTATTATGGACAAAAAAATGGGGCTCAAACAATAATATTGTCACAGATTTAAGGATTTGTTTATTAATACTATAGTTTTTTTTTATTACTACACAACATTTAATTTCATTGAAGGTTCTTAATCTTTACTTATTGTCATAGTTAAATTCTTAACTTTTGATCATATTCTTATCCTTAACCTTCCATTTGTTAGTATATCTTGTCCTTGATTAAGATTTCTGTCTCAAACTTTCAATAAAAATGTGTAATGACTTATTAGCCTATTATATTTCTAAATAAGTTAAAATATAACAAAGATAAAAGTGTTTATTTATCCCTTTTTTACAGTATGCTAGAAGAGTGTTTTGACAAAAACCATCGTCATGGACAATATATGCTAATTAAGGTGTTGTGGATGAGAACACGATAAAAATGATTTATGGACAAAGTTAGACAATAAATAAAGTTATGGACTTTTAATGAAATTAAAATATAGTTCGTTTATAAATAAACCTGGAAAATAAAATTATCCATAATTAATCTATAACAAATACACACAAGAATATACACGTATTTAATTGTAAATATCAATGGGGCTATTCACACACATTATGTATAGGAAAAAATTCAGAGTTCAGCCTCAATTTACTTCTTTAGTAACCAATTGGTCGTCAACTTAAAGAAGAAAACAAGTTGGTCACCAACTTTTCATTATTATCACACGACCAATTCACATTGACATAAATCATCCAATATTTATTTAAATTGTTACATAATCTTCATGGAAACACATCTCTCTTTAGTTACGTGAGTACACATACAAATATCAGTCGACAATTTAACAAAATTTAATCAATTTTCATAATAGAGATAGATTTTACAATTCTCATGATGAAACTTAAAAATTAAGATAGTGGTTGGTTTACGTTTTCATTTTCCATTTTCATTTTCAAAACAAATTTTTAGTTTCCTCGAAAACGGTCCGTTTTCGACCTTTATAATTGAAAACACTGAAAACGATAAAAAATCGTTATACGTTTTTAATTATAAATTTTAACTCGTTTTCGAAAATGCTTTTTCAAAAACGACGGACCAAATGCGTTTTTCGCGTTTTCGAAAACGGAAAAAGGAAAATGGGTCGAAAACGGAAAACCACCATGGCCTTAAAAGTAGTGGTTGGTTTGCATTTTCATTTTCAAAATGATTTTTGGTTTTCCCCGAAAACGGCCCGTTTTTCACGTTTTGAGCATTTTTGACATTTATAACTGAAAACGCTGAAAATGATAAAAAATCATTTTGCGTTTAATTTATAACTTGTTTTTGAAAATTCGTTTTCGAAAACAAAAAATGAAAAATGGGTCGAAAACGACAAACCAACTACGGTCTAACTCGTCTCAAAAGTTTGGGGCGACAACTTAACATTGAGAAAATAGATTTCGGATCAATCATAATATAATTTTCTTTAAAAGTCTAGCGAACAACTTCCATCCAGACAATAGATTTTGGATAGTATAATTTTCTTTAAAAACCTATGGACTAAGTTATCATCAAGACAATAGATTGTGGATCATCGGTATAATTTTCACTATATACGAATTACACGCTCACGTCTAGACATAATCTGGGTTGATTCGCTGGAGACAGGCTGTCGCCAACAAAGTTCCACCCCACCCCACCTCTCTCTACGAAGACTTGTCCTATTCTCCTCACATTGTTTTCTCTCTTTGACCCCTTCTCTCTCTAAAATACTGTTTTTCTTCGAATTTCTTCTTTTTCTTTCTCACAAGTGGTTTTTGGTGACTTTCACATTCGAGGTTTCAGCTCTCCAGATCGTTGCTGTAAGCTTTCTCCTGATCTGATTTTCATAATTTATGGCTTTAAGTTTTCCTTCCTCTTTTTTACTGTGAATTAGATTAGGGTTATCTGTTGCGCATTCTGGTAACGATGTGCGTTTCATGAAGGCTTTTCAAGTTTTTTTTACAGTCGTGCTTCTTGTGTTCATAAGACACAATATATATATTTTTTTCTGTTTATATTAATTATTTTTTTATGAATTTCTACATGGTTTCGTGGAATTATAGGTATCAATCAGAATTTGATGTAGATTTCTCTTGTTAATTATTTTGTTGTGCCATAAATTATACAACATAGCTTTGAGTTGTAATTACATGATGAAAGCTGAAAAATAAAAATACAACGTGCATTTACGTGCATGTATGTGAATATAAATATTTGTGTTTAAATGTTATTCCATATCCATGAGATAGGAAGTTATTGAAATTTTTTGGATAGCTGTGGCAGATGAATTGGTTCATAAATTGTTATATTTCATGGAGTTTGTTAATTGGTTCCCAAAGATATTTAATGAGGATTCTTGGAGTGGATAGAATGGGAAATTGTACAGCATATGAACTGTAATTTTATTTTGAGACACTGAAACAGTACCGGAAAGTTTGTGTTGTTGGGTATGTCAACTTGATGTTATTAGTCCTGAATTTGCTAGTGCATTTAATTTATCTGATGCATCACTTCATGCTTGTTGCGGTGCACTGCTGCCAAACTCAGCTTACTGTGAACAAATAATGACAGGGCAATTTATTAGTGTTTGGTAGAGCACCCAACTTCTTTGTTGACGTGTGGGAGGAATCTATAGGAGTCGGCGGTGGCCTGATTTATCGCGGAGCCCCATGGTAGTTAAGCGAGAGCTAGAAAGAGTAGATATTGTTGATTGGTGAAGCTAATGCTTCCATGACTGAAAATTAGATCTTTACCAGATATAATAAATAAAGGTAACAAGGAAAATTGAGTATTGATGAAGACATTTGTAATGAATTCAGTGAGCAGTTATGTAATGTGAAAAACTGAAAATTAAAATTACACGATGTATCCGGTACTCTTGGAAAGTACATTAATAGATGGCTTGTGCAAATTTTTCCACGTTTGTCTCTTGGCAAGGCCATTTAGCAGTCGTTTATCAGTGATAATGAGGCTCTATCTCGCCCAGTAGAATGAGGCCCACGTCCGTTTAGTGAAATTTCTTTTCTTTTTGTTCATAAAAAGTGCTTGGGACGTGTGGCAGTTTTTTTTTTTTTTTTTTTGGCCACCTTTCATAGACCCCAAAAAAAAAAAATTAATAATAAATGAATAAAAATGCAAACAGCTATAAAGCATTCTGTGCTCTTGTTTGAGCCACATTATTTTCATAAGAATGCATTTTTTAATAGTGTATTGATGGGAAATGTATGGTTAAAAAATAAGGAAAAATTTTGAATTTACGTGTAATATTATTTTATTGAAGAATGCAGATTGAAATGATGTCAAATCAGTGTTTAAGAATGTATTTTTTTGAAATAATGTGGGTCAAAACAGGGCTTGTGTTTAGTTTTTGGTATATACGGCCAATTTCTCTAGACCCATGGATGATGTGTTTTCTATGTGATCTATATTTTCCCCAACTAAATATTGATCAGTTGCTTAAATAAATCTTTTTTTTTGCTGAATTTTTCTTTAAAATGTTGGGATCTCCAAATTTGCTCATATTATGCTCACCTGAAGATTTTAGTTCCAGTGATTGGTCCATGCCTTGGTTCATCTACCACACTTTACACATCTTACCATGAACTATGTTGTTTTTACACTATTAATTTATAAGGCTTTGACCGATTATATTAGGTTGGGGAGAAAAACATTGATGTGTCATTTTTTTCATGCTTTTATTGTTGGAGATTATTCTGTTGAAAAGTATCTACTTTTTTCCTGTAATTTCTTCACTATCAGGGGAAAAGGCTTGTAATCTATGATATTTACAGCTAGATTTTATCAGTTCTTTTAATGCGGACCATATTTTGGTGCTACTCTCACTCTTTCACTTTCGCGTGCACACTCACACTAACACTAACACACACTGATATGCGTGCATATGCCAGCATAGCACAAAGTCGACTGTTTATGCTTAGTATCAATGTTAATTCTTGAAAATTGCTTTATCCTTTTTCTTTATTTCATTCCCTAAAGCTATGTGCCTATCCGTCTCTTCTCTTTGGATGCATAACTGATTATAACTACTCATATGGTAGGTTGTTTGGCAAGATCCTTCATTCTAAGTTATGAAAATTATTCTTCAAAGCTTTGATTGTTTATAAGTAGGTTTGAAACTGAAATCTGGAAGTTGCTTAGTCTTAGCCGTTGTCGATTGCAAGGTCAGAAAGTTAATAGGAGTATCTAATTGATCTTCCAAATGAGTCTGTACAGTTAATAGGAGCCTTGCACCATCTTTTTCCAAATATGCTCAGCGTGCTTTCAGTCATTGAGAAGGAATTCTGTACTCAATAGAGGATATTCTTGTGTCCATGCTGGCGGAGAGCATGCGTGGAATCTGTAATTTGGCTAATGCCCCAGACAAGAGTTGTTGCTGATGCACTTGGTGTGGTGACTATTTGCCTTGTTGGTGCTCTGGTCCTTCTGGGTTTATTTTGCACCATTTATTCATTTTACTTCCACAATCGTATCCGTGGTCATGGTCTTATCCGGCTCAATTATTTTAGCGCTCCTTGGATCATCAGAATTTTATTAATCTTTTTTGCAGTCTGGTGGGGTGCTGGAGAAATTATTCGGTTGAATTTTTTAAGACGTGACGGTAGAGTCTTGGATGCCCTCAATTTGAAATGGCAAGAAACTGTTTGCAAATGCTACATTGTTTCAAACCTAGGGTTTGCCGAACCATGCTTGTTTCTCACCCTCATATTTCTTCTTCGAGCTTCTTTACAGAGGTCTGGAACTTTAAGCCAGAAATGGAATGCAAAAACAGCTGGTTATGTTCTTCTTTGTTGTCTCCCGATGTTTGTTCTTCAGCTCATAGTTATTTTAATTGGACCAGAGTACAACAAGGAGAATCGCTGGCACAAACTACCACCTTATTTCATTAAAGCAGCTGCTTCATCTAAGACAAAGGACAATGACAGCGTTGCCCTCTGCACTTACCCACTGTTGAGTACCATCTTCCTTGGACTTTTTGCCACCTTTCTAACTGCGTACTTGTTCTGGCTTGGGAGGCAAATTCTTCATTTGGTCATCAACAAAGGTTTGCAAAAGAGAGTGTATGCTTTAATCTTTTCTGTTTCTAGTTTTCTTCCGTTGAGAGTTACTCTTCTTGGTTTAACAGTCCTATTTGAGCCAGAAAAACTTTTGTATGATGCCATTGCATTCTTGGCATTTCTTTCCCTTCTATGTTGTGCGGGGGTAGGTCTCTGCACGCTTGTGTACCTTCCTGTTGCGGATTCTTTAGCCTTAAGGACTCTACAGAGAGATATAGAGGCTAGGAGGACTAGTGACTTCTACAACGACACCATTTCACTAATTGCTAATCAAAGCCCTCAAGAAAGTGTGATGAGAATTCCCATGGGGAGCTCGGATGCTCCAATTTCTTTCAGCACAACAGAAAATGATGCAGTAGCCTTCGTTGAACTGAGTCGTTTCACTTTTATTCAGCATTGACTGCACCAGTTTATGGATCCTAAATGCTACTTAGAAGTAAGGTAACAAACATTTTTGCAGGGAAGCAAGACTGTATGTAAATTATTTGGTTTGTATTTTGGTTTGGTTTTTGAGATATATAGTGGTTTGCCTGTTTACCCACCATATATTTTCCGGGTGGAACTATATCTACATATCCTAATTCTGTTCTTATTACAATTTGCAATTTTGTTGACAATTAAGGTTGTTTTCCCTTTCTGATTGCGGTCCTAATGGATTTTACTTCAGATATATTTCTACTTGAAAGATAGATTTTGCTGTGTAGAACCAAGTTTCTATTTTTATAATACTGTTATATTTGCTTTATAGAAATAGTTTGTCTTCAATTTGTGTTCGATCGCAAAACTATTCTATGATCAGCTAATCAGGGCGTATAGCTATGTCTACTGTGTTGAACCACGAATATGGCTAGGTTAGATTATACTGATGATAAATTTGTATTCACAACACAGTTTTTTATTTTTTATAAATGAATCATATTATATTGCTTTTATGTTCTTAACCTTTATTTCTTGTTACATTTATGTATTTAACATTTTTTTTTATCGGAGTTTTATACTTAGTTTTCTGTAAGGGTAATTTGCACAAAACGTCCCTACTTTTCAAGTTTATTGGTGAAAATATCCCTACCTTTCATTTTTTGACATATTTGTCCCTACCTTCCACATTTTTTTTTGCACGGAATGTCCTTTTGACGATTTTCCCTCCATTGAAATGAAATAAAAAGAAAAGAAAGGAAAAAATAAAGAATTAATTGCGATTATAGTCCCAATTTTTAAAAAATTATAAATCAGTCATAATTTATTGTGAACTAAAAAATTTTAAAATTAAATAGAGAAAAGAAACTTTAACGTACAGGGAAATAATCAAGAAATGAAGAAAGTTTTTTGATCATAACCAATAGAAATGAAAGTTTTTGAAGATTACGTGATTTTTGCCTTAAGCCTTCTATCTAGTCTTTACTAAATAAAAATTGAGATTTATGCTTACCCATTTTTAAAGATTTTCAGTTTTATTGGCTATGGTTCAAAAATCTCTCTATTTCTTGATTATTTCTCTGTACATTCAAGTTTCCTTTCTTTTTTTTTTTTGCTTTTTTTTCTTGGATAATTTTAAAATTTTTCAGTTCACAATAAATTGTGATCGATTTGTCATTTTTTTTTTGAAATTTTGGGACTATTATTGCAATTAATTTTTTATTTTTTTTCTTTTTGTTTTATTTGAATGGAGAGCAAAATTGTCAAAAACTAATGAAAATGACCTTCTCGTCAAAGAAATTTAAAAGGTAGGAGCGAAAATGTCAAGAAATGAAAGGTTGGGACTTTTTCACAATAAGCTTGAAAGGTATGGACGTTTTGTGCCAATTACCCTTTTTTTAATTATCACATTTTGTCCTTAATTATCATTTTTTGTCCAAAAAATTGTTAGCTTGCTTTAAAATGGGAAACAAATACTTAGCCGTAATATTTTTTTGGGCTTATTTAGAAATTCGAAGGACAAATAAGTAATTTTACTTCCACAAAAATTGTCATCAATGATAAGATGCACCAATTAATGGATAGTGAAGTATAAAAAGGCATTTAAAAAGTATGTAAATATGATTAGGATTGATTTCCTAAGCACTCTAGTGATGATATGTTACAATAGGTGGTGGATGATGGTAGTTGGTTACAAAATTGATTAACTTTATATTGTAGTGTGTCATATCATCTCGTGCTTAGCATAAGTTCAATATACTAAGCATCCGTAATATTAAATGCAATAAACTATTATAAAATGATGTAGGAAGAGATTTAACATTTTTTTTTGTTCAAATCTACGACTTCTTGAAATAATTTTTTTTTTAAATATACAATTTTACCCTTCAACATAAACTTAATAGGCAATTATTAACAGTTTTCTGGTTCATTAAAATTGAATTTGTTTTCATTTTTCACGTGATTTTTCCCCTAATATTCAAGCGATGCCAGTCAGTCTACTCTTTAACTGGGCAATTAAATTATTAATCTTTTTTCTTTACCAAACTTGCTTGTATAAATCCTCATAAAAAATAAAAAGTCTAAAAATACCAACTACAGCTATTATTTAACCCAGACGCTGTGATACTCCATACTAGATCAGAATTTAGCCCTTGTTTCGGCTCCATTAAAACCATGTTTTGAAAAAAAAAAGTGTATTTGGTATAATAACGGTTCGTTTGTTTTGCGTTCCAATTTTGAGTTCATTTTCAATTTACTATTTTGAAAGTTTGTTTTAAGATTGTTAAAAATGTGTTTAGTTTATCGTCTTGAAAACAGAAAATTAGAAAATACATTTAATTTGAAATTTTGAAAATTTATTTTGACGTTATTTTAATTTTTCTTGTGTTTGTATAACTTTTGTAAATAGACAGTGTAAAAGTTTCAAAATGTGCAATTATTCAAGATTCTTTCTTCAAATTGAAGAAAATTTTCAAGTCCGAAGCTCAATATTTCAAGTATAAAAGAAGATCAAGTGTTGAAGATCTCCTCAGAGTTAATTCAGTGTAGCTCTCAGTAGAGTTGATTTTGCGGGAGCTAAATCATTTTCAAAATAGTTTAAGAAATCGTTGTATTCTTTTACTATCTTTATTTTTCAATCTTTATCTTTCAATTGTGTAATTCAAAGTTCATTTCAATATTTGTATTTCAATTTTCATAAATCAATAAAATTATCTTCATTTTTAAACATTTGTTCATTTGCACTTCTACTCTTCCCCTCCTGGGTCCCTTTTGGTATCAGAGCCATAAGAGAGTGAGATGAGGTTGTAGTAGTTTATCAATATAGACACTGTTTAAATAGGAGAACCTAATTTGATTTTGGGATGTATGCTGAATAGACGTTGGTCAACTCGTTGTTAGCCGAGGAAGATGTGTTAGGGTGGTCCCGTTTGTAGGTTTGGTAAGAATCAATCTATCTTATTTAACTGTTTTTACAGTGGTAAATTGTTATAATTTCATTAAATTTAATTATGTCCTCTTTTTTAAATTGATTTCAAAGGTCTATAAATAGATCTGAAAATATTCAAATGAAGAATTTGATCAATCATCTGCATCATACGTATCAAATGATTTCAATAGTCATGAAATTTAAATTGCTCAAATAGAACAAAGATTGCATAACTGGACAATTCCAAAAATAGAAAAGAATTCTATCTATGAAAGTGGAAAGTTTGATTTTAATTAAAATTATATTATCAAAACTTTTGAACAAATATTATCTATCAAAAATCAAAATGTACACATTAATTTATTTTCAAAAAAATCAATTGAATCTCATAGGAAGAAATTCAAATATCTTCATATAGGATTAGTTCAAATTGTTGTCAAACCTTTGTTTCAACTTGGTTTAGACATTCCAACTCTCTTAACTCTTCGATATAAGAGACTCCTCAAATTCAAAAATTCATTATTATCCGTTCTATAGTCAAATCTAGAAAGCGGTCCAATTTATTCAAATTGTTATCCAAATTTTTCAATCAATCTCAATGACGGAGCTATTCTTAATGCTCTTAATCTCCATATTCAAACAAAGAATCTCCATTTCGATGATCATTCAAATGCTTTTGCTGTAATATTCATGATATATTACAAGCTCATGAATATTCAACTCAATATTGGTGCTTTATGTTCATCTCTTAAAAATGAAAGTCTTTTTGTTGAATGTAATTCTTTTCATTCAAACAATATGATTCCCAAGAGAATTCCTTGAAATTTTCAAACTAGTGGACTAGAATGAAAATTTGAAAATGTTCAAAATCCTATTCCTGCTCTTGTTCAAACAATTCGTAATAAAATTCTTACTTTTCCTAATAGAAACGTCAAAATGATTTTCAAAGGATCTTCCTCTAGATTTCAAAGATCTTATTCTTTTATATCTAAAGATAAACATAGAACTTCTTATCAATCAACTATATTTTCAACATCTTCCCTTTCAGAAGTTGATTTTACTCCAAATATTTTAAAACCTCAATACGTTGAAAAAGAAGCAGAAAAAGAAGAAGAATCAGAACAACTTGAATCTCCAACTTTTTCTGATATATTTTCTTCTCAAAATAAAAGACTTGATCATCAAACAAATATTATTTCTTCAAATATTGATAGAAGAAATGAATTCAAAATTGATCAAACTCCTGATGTTAAAAATTTTTTAAAAATATTTCGTCAAAATTTTTCAAAAGAAGAACGATAATCTTATTGGGAAGAATTTTATGAATTTCCTGAAGATTTAAGTTTTTATGAATGAACGTATTCAAAGTTTTTAACAAAAAACTTACTTTTTCAAAGAAAGAAAAGATTTCTTCAAAAACAAAGAAAGAAAAAAAATTCAAACTACAAATATTCCACAGAAGACTTGAAAAACTCCTTCTAGAAAGAATATTCAATCTTCTCATCCTCTTTTGTAAGAGATAATAGTTCCACATGGAAGTACTGAAATTCTTGATTCTCTTTTCAAAAAGATATCTGAAGAAGGACATGATGAATTTCAAGTTGTTTTAAAGATATAAAAAAATATTCAAGCTCAAAATAACTTCACTAACATAGTTCTTCAATTTGTATGTTCTCAGCCCAACAGAATTGAAATAAATTTTGAACCTAAAACATCCTCCTCCTCAAAAGGTATTAAGCCAATAGAGCCAGTTTTAATTAACAGACATGAGGCTAAACCTAAAAATGGTCTCAAAACTGATATTTATGTTCTCAAAGAACTTTCAACTCAGTTATCAAAAAATATTATCATCTTCTACTTCAAATAACATCAATACTATTGATGATATTGAATCTCAATTTATTGATAATGAAGTTCCTCAAATCAATAAACTTCAAGGCAAGAAAGTTCAATTTTCAAAAATTCATCCTTATTATCCAAAAAATACTCCTCCAAATTTACTTTTCGAACAAAAGACCAAAATAACTACAACATTTTTTGGAACAGGTATAACTTTCTAGAATATTGATGGTTTAATCGAATATCAAATTTTTGAAATTTTTAAAAGAATGGGTGCTTGTTATAATGCCAATATTCAAGAAGGACTTTCTCCAATTGGGTCAACAAACAATATTGTTCAAGGTTTTGCTGGTTAATTAAATAATTGGTGGTTCAATTATATTTCTGACCAAGAGAAAAATCAAATTGCTCAAGCTCTCAAACCTAATGGTTCAAATGATAGTTTTAATATATTAATTGATTGTATTATCAAACATTTTATTGGATCTCCAACAGATATTTTAGAAAAAGTTTCAAGTATTTTGTTAACTTTAATTTGTTTAAGTTTACAAGATCTTCGCTGGTACAAAAATATGTTTTTAACACATGTATATTTGCGAAATGATTGTAATCAAGCTTATTGAAAAGAAAGATTTATATATAGACTTCCAAAATTATTTTCTGAAAGAGTAAAAAATATATCAAAAAGGAATATTCAAATAATATTCCATATGATCTTCTTTCCTATGAAGAACTGATTTGTTTCATTAACAGAGAAGGATTAGCTCTCTGTAATGAACTCAAACTTAAATCCAAATTGCAAACAGAAAGATTGGATAGTTGAAAAGAACTTGGATAATTCTGTGAACAATATAGATTTGAGAAAATAACTCCTCCATAAAAAACGAAAAGAAAAGATTTTTCAAAAAGAAAAGTTTATTCAAAAGAAAAGTATTTTCAAAAACTCTCTTATTCAAAAAATTATTCCAAAAAGAAATTTCAAAAGAAAAGATTTTCAAGAAAAAGTAATGTTACTCGTTGGAAATGTCAAAAATCTGGGCATTATTCTAATAGCAAGATTAATAATCTTCAAATTGATGAAGATATATAAAACTTCAACTTCTCAATCTCATTGATTCAAATTCTAGTTCTGAAAATGAGTCTAACTTAGAGTAAGAATATGTTTAGCAACATCAAGGAGATTCTGATGCAGAATCTAGTTCAAATTCTCAATACTCTTCAAGTCAAAGTAAAGAACTTTGTGGTTGTAAAACTATAAATATTCTTACTAAACACGAAGAACTTATTAAAGAAATTGTAGATCAAATTGAAGATCCACAATTCAAAAATAAGTTTAAATCCCTTATTCCTTCAAATTCGAAAGTTGAACCTTTCAATATGAAAAATATTTTAAATCTTTTTGAAACTTCAAAATCATCTAGTTCTAATTTAAAATCAAAAGTCAATTCTATGAAAACTCAAATTTCTATTCTTGAACGTCAAATGAAAGATGTTAGAGTGGAAGTTTCTCTTCTCAAAACTCAAGATAAGAAGTTAAAGTCGAAAACTTCTTCTTATTCATCCTCTTCCAATTCTTCCAGTGAAGAATTCAATCCTCTCATTCCTTCAAATATTCAATTTGAAGAAGAAATAATTAATGTTATTAATCATGTTCAACTTTAAAAATGGTAATGCAATATCACTATTGTAGTCAACAAAGAATTCAAATTTACTTCTAGAATCCTTATTGATTCTGGAGCTGATCAAAATTGTATCCGTGAAGGATTGATACCTACAAAATATTTTGAAAAAACTGCTGAGTGTCTTTATGGTGCTAGTTGTAAGAAACTCACTATTCAGGCCGAGGAAATGGTGGCAAATAGCCACAAAAAATAGACAATTTTTCAAAATGATCGTTGACTACTGTTTAAAAAAAAAATTGAAAATTTTGTAAAAACCTTAAAAACAATGAAAACCCAATATTGCCCCTAACAAATCACTCTCAAACCGACGTCTGGAGAAAGAAGGGGAAGAAATAGCAAGGAAATCGACAACTTTTTCTTGGAAGGAGACCGACAGGCTACCATTCAAGTCGAAGAAAGTAAGTTTTGCTTATTTTTCCCCCATTAATCTTTGAACCTGGATGTTGAAGGTTTATTTTGTTGGAAATAGTGGTAGAAATCTTTGTAGATTATGTAAAATGACTAGAAATTGCCTTTTTTGAGTTTTTTGGCCGGAGATCTCTGGCACACCGGCTGCTAGAGAAGAAGATGGCTATGCCGTCTGTCGCCCGGGCCTTTTATTTTATTTTTTTCCGTGCGAATTAAATAATTGAAATACAAAACAATAAATTATTATTTAATATAAAAAATGTAAATAATTAATAAATGTTAATAATCAAAATACATAATTAAAATGTAATTGAAACAAATTTCTAACATTTTAAATAAATAATTAAATATTTACGTTTGCTTGTTCAATAAACAATTTAAATAATCAATCAATATAAGTAATTAAATCAAATAATTTAAATGAACAATTGAAACAAATAAATGAAAAACAATTTAAATAAGTAATTAATCAAAACGCACAAAAATAAATAATGATTATTTAAATAATAATTAAATGATTATTTAAATGATAAATGAATAAATGTTAATAATCAAATTATTAATTAAAGTTTAATTGAAATAAATTTCTAACATTTAAAATAAATAATTAAATATTTACATTTACTTGTTCAATAAATAATTTAAATAATCTATCAATATAAGTAATTCAATCAAATAATTTAAATGAACAATTGAAACAAATAAATGAAAAACAATTGGAATAAATAAAAAAATAAATAATGAACATTTAAATAATAATTAAATGATTATTTAAATTATAAATGAAAAAATGTTAATAATCAAAATATTAATTAAAGTTTAAATGAAATAAATTTCTAACATTTGAAATAAATAATTAAATATTTATGTTTACTTGTTCAATAAATAATTTAAATAATCGATCAATATAAGTAATTAAATCAAATAATTTAAATGAACAATTGAAACAATAAATGAAAAACAATTGGAATAATTAATTAATTAAAATGCACAAAAATAAATAATGAACATTTAAATAATAATTAAATGATTATTTAAATGATAAATGAATAAATGTTAATAATCAAAATATTAATAAAGCTTAATTGAAATAAATTTCTAACATTTGAAATAAATAATTAAACATTTATGTTTACTTGTTCGATAAATAATTGATCAATATAAGTAATTAAATCAAATAATTTAAATGAACAATTGAAATAAATAAATGAAAAATAATTAGATAAAAATAATCAAAGTAAGTAATTAAAATGTAGATAAACAATTGAAATAAATATCTAACATTTAAAATAAATAATTAAATACTCAGTTAATGATTAAAATAAATATTGAATAAACAACTAAAGAAAAATATAACAAATAATTACATATTTACGTTTAAATGTTTAATAAATAATTTAAAGAAAATAATTAAATATACAATTATAATAAATAATTAAAATTAAGCATTCATTAAACAATTAAAGTAAATGTTAAATAAATAAATAAACAATTGAAATAAATAATTTAAATAAACAATTGAAATAAATAATGAACATTTAAATAAAAAAAATGATTTAAATAACTAATAAATATAAATTGTTAAAATAATTTATTTAAATATGTAATTAAATAAAAATAATCAAATTTAATTAAATAAAGAATTGAAATAAATTTCTAACATGGATTAAAACAAACTATGAAATAAATAATTTTACAAAAATTAGTTTTTCACTTTTTATAAGTTGTCTAATTTTTAATTCATTTTCTTTATTATCTGTTATTTCGTGCGTATATTACTTACAGTTCGGTTAGTTGAATTTTGTGACATCATGTTTCAAATGTTCTAACATTTGAAATTTTGCAGAATGAATTACTACTTGAACGCAGCCTTGAGATAGGTTTCTGGCAAAGTTACGTCGAACTGTAATTTTGCCAGCTTCACAGCAGTATTGGATTCATTAGACGAGGAGCACGCGTAGATATTATGTCGATCATGCCTATGGCCCATGTATTCGTTGTGATCTGTATAGTTCTCTGAACAGTTGATCGATTCATTACTGTGTCGGCTGCTTAAACCGATTGATGGAGATGCCCTCCACTTTGATCTTGGGGGTAAGATTGCTACATTTTCCATACTCGAGTTTGCACTCATCACTAGATTGAGATGTACCGACGAAGAGGCAGTGAGGGCCAGTATTTTGACAGACAAGAGGCTGTTGAATGATTATTTTAATGGGCATACGACAGTGACACTGGCGCAGTTAGGAGATGCATTCAGGGGATGTGACCAGATGTCCAACAAGTTGAAATTGGGGATGGTGTTTATACTGGAGAGTGTACTGAGGTGTCATCACAGGAAGACGTCGATTGACATTTTTCCTTTACAAGTTGTTGATGACATCGATACGTTCAACAGCTATTTGTGGGGGCATAGATGCTTTGTCGATACTTTACGTGTCTTCAGGAGGGGGCATTCGATGCCTAGCGGAGATAGACCGAAGCGTAAGTACGATGTATATGGCATGTCGTTAGCTTTGCAGGTAAATGTTTAACATAATGATTTATCTATTTTTTTAATTAAATTGTACATATAATAATCGTAATTATTGTAGATATGGGTCTATGAGACTGTCCCCATCCTAGTTAGTTGGTATGCGAGGAGAGGGGATACATGCATCCCTTGGATGCATCGCTAGCGAGCACAAGACAAGTACCTTACAAAATAGTTATCAACTATCATCAACGATCTTAAGGTACGTATTATATATTTGCATTTTCTGTTGTATGTCATTTTCGAAATCTCAATACGTGGTCAGTAATTCGATGAAATGTCAATATGTCAGCTTGAAGTCCTCACTGAGCTGACACCATCGATCGAGGAGGAGGATCAAACTTATATCCGTGAGTTGTTGACAGATCGTGCTGCTCGAGAGAGGTCTGAGTCCATCGTCGTTCGGGACACAGTATGTTAATTGAATATAATATGTTGATTATCATTATAATTTTTTAATTAAGATATTCATTTGTAATGTTTATTTTTTTAGGAGTGCCGTCAATTATCACCTCCGTTGAAGGTGTCACATTCCCCAAGGATGTCGCCTCTGTCGAGGGTGTCACATTCCCCGAGGATGTCGCCTTCATCGAGGGTGTCACCTCCCTATATGCGATCACCTCCCTCGAGAGTATCACCTCCCTACATGAGATCACCGTCTCTTGCGTCCGGACACCTCCCACATGGATTAGCTGCCCGTAGTCAGAGTGCTTCCATCGATGATATGTTCCGACTTATGATGGAGATCAGAGGTGAAGTAGCTGACTTATAACGTGATGTCGGGATGGTACAGGTCGGTTTAGGAGACCTTTATGCTGAGGTCGTAGCGATATGGGGCGACATAGTAGGCCTGCATGGGACTGACGAGTATCGGGATGGAGGGACAGGCGGCTATCAGGACGGAGGGGGTGACGAAGGGATAAGTGACTGTCGGGATGGAGGGGGTGACGGAGGGACAGGCGCTTATTAGGATAGAGAGGATGACGGAAGGGCCGGTGGAGAAGGTCGGGAGGGTGTCGGAGGAAGAGGGAGTACCAAAGGGGGAGGTCGAAAGGGTGCCGGAGGAAGAGGTCATGAGGATGTCGGAAGAGGAAAAGGAGGGGATACACAAAGTGCCGGAGGAGGAGGTCGTGAGGGTGTCGGAGGAGGAGGGGGGACCCGAGGTGGAGAGGGTACCATCTTTGATGCCAGACTCGCCGGACGTAGTTTTTATGTTGGAGGGGATGAAGGAGGTGGTCCCGATGGTAGATGAAGGAGTACCGGAGATTAGGAGGGTGTCATGTACTGTTGACGTGTCGGAGCTGGTGGTCGACAAGAGGCTGAGGGCACCATCACAGTACGTTGATGGCACGTACCCGAATTTATTCAGTGAGGTGGATCACGCTAAATAGAAAGCGTTCGAAACGAAGTGGAGATCAATTATACCGGGGTAAGTATTGTATTATTCGTTAAGGATTAGTACATTACGCAGATACTGACACATCTATATTTTTACTTAACAATTTCTTTTCTTATTTTTCAGAGCCAGTCGCAAGATTGCTCATAAGACGATCTCGAACGCTTACAAGTGGTTTCACGACATCACCACTTCGAGGGCTTGGCTCGTCGATGATGTAAGTGAAGTAGTAATATTATTATTTATTACGTATACATATTTTTGAGTTTTGAATTTATGAAATTAAATAACTCCTTTTAATTGGTGCAGCATATTGACTTCGCCATGGATTTGCTACGAGATCTAGCTGAACAACATCCAAGATCGTTCAACATTCCTGGCCGACTCATATTGAACACTGAGTTCATACGTGTCATTGACATTGAGTACCAGACGTTCCAAGTTATGGATAGCGAGTACACGGTGCCTACATACATGATGGAGCGGTCGTAGGGATGTGAACGAGTGTCGAGGGAAAGCCATGAGAGGGTTGTACGCATCTATACATCTCGGTGTGTGTTAATCATCACTACATTGCAGTGGAGATTGTATTCCCTGACTCGACTATGTATGTGTATGACCTCGATCATTCATGCTTGACACAAGGTCAGCTCGAGCAAAATTTGGAGTCTGTGTCTGTGATCCTTCCCATGCTGGCTAGACGAGCGAACATTACTGTGCAGGACAGACTGGCCATCGTGCGGGACATGACGACGGTGAGACAGCAAATATCGCAAGTGTTTATTATTTTATTTTTGTAATTTACAACTTCCATTATAGTTAGACGGTGATGTGCTAATACAATATTTTGTAATTGTAGGGGTGATTGCGGCATGTTCGCTATCAAGTACATAGAATTTTTGAATGTAGCACAGAAAGTTGATGCAATCAGCTAGGAGTGGATACAAAAATGGAGAAATAAATTAGCTTGTGATTTATTTGAATTTAATGGTGATCCGTAAATATTAGAGCCGTGTTTTTAAAATAATTGTACATATTGTAACGTTTAAACATTGTATAATTCATTCATTCATTTATAATTACGAAATAATTGTAAAATATATATTATTTTTTTAATATTTAATTTTTATTTTTTAGTTTATGTGTTTATTTAAATGTTTCATGACGTATTTATAATGTTTGAGTATATGATGGAAAACGCACTGAGTTTTTAAAAAAAAAAATTCAAATATTACGAAACTAATTAATGAAATATTGAAATAAAAAAATTAAATCTAATAATTAACATAAATAATTAACATTAAGAATATTTATAAATAATTAATATCAATGTTATAAATAATGTTACATAAACTTCAATTATACATCTGTTATGTTGTCATGCAGAGGGATTTGAGTTGTACAAAATCTTCTAGTATGTCTTATTGTACCACACCTGCTGCACTTATGAGGTCGGGAAAATTCTCCGGTCGATGGTAATCTAGACGTACGTGTACGTCCAGGAGTACGTGGACCGACTGGTGGTGGCAACAAGTTATTCAATGAGAGAATGTGATCGGGAACTTCCCACTCGGCTTCATTCGGTACAGAAAATATGGTTTCGGTATATGCTGCTCTCCAAGAACCAGTCGTGTAATAAGCACTGCATAAGGTGTGTGGTGGAATTCCTCTATACAAAGTCACTGCCATTGCATATGTACACGAAAAACTCTCAAACTGAAACCATCTATTCATGCACGTGTTATCATTCAAGTAGACAATGTATCCGAAATTACATCCACATCTCGCGGAGAAGCGAAACTGATCCAGCGGTTCTACATATACCTTCCTTGCCACCTGTAGAGTTTTGAAGAGTTTATCTTTCTGAGCTGGGGTTAGCACACTTATGCAACTCTGTGATTCCTCACGATGATCATGAAACCACTGTTGCAGCTTCTCACGAATGTTTTCAAGCATTGCGAGAATTGGTAACTCTCGATCTTTCTTGAATAAGGTATTGAACGACTCTGCATTGTTCGACGTCATCATGTTGTATCGACGTCCTGAAAAACGTGATCGTGCCCAATGTTCGATCCCTTCTCTGTTAGATACTCACATGCATCATATGATTTACTTTCTATTTCGACCATAAACTTTTCAAACTCTTGAAAACTGTAAGCCTCTGCAGCTCTCCTAAACAATGTAACGATGCCCTTATCTCGATACTTGGTCTTTAGATTTCTTTGTATATGGTACATACAATAACCATGATGTGCCTCGGGGAAGACTTCGGCGATACCGTTAATTATTGACTACCCTCGATCGATTACGAATGCAAGGTTTTCGACATCCCCAATTACTTCCCTCAATTTCGTGAAAAACCAATGCATTGTCAGATCATTTTCTCCGTCAACTATACCAAATGCAAGAGGGTAAATTTAGATGTTAGCATCTTGACATGTTGCAATAATCAACTTATCCCTGTATCTCGCCTTAAGGGTTGTACCGTCGACTAGGATTAAGGGTCGCATTGCGTTTCGAAATCCTCGAACGCATTGTCCAAAGGCCATAAAGAAATACTTAAAGCGATTCTCGTCATCCTTCTCAATAAAAAATGCCGATCCAGTATTTATTCTTCCTATGTTATAGCAAAACTTGATCAATTTAAATAAACAATAATCATAATTTAAATAATTAAATAAACAATATTAAAAAAATCAAAAAATTAACAATTGAATTAAATAATTAATTACACATTAAATAAAGAATCGATAAATAATTAAATAAACAATTGAAATTAATGATTGAATTAGTTAGACATTAAGTAAACAATTGATTAAATAATTAATTACACATTAAATAAAGAATCGATAAATAATTAAATAAACAATTGAAATTAATGATTGAATTAGTTAGACATTAAGTAAACAATTGATTAAATAATTAATTAAACAACTGAAATGAATAATTAACATTTGAAATAAATCTTAAATAAACATCTAAATAAAGAAATATTTGACCAATTTAGCATAACTCTCCTCGGTTAAACCCATCAAGTCCTCCAACGCGCATTCTTTGGCCTTCCAAGCCTTCTGATAGCTCATGACCACCCCGTACTCTCGACGAATGTCATTAATAATGTCCGAAGGTCTGTAGAATGTTTGTGGGTCCTGAAATTTGTGCATTACTTCTCGACCAATGAACCATGATCGGACTTGCCTGTGATCATTTCGACGAATACTCATTTCGCAAGTATGTTCCCGTGCATATTTACAAACCACAAAGAACTTATTTATGTTCATTTTCGTTGCCTGCAAATGCCAAAGGCAACTGTCGCCAATGCAGACAATTGTGTAAGTCGACTTATTTGATTTCTTCACTTTAAACTCAAAATTGTATTTCAAAGCAATCCGGTGAACAGCTTCCTATAAATCTTTCTTCGTGTCAAATAGTTGCTCGACATACAAATCTTCATCATCGAGGACTATACGCGAACAATTAAAGGACCGTGCACTCGGTCTAGCCTGTGACCTCCCACTTGACTCATGTCTCAGGATAAAGCAATCAAATTCTCATTTGTAAAGTCATTATCTCTTTCGTTGTCTTGAATTACTGAGCAAATTCTGTGTGTAACAGTGAGATTATAGTGAGGAGTAACTGTCTCTGGAATAGCCACAATATCATCACGCACTATTTCCACTGTGTTCCAAAACTCATTCACATTACGATCCCCTCCATCGCAATCTTCGTGTTCACTCTCGAGGACATTCTTTTTCATCAAAGTTACTCAAATAGGAATCGTACGTTTCTGGGTCATTTCACTTAAAACCTTCATTTCAACTTCAGAAGTAACATTCTAGGTGGAATTGAAATGGATGGATACTCGCCCATTAGAAATCCTAATTCCATGTCATACTTAGAGGGATCGACTTTCAGCAAGTTCTGTATCTCACTGTACATTCTGCGTATGATGTTATTACAATTGCAGTACAACCATGTCTTTCATTCGTCCATTTCCACACTCATCAATCATTTTCATTATTTTCAAATTCACCAAAGTAACAAATCGGGACAGCAGCTGATCCCATATCTATATTAGGAAACATCATTTATTGAAAAAATTGTAATTAGGAGAATAAAAGGACGAAAAAAATACGACACACAATCATTAAAAAAAAGGGCCCGAACTGTTCGGGCCGACTGTTGCAGGATGTTGACATCCGAAACATCCGGCCCCAACGATCGGGCCGACTGTTAACATCCGGCCCGGACACTCGGGTCGGATGTTAACAACCGGCACCGTCGTCTGGCCGGCTGTCTTCCCCATTTTGCATCTGAATAGATGAATTTTTTTCCTCATTTTTGCTAAAAAAATTATATATCCGTTTAAAACTGTAATAATTTATTTTTCTAAAGTCATACGCTAAAATAAGATTTAAAAATTCAAACAATGTACTAATTTAACTAAAATGAAATTAAAAATACATATTTATGTGAGTAATATTTTTTGTTGAGCCTTTGATAATTTTTTGAGATTTCAATGTTCAAGTAGATGGAAGAGGAAATTTCTTTTTAACTGTTTTGGAGAATCTGATAAGGAAAGTGATTTCATTTTGAAATTTAAGTGGGATTGTTTGGATTTATTAATTTTTTAAAGAGGGTATTATTGTCTTTTGAGCAAATGATATGCTTTTGTAATTACAAAGCATAATAAGGGCTAAAATGACATTTACTTTTCAAAAGGCTCTTTTAGTGAATGGCAAAAAAAATTTTGGTCAATGTGAAAAAATGGTATTTTGACTAGGTCTTTCTTAAAAGTACTCCTATTCAGGCCCCGTTTGGTAGTCATTTTTTTCAAAATGATTTTTTCTCTTTTCTTATCAACCACACATTATTTATTAAAATAATATTACATGTAAATCAAAAAATTTTCCTTATTTTTCAACCATACATTTCACATCAATTACTATTCTAAAATATATTTTTATATAAAAATGACTATTAAACACCCCCCAATATAAACTTTCAAAAGCTCATATTTGTAATTCAAATATTTGTTTCAAAAATATTTTTTATGTTGTAAAATATTTGGATCAAGAAGTAATTTTTGGTATTCCTTTTATTGTTCAAATTTATCCTTTTCAAGCTACTTCAAAAAGTTTAATTACAAAGATTTTTGATCAAGAAATTTGTTTCAATTTTACAAATCCTCCTTCTTATAAAGATGTTAATTCTTTAAAAGAAGCATCAATTTCAAAAATAGTCAATAATATCAATTTCAAGAAAAATCATATTCGATTTCTCAAAAAAGAAATTAAATTTCAAAGAATTGAAGAACAATTACAAAATCCTTCAATTCAAGAAAAAATTTCAAATCTTCAAAAAAAAAAAAAAAATGGGAAAAGAGATTTGTTCTACTATTTCAAATGCTTTTTGGGATCGTACGAAACATGTGACATCTCTTCCATACAATTTTGATTTTCATGAATCAAATATTTTTACAAAATCTTGTCCTATTCAAATAAAAAAAAATTTGTTACACTTTTGTATCTAGAAAATCAATGATTTACTTGATAAATGTTTAATTCGTCCGAGCAAATCTCCTTGGAGTTGCTCAGCTTTCTATGTCAATAATTCGACTGAAATTGAACGAGGTACTCAGCATCTTGTTATCAATTATAAATCTCTCAATATTGCTCTTCAATTGATTCGATATCCACTTCCTCAAAAGAAAGCTCTTTTGAATGGATTATTCGAAGCTGTTATCTTCTCAAAATTTGATATGAAGTCAGGTTTCTAGCATATTTAAATTAAAGAAGAAGATAAGTGCAAAATTGCATTTACTGTTCCTTTTGGACAATACGAATGTCATGTCATGTCATTTGGTCTGAAAAATGCTCATTCTGAATTTCAAAAAATCATGAATGATATTTTCAATCCATTTTCAAGTTTCATTATTGTTTATATTGATGATGTTCTCATATTTTCTGAAAGTATAGAACAACATTTCAAACACATCAATACATTCATGCATCTTATCAAGGAAAATGGTTTAACAGCTTCTGTTAAAAAGATTGTTTTATGTCAATCAAAGATAAGATTTTTAGGTCATAATATTCAAAATGGTTCAATTATTTCAATTCAGAGAAGTCTAAATTTTAATAAAAAATTTCGTGATGAAATCTTAGACAAATCTTCACTTCAAAGATTCGTTGGTTGTCTCTATTATGTTGGCGACTTTATCAAAGAGATAATGTTGATTTGTGCTCCTCTTTTCAAAAGACTACAAAAGAACCCGAACCAATGGAGTCACGAGTGCACATTAGCTGTCAAAAAATCAAAAAAGCTATCAAAAATATTTCGTGCTTATCAATTCTTGACCCTACAACTTCAATTATTGTCGAAATCGATGCCTCTGATTTAGACTTTGGTGGTATGTTAAAGCAGCTTTCAAAAGAGTCAAGTCAAGAACAGTTGGTTAGGTTCCATACTGGTGTATGGACTAGCCCTCAAAAGAATTATTCTACCATCAAAAAAGAAATTTTATCAATAGTTTTATGATTTTCGAAATTTTAAGATGATTTAATCAATAAAGAATTTATTCTCAAAACTGATTGCAAAGCATCAAAAGATATTTTAAAAAAAAATGTGAAAAATCTTGTTTCAAAGCAAATCTTTGCTAGATGACAAGCTATTTTGTCTTGCTTTAATTTCAAAATACTATATATACAGGGAAAATCAAACTACTTGAACAGATTTTCTCACAAGAGAATTTATTCAATCTTGAGAGATAAGTGTGAGTGATGGAATTATTAAAAGTAGAGGGAAAAAAGAAGAAGAAAGTTAATATTCTTCTTCTTTCAATTGAAGACTATATTTCAAATTCACATGCATCTTCTTCCTCTCAAAATACTACCCTTGCTTCAAAATTAACTCCTCACCCATATGAAATCAATGAGTCAAAAGTTACCAATTTCAAAATAGCTATTCAAACAGGTATCGGAAAATTGCCAAAAATCAACCCCTCAAACAATTTCAAATATTTTACCAAAAATATTCAATATCCAATTCTTGAAATGGAAAGTTCATGGCAAAAATATTGTTCTCTTGAAGCTTGTCTTTCGGATATTTTTCCTCCTAACTTCCATTACCTATCAAACAACATCAAAAAGAATCTTGAGTTCTATGAGGTTATTCTCAAAAAACAAAATCAGCCATTATTACTTACGTACCAAAAGATTTCAAAGATCTAGATTTTTCAAAAAATTTAATTCTTAAGGTTTGGTCTTATGAAGACTAGGGACAAAAACTTTGGGAAGAAAAATGTATGAATTTACCCAATGGTAAAATTGAACGTTTCAACTATATTGATTACAAGACTGCATGTTTCAATGTTTTCTTTATTAGACCGGTAACTCATTCCTGATTTATTTTGTTCCATCAATCTTGTAATCCTATTTTTTCAAAATGGTTTTAAACATGGTTCATATACTTTGGCCTTGAGGAAAGTATTTTACCTAGTCTCACTCGCCAAGGATATGAATACTTCAAAAGTGAGGCAAAATCTTTTTTGCAGCCTCAAGAAAATTCTTTATTTAAATTTGCAAAAAATTGCAAAGTATCTTGGATTTTCGGTTGGGATTTCTTACTTCTCCAAGATGATCAAGAATATGTTGTCAAAAAGATTGTTCGTATATTCAAAATAATGTGGTGGTCAAAATTTCATGAAACAAATTGTTGTCCCAAAGCAGTATATTCATGGATTCAAAAACAAAGAAATTTGGGTTTACCAAAATTTTCAAAGAAAGAACAAGAAAAGCAAGCTGATTTTCTTACAGAAAAATCTAGATTACTAGCTATGCTATCTCAATGCAAAACTCCAGAAGAATTAACGGCAGTTTCAGAAAAATTGCCAATCTTGTTGAAGTTTCTTCAAAAAGAACTCAATCTAATGCTGATTCAAATTATTCTCAAAGTACAGACAATGATGATGACTGCTATGAGATTGACATTGATGATCTCTTAGCTCGAGAAGAACAAAAATGAATAAATGGATCCAGTTATTTGGATGTATTACATTCTTACAGGGCCCAAAAAATCAAAAGATATTATGTTTAAAATGTGTCTACCACCTAATAAATTATTTCTTCCACCTTTACCATTTCTTAAGAGATAAAAATTGGAATTATTATGGCGGTATCAAGAATTTTCAAAAGGTGATAAACAAATTGTTATAAATTTTCTGTAGGCTTAGTAAGAATTAGTCTATCTTATTTAACTGCTTTTACATTGGTAAATTGTTATAATTTCATTAAATTTAATTATTTCATCTTTTTAAATTGGTTTCAAAGGTCCAGAAATAGATCTGAAAATATTTCAAATTTTTTCAAAATGAAGAAGAAATTGATCAATCATCTACATCATATGTATCAAATGATTTCAATAGTCATGAATTTCAAATTGCTCAAATAGAACAAAGATTGTATAACTGGACAATTTCAAAGGTAGAAAAGAATTCTATCTATGAAATTAGAAAGTTTGATTTTACTTAACATTATGTTATCAAAACTTTTGAACAAACATTATCTATCAAAAATCAAAATGCGCACATCAATTTTTTTTAAAAGAATCAATTGAATCCCACATGAAGAAATTTAAATATTTTCATCTTGGATTAGTTCAAATTGCTGTCAAACCTTTGTTTCGACTTGGTTTAGACATTCCAACTTTCTTAACTCTTTGAGATAAGAGACTCCTCAAATTCGAAAATTCATTATTATGCGTTTTAGAGTCAAATCTAGAAAGTGATCCAATTTATTCAAATTGTTATCCAAAATTTTCAATCAATTTCAATGATGGAGCTGTTCTTAATGCTCTTAATCTTCATATTCAAACAAAGATGATTGTTCAAATACTTTTACGATAATATATATGATATATTACAAGCTCATGAATAGTTAACGCAATATTAGTGCTTTATGTTCATCTCCTAAAAATGAAAGTCTTTTGGGTGAATGTAATCCTTTTCATTCAAACACTATGATTCCCAACAGAATCCCTTGAAATTTTCAAACTAGTGAACTAGAATGAAATTTTTAAAATGTTCAAAATCCTATTCTTGCTTTTGTTCAAACAATTCCTAATCAAATTCTTACTTCTCCTGATGCAAACGTCAAAATGATTTTCAAAGGTCTTCCTCTAGGTTTCAAAGATCTTATTCTTCTAGATCTAAAGATAAACCTATAACTTTTTATCAATCAGCTAAATTTTCAATATCTTCCCTTTCATGTGTTAATTTTACTTCAAATATTCCAAAACCTCAATATGTTGAAAAAGAAGCAGAAAAGAAGAAGAATCAGAACATCCTGAATCCAACTTTTTCTTATATGTTTTCTTCTCAAAATGAAAGACTTGATCATCAAACAAATGTTATTTATTCAAGTATTGACAGAAGAAATGAATTCAAAACTGATCAAACTCCGATGTTAGAAATTTTTGAACAATATTTTGTCAAAGTTTTTAAAAAGAAGAACGAGAATCTTATTGGGAAGAATTTTATGAATTTCCTGACGATTTAAGTTTTTATGAATGGGCGTATTTCAAAGTTTTTAACAAAAAACCTACTTTTTCGAAGAAAGAAAAGATTTCTTCAAAAACAAAGAAAGAAAAAACTATTGAAACTACAAATATTCCACAGAAGACTTGGAAAACTCCTCCTGGAGAGAATATTCAATCTTCTCATCCTCTTTTGCAAGAGATAATAGTTCCACCTGGAAGTACTGAAATTCTTGTTTCTCTTTTCAAAAAGATATCTGAAGAACAACCTGATGAATCTCAAGTTGTTGTTAAAGATATTAAAAATATTCAAACCCAAAATAACTACACTAATGTAGTTCTTCAATCTGTATGTTCTCAGCTCAACAGAATCGAAATAAATTCTGAACCTGAGACATCATCCTCCTCAAAAGGTATTAAGCTAATAGAGCCAATTTTAATTAACAGGCATGAGGCTAAACCTAAAAATGGTCTCAAAACTGAGATTAATGTTCTCAAAGAACTTACAACTCAGTTATAAAAAATATCATCATCTTCTACTTTAAATAACATCAATACTATTGATGATATTGAATCTCAATTTATTGATGAAGAAGTTTCTCAAATCAACAAACTTCAAGGCAAGAAAGTTCAATTTTCAAAAAATTTTCCTTATTATCCAAAAAATACTCTTCCAGATTTACTTGTCGAACGAAAGGCCAAAATACCTACAACATTTTTTGGAACAGGTATAACTATCTGAAATATTGATGGTTTAACCGAATATCAATTTTTTTTTAAATTCTTGAAAGAATGAGTGCTTGTTATGATGCCTGTATTCAAGGACTTTCTCTAATTGGGTCAACAAACAATATTGTTCAAGGTTTTGCTGGTCAATTAAATAATTGGTAGCTCAATTAAATTTCTGATCAAGTGAAAAGTCAAATTGCTCAAGCTCTTAAACCTGACAGTTCAAATGATAGTTTTAATACATTAATTTACTATATTATCAAACATTTTATTAGATCTCCAACAAACGTTTTAAACGTTTTAGAAAAATGTTTCAAGTATTTTGTTAACTTTAATTTGTTCAAGTTTACAAGATTTTCGAGGGTACAAAAACATGTTTTTAACACGTATATATTTGTGAATTGGAGCACTGAGGAAATGGTCTGGTTGAGTCTGACCAAATCTTTACTTTCTTATTCTGATTCCTGCCTTTCTCTTTGTCATAACCTTGCCACTTTCTCTTTATAGAAGTCTCGGTGCTGGGGTGAGGTTTCTTTTCCAATCCTAAGCCATTAGAAATTGCTTGTGCTCGACGTACAACTTCTGCATAAGTAGTATACTACTGGGCTACCCTGATTCCCTTAATCTCTGGCTTTAACCCTATCTCAAACCTTTTAGCTTTCGTTAGCTCAGTGCTTACCATGTGCGGAGCGTATCTTGAAAGCTGTTCAAATTTTCTTTTGTACTTCCCAAGTGGCAAACTCCCTTGCGTGAGTTGGAGAAATTCTACCTCCTTTTTGATCCCTCAATGGCTGGGAAAAGTATTTACCCATTAACGACTCCTTGAATTGATTCCATGTGAGATTACATAGTTGTTCTGCAGTCTTAGTACATGTTTCAGAATCCCACCAATGCACAGCATCATTAGTCAACATGAACTTTGCACAGGAAACCCTTTGAGCGTCATTGCAGTTCATGTGCTCGAAGATCCCTTCTAGTCATCTCAGCTACTCCTCTGCTGCGAAAGGGTCACATTTACCATCAAATGATGGGGATTTAAAATTACGAAACTGCTCAACAATCAAGCACATGGTGTTGGCACTTCCAGTTGCATTATTATGTGCCGTTTGAGCTTGCTGTCTGCCCAAGTCTTGCACTGCCTTTATAGTAAATCTCTTAACATAGTAGCTTAATCTTTTTGTCGTCGTTCCATTGCCTTCAAGTAAAAGTAATTTATCTGAAAAACTATTCAACCATGCTATACTCTTCCTATAGGTCTTTCTATGTTTAGCCATGTCTATTGTGTATATTATGCTAAGGCCAAAAGTTATGCATTAAGGTTTTTAGTCATATGATAATCATATTATTAATCGTATGATCCGACGCAAAATAATAATATGCTTAATTAACATTCTTCTCTGGAATAAAATGATGTGTAAGGAAAAACTCATGAGATAATGCAATCAATTAGTATGCATGAAAATATAAAGGATAACATTAATAAAACGTATTCTTCATCATACCTTAAAAATATTGGCCATTGGCAGATTGATGAGCATTGGATTCCACGGATCTTGTAACTTATTTTTATTGTCATTATTGTATATAAATTTTGTAAAATGGATTTTTTTTTTTTGTATAAAAGTTTTAAAATGAAAGGATTTTTCTTAAAATTTGAAATGGGTTTAAAAACATTGTTTTTCGCCTTATTAATTTGAATAACGCGCAACTAAAAAGGCTTTCAGGTGAGGAGGGGGGTCACGAGTGGAGCGCTTAAATTCCAAACTCTCCTTAGACAGTTTAGATCTTTTTGACAAAACTTTTTTTGTTTTACGAATACGCAAATCAAGAAAACTCAAACAATGAACTCTCCCAAAGGATTAAATGCGTATAGCCCTTTTTTTTTTTCTTTTAAATAATTGTGACCATAAGGAAAAGTTGAAGGGCGTCAAAAGGCTCAAACATTAATATAGGCAAAATTTCCGTCATTCTTCCATTGCCAATTATGACCGTAATTAACATTAAATTCCAAGTTAAAGGATAGTTTCAACTTTGAAATACTAATATAGAAAGTTGGCTATGATTTCTATAAGACAATTTGGCACATATATCTTTTAAAGTTGGAGCAATTATTTAGGAAAAGATCTAAAGCTCCCAAAATCATTCAAGACAAAACTAATACAATTATTATAATAAGACTACCTTCCAATTTAATTTGGAATAAAATAATTAATTCTTGTCAAGCAAAAACGCATGTATAAATCAACATTCAATAAATAAAATTATTATTTAATTAAAATCATTTTGAAAACTGATAAGCTAAATTATCATTTATTTTACATAAAATATTATACGTACATAAAGCCGTAGTTATAAATTAGTCACAAAGTTACACAACTACATGTTATACTTACACACATATGCCTCGTATGTACACATCACATGCTATGTACACATATATATTATACACACCAACTTCATATATACAACATATATATACGTATGCACATACGCAGTAAAGGAAAAATTGCCTTGGATGGTATAAAATCATTATTTTAATGTTAATCACTTGAAATATAATGATTGCTTTTGAATTCAACAATTCAATAAAATAATGTACTCCTTCAAATTTTCTATTCACAGGTGAACAATCATGAACAATGAGATGCACGATTTTTTTTCAGTCTACAGAATTGATTTTAAAACTCTGGACTCTGATACCATTCTGTAACGCCCCGAATTCTAGCAACCCGACGCGTTAAGAAACATGAATTTATCAAAGTCCTTGAAATAAATAATTTTATTATAACGAGAAATTCAGTAAAAATTGAATAATCTTTAACAAAGATAAATTAAATTTAATAAAATATGCGGAACGTTTGAGAATCATAATCTTCAGCAAACATTATTAAAAACTAGTTCTAACAATCAATAAAATTAGAACTAGTTGAAAGTAATAACGAACTCATGATTAAGTCAGAAAGATAATCAAATATTATTAAAAATTCTTGTGTTTCTAAAAATTAAAGTATTTCATGACGAGGATCCGTTGATCCAATAGCAAATCCATCCACCGTCGCTAGCATTCTAATTTTTACCTGAAAATTATAACTAAAGAGAGATAAGTATAACGAATTATACTCAATGAGATGCTTGCTACTTCACATTCAAACCAAACACGAAATTACGAATAAATTCTCTTACCACTATAAAATGAGAATTATCACATCATGACAAATGATAATTCTAGCAAGCTTTGCAAAATAACGTGAAGACTAATTGTGTCATAAAATGTATCATGATTTCTCTGGAAGGAGCCCTGAACTAAAGTAATTAAATTCATACATAATAACGTATTTGAAAAGATGTAGAAAAATCACTAATAACACTGAGCATCTCACCTTTTGGAGATGAATGTAGAGAACAAATTGCAAAAAACGTGATTCTTTATTGCAATTCCAAAATCTTAAAAAGCCTTAATAATATGGAGAAATATTTTAAAGAGGGAGAGAGAATGGACATACAGAAGTGTACTGCAGAATGAGGAATTAATTGTAGAATGCTTAAGGTTTTATGTCATATATATAGTATACTAAAATATGGTATAGTAACCATGTAGGAATTGATTACGCTAGTGGGGCTTTAAATTCAATTTAATCATCCCAGAAATTGGTCCAATTAGGAGACATCATGATTGCATAATTCATACATACGTGAAAAAATGGATGAATTGCATGCATAATTATATTTTATTCCAATATTAAAGTCAATTAAAGAATTCAAATTCCACATGATTTGCTTTGAACAATTTCTACAAGCTATGATTATCCTTTAATCATTCATATTTTATAATTATCAAGTCCTAATGGCCGAAAATAAACTGTTCATGGTAAATCTATTAATTAATTAAAATTTTACTTAGAGTGTGTTTGATTGGCATGAAAAATATTACCTAGAAAAGAAAATGTTTTCCTTGTTTTGAGAAAAACAAAAACCACCTCCACCCAAAGAAAATATTTTCCTTAAAAATAAGGAAAGTTAGGCATATTTTCAAATGTTGGAAAATATTTTTCATGGAAAAAATAGCAATCAAACATCTCACATAGAAATTTGGGTGGAAAACCGATATTTTCCATGGAAAATAAATGTAATCAAACGTACCATTATGTCTTGATTCTTCCATTGATTCTATCTTAATTCAACTTATCCAAAATATCATTTTCTTAATCCTAATATATATAATTAATCACTATCTACCAAAGGAGTCCAATATTGATATAGTAATTCAGTCCGAATTAGCAACTGATATTATTAACTAAGTAGTTTTTTTAATTGGCTATATCTCGAGTTTAACTTATCCAAATTAAACTTTTCTTGAGTCCATAATTCGTCATTTATTACGAGCTTCAAAATGAGCCCAAAATTGGTAGGATAATTCTAACTCCTTCGATAGTTAACTATTTGGCCTATTTAATAAAAGTATAAAAACTGATATTTATTTTCACTTCGGGCCCTCAACTAATAAGATATCAATATAGATCCAAATCAACTATAGAGATAACCAATTAACTTGCATGAGGACTTAACCAAACATTGCATTCCTATTAAATGGTAAATAAAATATATGCGAATTAACTAAGAAGAATTCAGGATTCTACATGATTAATGTTATTAATCATGTTCAACTTCAAAAATGGTATTGCAATGTGACTATTGTAATCAACAAAGAATTCAAATTTACTTCTATGGTCCTTATTGATTTTGAAGCTGATCAAAATTGTATCCGTGAAGGATTGATGCCTACAAAATATTTCGAAAAAGCTACCAATCATCCTGATGGTGCTAGTGGTAAGAAACTCAATATTCTATATAAACTTTCAAAACTCATGCTTGTAATTCAAATATTTGTTTCAAAAATATTTTTTATCTTGTAAAAGATTTGGATCAAGAAGTAATTCTTGGTACTTCTTTTATTGTTCAAATTTATCATTTTCAAGCTACTTCAAAAGGTTTAACTACAAAAATTTTTGATCAACAAATTTGTTTCAAATTTACAAGTACTCCTTATAAAGATGTTAATTCTTTAAAAAAAGCATCAATTTCAGAAATAGTTAATAATGTCAATTTCAAGAAAAATTATATTCAATTTCTCAAAGAAGAAATTAAATTTCAAAAAATTGAAGAACAATTACAAAATCCTTCAGTTCAGGAAAAAATTTCAAATCTTCAAAAATAAATGGAAAAAGGGATTTGTTCTACTATTTCAAATGCTTTTTGGGATCGTAAGAAGTATGTGGTATCTCTTCCATACAATTTTGATTTTCATGAATCAAATATTCCTACAAAATCTCGTCATATTCAAATGAACAAAGAATTGTTAGACTTTTGTATCAAGGAAATCAATGATTTATTTGATAAATGTTTAATTCGTCTGAGCAAATCTCCTTGGATTTGCTCAGCTTTCTATGTCAATAATTCGGCTGAAATTGAACGAGGTGCTCCGCGTCTTGTTATCAATTATAATCCTCTTAATACTGCCCTTCAATGGATTCGATATCCACTTCCTCAAAAGAAAAATCTTTTGAATAGATTATTCAAAGTTGTTATTTTCTCAAAATTTGATATGAAGTCAGGTTTCTAGCAGATTCAAATTAAAGAAGAAGTTAAGTACAAAATTGCATTCAATGTTCCTTTTGTTCAATACGAATAAAATGTTATGCTATTTGATTTAAAAAATGCTCATTCTGAATTTCAAAAAATCGTGAATAATATTTCCAATCCATTTTCAAATTTCATTATTGTTTACATTGATGATGTTCTCATATTTTCTGAAAGTATAGAACAACATTTCAAATACATCAATACAATCATGCATGTTATCCAGAAAAATTGTTTAGCAGTTTCTGTTAAAAATATTGTTTTATGTCAAACAAAGATAAGATTTTTAAGTCATGATATTAAAATGGTTCAATTATTCCAATTTAGAGAAGTCTTGATTTTACTGAAAAATTTTCTGATGAAATCTTAGACAAATCTTCTCTTCAAAGATTCCTTGGTTGTATCAATTATATTGGCGACTTTATCAAAGAGATAAAGTTGATTTGTGTTCCTCTTTTCAAAAGATTACAAAATAACCAGGACCCATGAAGTCACGAGTGCATATTAGCTGTCCAAAAAATCAAAAAAACTTTCAGAAATATTCTGTGCTTATCAATTCTTGACCTTACTGCTTCAATTATTGTCAAAATCGATGCCTCTGATTTAGACTTTGGTGGTGTGCTAAAACAAATTCCAAAAGAGTCAAGTCAAGAACAGTTGATTAGGTTCTATAATTGTGTATGGACTGGCCCTCAAAAAAATTATTTTACTATCAAAAAAGAAATTTTATCAATAGTTTTATGTATTTCAATTTTCATATATCACTAAAATTATTTTCATTTTCAAACATTTGTTCATTTTCATTTTTGCTCTTCCCCTCTTGGGCCCCTTTTGGTATCAGAGCCATAAGAGAGTAAGGCGAGGTTGTAGTAGTTTATCACTATAGGTACTGTTTAAATAGGAGAACCTGATTTGATTCCGAAAATTTTATTTATGATGAGATATTTTGTCTTATCTTTACCTTATTTAAAGAAAATCAAACTATTTTGCACAAATTATCTCCTGAAAAGAATACTATAGAAACAAAGATGAATATGGGCTTATTTACGGCCCGTAACCGTTTATTTGATTTTTAGAGTAAATTTGATTAAGTATATGTTCTCTCGCCCTATTTTACATCAAAGGGTAGGCCTTTGGACGTTAGTTTTATTAGAATTCGAAATACAATACATACTCCAAAAGGCAGTCAAAAATCAGGCTTTGACTAACTTTCTAGCCGATCATCCATGCCTTGACATGCCTGAAGAAATTGAATTAGAAATCAATTCGTTCGAGCTAAAACCTTGGGTGTTGTATTTCGATGGGTCAAAAACCTCTAAAGGTGCAGGAGTAGCATTGATAAATCTTTTAGGGATTTGCTACAAGTTCGCATTCACTTTGGATAGGATGTGCACCAACAATCAGGCCGAATATGAAGCCTTAATTGTGGGTCTGGAACTAATGATAGATATGGGGGTAAAAAATGTAAACATTAGAGGTTATTCTCAATTGGTAATTCACCAACTGATTAGTGATTTTAAATGCCAAAGTGATTCCATCATGAGTCAATATGAAATCGCCCAAGAGTTATTAGAAGAATTTGACCAAGTAGAACTTCAGTACGTTAATAGGATATACAATGACGTAGCAAATGAGTTGGCCCAGATGGCTTCAGGGTACTCGAAGGTTTTAAATTAGAAGTCTACTTGTGAATATGAAACAATATTGCCCGTGATCCAAAGAAGGGCGAGAAGGATTGAACTTCATTGCATACAAGATGGAGATGTAATGGATAGGAGGGCAGAGATTAAGGAGTTCCTTAAAGAACCTAATAAAAGGGATAGTAGAAAAATAAAGTTGCGTTTGCTAAACTATGCATTAATAGATGAAGAGTTGTTCAAGAAACGCTCTGATGGTATACTGCTAAAATGTGTAAGTTTGTAAGAAGTCATGACGATCATGGCTGAAGTGCACGAAGGGATATGTGGAGCTCATCAAGTTGGCCAAAGGATGAGATGGTTAATTATTAGGAGTGGATATTTTTGGCCAAAGATGGGAGAATTATGCGTTCAGTATGCAAAGAGTTGTTTAGCATGCCAAAAGCATGGTCCAATACAAAGGGCGTCAGCACGAGAGATGACACCTATGATTAAACCTTGGCCGTTCAAGGGTTGGGCGATAGACCTGATAGGGAAGATTTATCCCCCATCGTCCAAGCAATATACTTTTGTTATAGTTGCAACCGATTATTTCACTAAATGGGTGGAGGCGGTACCTTTAAAGGAGATCACCTAGAAGAATGTCATAGAATTTATTCGTGATCACATCATTTATAGATTTGGAATTCCACAAACTTTGATGGTAGATCACGGGACATATTTAAATGGGGATCAAGTAATTAAATTTTTGAGCGAGTTTGGAGTTAAATTAGTAAACTCCACGCCATATTACGCTCAATCCAATGGGCAAGCAGAATCTTCTAATAAGATTCTAAAAAATATCATAAGGAAAATGATAGATGAAAATGCTAGAAATTGGCACGAATGTCTGAACAAAGCCTTATGGGCTTATAGGACGTCGCCTCGGTCAAATACCAAAATTACTCCTTTCCAACTTACTTATGGATAGGAGGCCGTATTGCCTATGAAAATCAACATGCAATCGATCAGAGTGTGTTTGCAACATAGGTTAAGTGATGATGAGTATACCGAATCACTGCTTCAAAACTTATTAGAGTTGGGCAAATTAAAGTTAGATGTCCTAGATAGATTGCAAGTTCAAAAATGAAGAATGACTAAGTTTTATAATAAAAAAGTTATAGCCAAGTCGTTCAGCTTGGGAGAACTAGTTTGGAAAACAGTATTCCCTTTGGATAGTAAAGATCCAAAGTATGGCAAATGGTCTTCCAATTGGGAAAGACCATATAAAGTGAATAATGTATTGCCTAATGGAGTCTATCATTTGGAAGATTTAGACGGCACCAAACACATGAAGTTCATTAATGGCAAATATTTGAAAAAATATGTTTCTTCCTTATGGGAAAGTGAACAAATAAAAGCGTAATAAAATCTCATTGAACGATCGTAAAGTAAAAAGGGTCAGAGCGAAATACGTTCAAATAAATTCCTTTATTATCAAATGTTCATTACAAAACTGCAAAATACAAGATGCTAAATGCTCTATAAACTACGATTAAGAGCAAACTAATCTCCCAGTCGATCATCGAGTAAGAGGGTGTACTGGCCTTGATCACACTGTTGTAAAGACAAGCAGAGAGGCCGAGAAGCACTCTCAGTAAGCAGAAAGAAAGATGAACCGCCCTCACATCGCTTTCCTAAATGCATCGCTGCAACGACAGGCAAGGAGGCTGAGAAGCACTCTCAGCAGGTAAGGTGGCCTGCAAGCACCTCAAAAATCGTTTTCCATTATTGAACTCCTTGTAGGAACGGAGACGATGGGAAGAACTTTGCAGCCGGCCAAAGAATATTTCCTATATCTCCCATACCAAAGGTGACATCAAGAAAGATGGCAAAGTAGGCGGATCAGATGATCCATTTCCATGGAAAACTAAAGCTTTTGATTGATTGTCAAAAATGTCAAGCAATGGCAACAAATTGGTTTTTTGAAGAAGAAAATGGAAATGAAGATGGAAAGTATGAGGTATATGTGCATTTATAGGGAGGTGAAGGTGAAAAGATAGAATATAATGGACATTTATAGGGGAGTGAAGGTGAAAAGACAGAATATGAGCAGCTGTATTTGTATCTAGTAAATGGGATTAAATGGCCCAAAATCGGGCAGAAATATCATAAGAAAATGTGCAAAAAAATTTAGCATAAAGTAGTTAAGTGCCTGAGCGATTGACGATTAAAAGACGAACGTCAATAAATACACAAGAAGCTAAAATAGTTATTCATTGACAATAATGGCTGCTGTTATATCAGTACAGGGTTACAAAGGGAAAGTCAAAAGCGAAATTACAAAAAGAAAAAGTTAAAGCATTATATGTCTTAATTACAATCCGTCCCATACCGAACGAATTCTTTCCCTAAGGTTCCCCCAGTCCTCGTTCTGCCAAGAAGAAATGATGTTCAATTCAGCCACAACATCATCATCAACTTCCAACTTCTTGTACTGCTCGACCAAAGACTTAGTTCGCTCAATTCCTTGGGAGGCATTACACTTTTTAGCAACCATTCTCGCCTTGCAGTCGTCCATCTTGACTTGAAGCTCCTTTATCTGAGCAGCCAAACTAGTCATCAAAGAGTCTTCAATCAAACTTCGAAAGAGATTTCTTTCAACTCGTCCTCAGCTTTGTTAATCTCCAGAAGCAAAGACTCTTTTTCAGATACGGCGCGAAGATATTGAGTACTTTTGGCCTTCAGTTCAACATTCTTGGCCAGCAAGGAAAGGACCTCGGAATGGATAACTTTCAATGTCGCTTTAAAATCAGCAGAAAGATTGAGCGACGGAAGTGTCAGTGCTTGCTCGAATTTCGCATTCAAATGCTCAAACTTATCCTTATGCCTGGCAGCACTAGCCTTACCGACGTCCATATCCATGAAGGACACATACTCAAATATCGACTGCTTGAGGAACTTCATATCGTCCTCTGAAAAAGCAGAAGGACAACTGGCTGAAGCGGTCGAGATGTTTTGACTTGCCCCCAGGAAGTGAACAAGTCTTGAATGGAACATACAATTTTATCGGCATCCTGCAAAGAAAATCGCCAATATTGAAGATTTCCACTATACTAAACAAAGTGGAAGTAAAAGTGAAGCAAAGATTACCTCATCAGCAATCTTGGAAGATGGTATATCCCCAGCCAAATCTGCCACCTGTGGCTCCACCATTTGTGAGGACTTCCCCTTGTCTAAGCGAGAAGACCTTACCGCAATGGGCATACTCGTGGGAACATCTGCAGAAGTCAAAAGGCAACAAATCAACACCAATAGCACAAGCAAAGGTAAAGCATCAAAAAATGAATTACCTTCTGCGTCGACGTTTGGGGGTCAACGCCCCGGGAAAAAGGTGGCTCGTCCATTGGTTGTGATGAAGATTTTGGGACTGAAGATTTCTCTTTAAGCGTAGTCCCTTCATCAGCTGGTGTGGATGAAACGGCCCCAGTAGAGGATGATGGAGCAGGAGCTGCCGACACCAAAGCCTTCAAAGGAGAGGCTGAACTTTTCTGAGAAATCCAAATAAACTATCAGCACATGGAAAAGTCTCAAGTATGGAAAGGTATACTTATGAGTAAACCAATTTAATTACCTTCCTCCTGACGATGAGAGGGGTATCATCAGCATCAGCATCAGCATCATCCTCCAAAATGGGAGACGCTGAGGCTGGCCGTTTGAGGCTTTGGGCACTTTTCGCTGCAGTAAGCTTGGCAGGAAGAGAAGTCGATGGACGGGCAGATTGTTTAGCACAAGCAGAAGAAGAGGGACTCCTAATGGACACAGGAGTGACCAAAACAGGAGAGGTGGAAGAAATGTTTGATTGGCCTAGTAAATGGAAAGCACGATTGGCATCAGTCGCAAACAATCTGCGCTTCACTGACAGCCAAAGTCGTTCAAAAAGGGAATGGATGGCACGGTTAGGATTGAAGGGGGCTAATGAAAAGCTGTTCGTCAAAAGAAAATTGCGAGTATTTATAGCCTCTGCCTCCACCTTATTAATGGTGTGGAAGCGGTCTATCAAATTCTTTGAATAGCAAGGGAGAACGGGCCAAGTTTGGCCAAAACCAAGTTGGCGAGCAAAAAATTGGGGAGCATATAATTCGACCCCAGCCTTGGCATTGATCCCAGTCAAAATATCATGAAACAACTCCCTTTTGGTCAAAAACTGAATCCAAACAAATAGAAAGTGTTCGCATTATCCAGAGTGGATGGAGGTTGTACATAATTTGGAGTCAAAAAGGGAGGAAAAGGAAAGAAGGAAGGGATTGAATCCAAAGAATAAAAGAATGAAAAAATGTCCCTTTTGGACATATTTACAGGAGTCAGGGGCTCAATGGCTAGCCCATAGCAGCTAGCAGAAGGACTGAAAAAAGATGGAGCACCAAGCAATGGAAAATAAACTCTCAACCACATTTGAGCAAACCAAAGAGGCTCACTGCCAGTGGGAGATGCACCATTCTTCAATTGGGATTGAAGAGAGGCCATGCCTCTATAGAGGGTGGCTAAAAAGAAAGAACATAAATTCAGAGGCCTACCACGCGCCAATTCGTGCGCTATGGGTAAATAGTTCAGGGAGGGCTTTATGTTTGGCACACACAAAATGTATTTACAAAGCCAAATTAGAAGAAAGGACACTCCCTCGGTATGGGAAGGCTCAGCGCTCGAGTGGTTTTGAAGGGTTTGCAGATTTGAATAAGACTCGGTGAGGCCTTTACCAAATTTTGGGGCGACACCAGAAATCAAAATACCAGGGAAAATGGTATCGCCCAAAGGTGGCAGATTTACTAGGGCTCCAACATCCCTTAAGGTAATGGACATGGGACCAAGAGAAAAACAAAAGTATTATACTCAGAAGACCAAAAACTTAAAGCGATTGGAAAAAGTACTGAGTCAAAAATAGGGGGTTGAAAAGAGATTTCTAACAAATCAGAAATCCTAGCATTATCAAAAATTGTCTTAGTAGGACCATGGTCCACAAGGCGAGCATGCCATCTACGAAAAACGACATCAGATTTAGGTCAAGTGCGAATACCTTTTTTGCGAAGTAGCCCCAGCGGCAAAGAATTTAGAAACGGAGGGCCCTGAGTACAAGGAAACAGCTGACCGACCGCCGCTTGTTCGATGGCCTCAGCATTGTTGAATGAAGGACCTAGATAGAACTCATTGAGTTCGACATTGATCGGTGCAAGAAAGTTCGGAGTTACATATGACCGAGTAAGGAGTTTCTGAAAGTCTTCAAAACTGAAGGAGTCACCAGACTGAGATTGAGAAGCATAGGGGACGAAGTAGAGTTTTGCAGAGTTACGTAGTAGAGAGGCAAGGAGGTGAACAGTAATATTGCGAGAGAGGCGTGATTTAGTGGTGCAATGAAATAGCATATTTGGGGGTTATAAGGGTTTGCAAACGTCGCACCTTTTCAGACTATGGAAGAAAACAATGATTGAAATTCTTGAAAAGTTCGAATGTTGTTGGGAAACACAAAGTGAATATGGCAAAAATTAATAATTGGTCTGCCATATTGGGGGGTAATTGTTGACACACAAAAAGTTCAGCCCAAATTGAATAGCCTAAGGAATGTAGCCCAACTGGAAGATCCCTAAAATCAAATAGCCCAAAGAACGAATCAATCAGGCAATACAGGATAAATGCCCAAATAGGGAAGCCCATGAACGCGGTAATACCATCGTCCAGGGTTGCAAGTCGCCCAAGATTTTAGCGAATGAATTGCCATGCAGTCGTCCAGAGCTGTGACTCTACTCTCGTCCAAACATTCAAGTCGCTCAGTATCTTAGCAAACATAAGAAGTTATGGTTACCCAAGAGTACAGTTAATGAAGCAGTTATTGGGTAGTCCTATCACGTTCCACGATTCAAGGAATTCAATTGAAGACGGTTGAACGACAAAAGTAATAGCAGCAGATTAGAGAAGGCAGTTCCATGACAAGTTGCCACTACAAGGAAAGTGGATAGTTATAGAGTGATCAAGCAGTTTCTTAAGCGGTTGATCACGAAGAAATCATCCAGGGAGTATAAAATGAAGAAAAGACATAGAGTAAAAGATCCCGAATCAAACACTCTCAAACAGAGAATATGTAACTTTCAATTTCTTAGTTTAGATTTAAACACTTCTTTTACAGTAACTCGTGTGCTTGCGCCCCTTGGAGGCATTCTGTTTTTACTTTCTAATTGTAAAGTCATCGCCAATAAAAATGCCCATTTTTGGGACTTTGTCTCAAGAGGTTTGTCCCTTACACAATCGTCTGATCAATTTTTAATTGTTAGCGACTAACCCGCGCAAAACAGGATGAAAACCAACCAATTTCAGAGCCATTTAGAGCTTTCGGTTTGACCAGTATCGATCGCCACTCCCATGCCCTCAACTCCCTCATCAAAGGTACCGTATGTAAATGAGATGCAGCTTTTCGATTTTATCTTTTTCTTTTTTATTATCACTTATTTCTTTTTAGAGTGATGAAGTTTTATTTTATTTTTTGTTCTAGCGATGAGGGATGATTCAACCCAGCTGGCATATGAGGCCGCATATAGTTTGGGTCGGATGCAAAAACCTAATGCAATCCCTTCTTTAGAAGCTGTTGTAGAGGATCTTTCCTTGCATACCATTGTTCGCCTAAAGGTATTGTGCTTTCAAATTTGGATAATGTATATTTCTCTGTTTTTTGATACTCTGTTTATTTAACAGGCTGCAGAATCTCTTGGTGCATTTGGTTTAGAGACTAGTGTTCCAGTTTTGAAGACTAGTTTCCAATCGGATCCATCTCAAGAAGTTTGAGATACATGTGAACTGGCCCTTATTCGAATTAGGGAGCTAAAAAATGCTACCTCTGATAAATTAGTATATTTCAAGTGCTTCGAACCAGCTCCACCTGTCTTTCGTCCTAATCCAGAATTAAGGTTTGCAGATCTTGATTTAGAATGATAGTCATAATCTGGTCTTACCAGTCTATATAATTAATTGTTTTATTCTCATGCATATTGTTTAGGGAAGTTCTACTGAATGAAGACAATAGCCTATATGAGCGTTGCTCTGCACTTTTCACACTTCGACTTCGCTGTTTGCCTCCATTTGGTGATACCGGGGAAGCACTGTCAGCTATCATTGAATCCCTAGGTGCAAAAAGCCCTATTCTACGGCACCATGTCTGTTTTCATTTAAGCTAATTTTTGGGGCATGTCAAGTTGTTCTAATGAGTGGCTAAACTATGCACTATGCCCTGGCTTGTTAGTTATCTAATTTTGTGATGTTGATTCTGGTTGTAACTGGAAGAATTTGTTACAAGAAGTTCAAGAAATCAGCCCACTTAAGTCAACAAAAATAGCAAACTGCAAAAAAACTGAAATGAAAGAAAAAATGCAAAAATACAAGAAAGAACGTGGCATTTTCACCCTAACGCAAGAGATTCGGAACTTCGTTCCTAATCCCCTTTTGAGCTTCCGTCAAACGGAAGAAATCACTATATCAATGGAACCAAAATCTATCTAATACAATCTTCGTAGCACTCAGCCGAAATCACACAAGATTTCTTCCAAAATTAAGCCTCATAAACCATACAACATTCACTCAAGAATGATGATTCGAAGCCTATACAACAATCACTCAAGATTATTTCAACATAAGCCTCTATACATTCGACTATGGTATTCACTCAAGAATAACATCAATACACCTTGTTAAATCACTCAAGATTATCTATACAAGGTTGGATTAATTTCTCATCAACAGGGGCTAATTTTTGGAGTGCAAAAATTGATAGATTGAAGGACCACCGAGAGAGAGAGATGAGAGGCAGAGACTCGTGAGGTGAGAGAATGAAAACTGATTCTGTTTTTTGGTTCTGCTGGACGTCCAACCCTAATGCCATTTTAATATGAAACCCACTAGAGTCTTCATCCAATGGTGTAACGTGTGACACTTGTCAAAATCTGGGCATCCATTTATTATAACAAAAAACGTGTTTCGCCAGCTTACAATTTCTACAAAAACAACATAGCAATCACTTAAAATTTGGACGACCCGGCCCACTGAAACAGCAGATTAATTCCAGCCCAGTTGGCCCATCATTGTGCCACTTTCTCCACATTCTCCACCTTGGTACAATGATTCCAATATCATTTATAGTGATTCCTCCGAACATGACATCATGTGCTCTTATTCCCTGATACACAAATCAGCAAAAGTTAAGATTCGGCTATTTTAAACAGTTCAAAAACTTGTTTAAAGGCAACACTTTAGTTCCAACATCAGCAGGATTAAAATGGGTAGAAATCTTTTCAAGTTTAACAACACCTTGACAAATTACATCTCTAATAAAATGAAATTTCACATCAACATGTTTAGATCTATTGTGTAACACACGATTTCTACTCAAATATATAGCAAATTGACTATCAGAATGTAAGACAACATCATTTATGAAACCAAATTCATTTAGAAGTCCTTTTAGCCAAATTCCCTCTTTAATTGCATCAGTAGCAGCTATATATTCTGCTTCAGTTGAAGATAATGCAACAATCTTTTGTAATTGTGATTTTCAACTTATACAGGAATTATATAAAGTGTATACATAAGCAGAAGTCGATTTTCTGTTATCCCTATCACCTGCATAATCAGAATCAATGAAACCACTCAAAATAACACCCTCAGATTGTTTTCTATACTCAATTCCTAGGTCACAAGTTCCCTTAATGTATCTTAGAAGCCACTTCATCGCTTCCTAATGAACCTCACCAGGATTAGACATGTATCTACTCAATACACTTATTGCAAATGCCAAATCAGGTCTAGAACAAATCATTAGATACATAACTGACCCCACAGCATTAGAATATGGCACTCTAGCCATTCTTTTAAACTCTTTTTCAGTTTTGGGACATTGATCATTAGATAATTTGAAGTGATTAGCTAAAGGTAGACTCACACTTTTAGCATCGGACATTGCAAATCTTTCAAGTATTTTCAAAGCATAAGATTTTTTATTTAGGCTTAATGTGCCCTCTCTTCTATTTCTTTTAATTTCGATACCCAAGATTTTTCTAACAAGACCTAAATCCTTCATTTCAAATTCAGATTTTAATTTGTCTTTAATTGACTTTGTTTCCTTTATGTCATGACTTTCTAAAAGCATATCATCCACATAAAGTAGAAGATAGAGTGAATTCTCACCTCCATTTCCTTTACAATAAAGACAAGTATCGAAATTACTTCTTTTAAAACCAAGTCCAAGCACAAAAGTGTCAAATCTCTTGTACCATTGTCTTGGAACTTGTTTTAAACCATAAAGTGACTTTTTAAGAAGGCATACTAAGTCTAAATTTTTATTCACTTCAAAGCCTTTAGGTTGTTCCATAAAAATGGTCTTTTCAAGATCTCCATTTAAAAACGCAGTTTTTACATCCAATTGATCTAATTCCCAATTAAATTGAGCTGCTAGGGCGAGTATAACTCTAACAGTTGTAAATTTTACAACAGGGGAAAATATTTCATTAAAGTCTATCCCCTCCTTTTGAGCAAAACCCTTAGCCACAAGTCTTGCCTTGTATCTAATGTCATTCTCATCTTTTTCACCTCTTTTGATCTTATAGATCCACTTACAATCTATAACTCTCTTTCCCTTAGGTCTTTTAACCAAGGTCCAAGTTTTATTCTTTCTCAACGATTCCATCTCATCATGCATTGCTTCTAGCCAATGCTTAGAGTCCTTACTACTCATAGCATCTTTATAGGACTCGGGTTCATTTTCAATGAACCCCTGAACAGTGAGAAGGGATATTTCATCATCAAATCTTATGGGTGGTCTTATTTTTCTCCTTTCTCTATCTCTAACAAGTTGATAATCATTTAAGGGTTGATTAACCTCAAAATTAGATTCATTTTGATCAGTTTCTTCATCATTTTGAGCCTCAATTTCACTATTTTCAATCTGATCATGTTGTAGATTATCATTATTAACTTGCTCCACCTCAATTTCAGTTTCCCTTCCTTCATTTTCAGTCTGACTAGATTTAGTAGTGTTATTTTCAGATTTCAAACAAGGCAGATCAGATTCATTAAACACCACATTTCTACTTATAATGATCTTATAACCTTTGGTCTCTCTTACCCAAAGTCTATACCCCTTCACCATAGCCCAAAAAAACACATGTAAGGGTCCTAGGTTCAAGTTTTCCTTCAGATTGATGTGCAAAGGCAGCACACCCAAATATTTTTAGATTACTCAAATCTACAGGTTTTCCTGTCTAAACTTCTTCAGGGGATTTAAATTGTATAGCACTAGCGGGGCTTCTATTTATGAGATGACTAGCAATTTTTGCAGCTTCCCCCCAAAATAACTTGGGAAGACCAGAACCTAATAACATGCATCTAACTCTCTCAAGAATAGTCCGGTTCATTCTTTCAGCCAAGCCATTTTGTTGTGAGGTGTGTGTCACTGTTCTGTGTCTTAGAATACCATGCACTTTGCACAATTCATCAAATTCATAATTGCAAAACTCAAGCCCATTATCAGTCCTCAACACTTTAATCTTTTTATTTGTTTGATTCTCAATCAAGATTTTCCATTCTTTAAAAGCATTAAAAGTGTCAGACTTATGTTTAAGCAGAAAAAGCCAGTTTTTCCTAGAAAAATCATCTATGATTAAAAGGAAAAATTTGAAACCAGTATGTGTGGGCACAGTAGCTGGTCCCCAAAGATCAGCATGCAAATATTCAAGAATAGACACAGATTTATGCATCCCAGGCAGAAATGGTAATCTATTTTGCTTTCCTAGTATGCAATGATCACAAAAACTGAGTTTCTCAATTATATCTTTACCAAAGGCACCTTTTTTTTTTCAAAATCTGAAGACCTTTGTCACTAATATGGCCCAATCTTTTATGCCATAATTGTGACTTATCATTGGGGGCAGAAATTGCTGTTGATGTGAAGTCAAAAAAGTTTTAAGTATATAAAATGTAAAGCCCATGTCTCTTGGGGGCTTCGGCAACAAGTTGAGAGCCCTCAAGATCTTAATGTATCCCATGTTAATCACAATATTGTAGTTCAGGTCATCTAGAACACCTAAGGATATCAAATTTCTTTGTAGGTCAGGAACATACCTAGTCTTATCTAAGATCAATTCATTATTACCATCCAACCTTAAAGTGATTGTTCCCATTCCTTTAACCTGACAAGACATGTGATTACCCATTAACACTTGGCCTCGACTTACATTTCAAACTCACTAAACCATTCTCTTCTAGGGCACATGTGAAAGGTACAACCGGAGTCAAAGATCCACTCTTGACTAGGTGGACTGTGTACAGCAACATAAACCTCATCTACGTTGGTCTCATTATTATAGGCTAAAGCAGTACCACCATCATTATTAGACTTATTTCTCAAATTATTAAGTCTCTTTCGACAGTCTTTGATAAAATGACCTTCACCTAGACAGTAAAAACACTTTTTACCCTTAGTCTTGGTTTTTATTTTATCTTTAAAGTTGACCTTCTTTTTGTGTCCGGGTTGCTTATTGAAATTGACAACTTTTGGATTTGTGTTTGGTTTAGACTTAACCATCAAATTTTCACCACTAACAGACTCCCTCTTGTCAGATTTTAACTCTAACTCTTTATTTCTCAATACATTTATTATCACATCAGTAGTTAGAGTCTCCCTTCCATATTCAATAGCATTTTTGACATCTTTATATTTATCACTTAGTGAATTTAACAAAATCACAGCCAGCTGCTCTTTTGAGAGTTTCTCATCACAGTCGGCTAGGTCACGGGATAATCTGTTGAATCTATTAATGTTAGCGTCAAGATCAAGAGATGGGTCCAATTTGAAACCAAAAAATTGTTTTAGAAGATACACTTTATTAGGCATGGTTTTATTCAAATAAGTATCTTCCAATTTTTTCCACAACTCAGCAGCAGTTTTTGTCTCACCAATTTCTCTCAACACATTGTCAGACAAATGCAAGAATATAGAACTCCATGCAATTTCATCAAATTCAGTTTTCTTAATTTCTTCCATATCATTAGGCCATGATTTTTGTTGAAGCAAAAGGGCTCGCATTTTCTGGCGCCAGAGACTAAAGTCTCCTTTACCATTAAAAATCTCCAATTCAACTTTAGTTGACATTATCAAAACTCAATTTGATAAAAAAAACAATGCAGGCAGATCACATACAAAGTCAACAGTATATTCAACTTGCAGGAACTCAAATGTCATACACCATAATCAAATTTAAAGTGCACAGTTAGCAAGTGAGTTATACAATACATGTTATGCAGTAAGATCTCATCAGTCCATTCACCACATGAATAAGCAGTTTACACAAAAACCAGCAGTGTCAAGTCACAAGTATAACATGCCATATACATTATAATAAACTCATGCAGAAAACATAAAATTTGCCCAAAATCGTCAACTTATAAATCAAGACAATTTTTAGATTCCAGACAACTTACGATTTCTAGACAAAGGCATTGTCAAGATAAAGTCTCAGATTTAGGGATTTTAAGTCAGTTACAAAAGTCTCACAGTATAGACAAATATTATATATGTAACTCGACAATTATGGAACGAACTCACCAAAATCCCTTATTAGGGTTTCAAGAAATAAACGAGATCAACTGAACCAGTGCAAGAAACCTTCGAGTCTACCAACATCGGCACCAAGAACCCCCGTCACGAGCTCTGATACCACTGTTACGAGAAGTTCAAGAAATCAGCCCACTTAAGTCAACAAAAATAGTAAACTGAAATGAAAGAAAAAATGCAAAAACACAAGAAAGAACGCGGCATTTTCGCCCTAACGCAAGAGGTTCAAAACTTTGTTCCCAATCCCCTTTTGAGCTTCCGTCAAACGGAAGAAATCACTATATCAATGGAACCAAAATCTGTCTGATACAATCTTCGTAGCACTCAGCCGAAATCACACAAAATTTCTCCCAAAATTAAGCCTCATAAACCATACAACATTCACTCAAGAATGATGATTCGAAGCCTATACAACAATCACTCAAGATTATTTAAACATAAGCCTCTATACATTGGACAATGGTATTCACTCAAGAATAACATCAATACACCTTGTTAAATCACTCAAGATTATCTATACAAGGTTGGATTAATTTCTCATCAACAGGGGCTAATTTTTGGAGTGCAAAAATTGATAGATTGAAGGACCACCGAGAGAGAGAGAGACGAGAGGCCGAGACTCGTGAGGTGAGAGAATGAAAACTGATTCTGTTTTTTGGTTCTGCTGGACGTCCAACCCTAATGCCATTTTAATATGAAACCCACTAGAGTCTTCATCCAATGGTGTAACGTGTGACACTTGTCAAAATCTGGGCATCCATTTATTATAACAAAAAACGTGTTTCGCCAGCTTACAATTTCTGCAAAAACAACATAGCAATCACTTAACAATTTGGACGACCCGGCCCACTGAAACAGCAGATTAATTCCAGCCCAGTTGGCCCATCATTGTGCCACTTTCTCCACAGAATTAACTCCATTACTTGAAACATATAATGTTTTATTGATCTGTTCCTCAGATTGCCTATTGCTTGGCCCAAGTGGGGGACAGAGAAGCTTTTCATGCTCTGTCCCAGGTTCTTCAGAATGCCTCAGACCATTCCATGGTTAGACTTAAAGCTGTTGATGCTCTTCTTCTATTGCAGCAATCGAAGGTCTTGGTTCTACTACATGTATGCCCTCTGCCACTTGTATTTTTGACATATTCTTCTTATGCCATTTGAGGTATACTCATCATATTATAGTAAGTTGACCATGACAATAATTAGAATGAAAAATATTCTTTCAGCAAGTCTAGTTGTCGGGCTAGAAGTATTTTTTCTTATTTTGGGGACTAAATTATTCCCCAGACGCAAATCTATAAATTATTTTTTGTTTTCATTTAAATTAATTTTATGAGTTGGTGTTGATATAAAATTTTTAAGGGGATTGAAGTATTCAATTCATTTTGATTCTGAATATTAGGAATCTTAAGAAAAGAACTAATACTTGTCATTTTTCGAAAATTCTCGAAAAAATTGGTAGTTTGTAGTTTACGTTTCATTTTTAATTTTAAGAAGATGAAAAGAACACGTTCCAGTTGTTTTTTACATTTCATTTTAAGAAAAAATATTATTTGATAATAATATATTGCAACGACCTACATCGGTTTGCATGTTGAATTAGTACAGACTCTACTGATTACCATGAAGTGAAGCTCAAATTTTTATGGTTGTAGAATAGGCATAAATAAATAAACTGATTTCATTTATATATAGTTTACTTGATCTTTAATCTTATACATGCATCTTATGGATTAGACTGCAAATGTATCGAGCTGTTCAAGGAATTTGCTAAGGATCCTGAGCCTATTGTCTCACAAAAGCTGTGAAGTTGCTCTTAGGAGGCTTGATTTTCTGCGAACAAACTCTTGCTTTCAGGTAAATCTTGAAGCAAAAAAAAAAAAAAAAAGGACTATTTTTTCACCCACTCCTTTCTTCTTATGAATTGAGTTTATTGGGTACATATATATAATCCAATTCGCTCGCTCTCTTTTTTTTTTTTTTTTTTTCCTTCATAAATGTCTGCCCGTCTTATGTTGTTTTTTGTTGTGAAATTTTAGTTTAGTGTTGACCCCACAGCATGGCATACAAAGGGAATCCGCAAGAAAGACTAATAGGGGATGATATGTTAATTAAAGAAGAAAAGTACTTTTGGTGTTGTTGGAGTAATTAATTAGAATCTGTTTTTATTTTATTATGCAGGCCTAAGACATTCCTGTATCTCAGTTTTTTGGAATTTATCTTTATATATACTGTTCTAGTTATATGATTCTCAAAATTTCCCGTCTCGATACCCAATGCATGTTACATGTGCATTTCTACACATTATTTAATTTTAATAAAACAACTATCTGCAAATGTGCACGCTAGATTTTAACTGCTACTACTACTTTTATCTATTTCAAATCCCCCCTTGGAATCTGTAGTTTTCCATAAGCATTTCAGGAGTACCTCCAAGTAACTTAATTATATCCATCCATTGGAGCAATGGCCAATGCAGCTACCATTTACTAATACAACCAATTTCTTGATCTAAACCAATGTAATTCAAGTCAGCTTTTGCTGCATCAACATGAGAATTTATAGACAACTGAAAGTTCAATTTATGTGGAATGCTAAGCACTAATTAATAACTGCATTGGCGATTTAATATTATGGGAAACTTGGATGACTCTTAAGGATGGCGCAAAGGTTACTACTCCATGGGTATAGATAGTTCAAAATTTTCTGCTGTAGATTTGGGATCTGGTGTGACTGCCCTTCTCACTGGAAGCATCTCCACCATTTCTTCCCCATCTTATTATCTTTTTTCTACTTTATTTATCTCTTCTTCACAAGAAATTTGGGTATTGGGTTTTCAAGGATTCAGATTTCAGATCTGTTGGCAGGACAGGTAGATTGGAGTTGGAGGATTCTGTATAGTATGAATTTATTTATCTATTATTATTATTTTTTTAAACTTAGAAGAAAATAAAATTATATTCCATTCCTAAAACACCTCACACTTTGATTTCTTTCGTCTTACATTGTTCTAATTGTTCTACCTGATTCACTTGTGATACTATCTATTCATTCTTTTCGGCTCCTTTCTCTTCACCACTTGTGCGCGTTCCTCGGAATGTTTCTCTTTGGAATAATGATTTCATAACAATTACTAGCCAATGAAGTGAAGGATGGAGGGTTACAGACTATCGCAGGCAAGGAAGCGAAAAACTAGGAGAGAGAATGAACTACACAAGTAGATGGGAACAAAAATCTCATTTGTCTTTTTATTGTTATAAATATTTTTCGATTTTCATTTTACTGTTATAAATACTTTTCAAATTTTTTTTTTTTGAAATGATTTTAAATGTTTATTAGTTGCAATTTGGAGAACTTTTTAAAGTTCGATTCTAATAGGAATCTCTAGGAGAGTTAAAACTGACATTTTTAATTCTAAATATGCAAATAGACGGGAATAATCTATATAAAAATTATTAATTCAATGTCAATTAAGATTAACAATCTTTTTATCTTTTTTAAATGACACTTTTGTGTTTGTCGGAAAGAGTGAAAATCAAACTTTTACTTGAAAAGAGAAAATTTTCCTTAATTTCAGAGAACGCTGCTTTAGTATTGGGAGGGAATAATGTGCTGAAGAAAACGAACCTCCAGGAGATTTAGAGGGTGTTCTCTTTGTATTTCAGTTTTGTGTTTTGAATTCATTTTGAGTTTTGTGTTTTGAGTGTTTGTTTTGAAATTATTGAAAATGCGTTCTTTTTGATAGTTTCTCAAAACAAAAAAAAATGATTTTTTTTTTTTTGAATTTTGAGAATCACCACAACACCACCTAAAAAAAAAAAAAAAAAAAGTTGTTTCCCGCGTTTTCAATTTTTTCAAGTTTTACACTGAAAACGTCCAAAACGACAAAAAAGTCGTTTTGTGTTTTCTTCACAAATTTTTTTTCGTTTTCGAAAATTCGTTTTCAAAGATGGAAAAGAGAACACGTTTTCACCGTTTTGAAAAATCGAAAACAGAAAACGGCCCAAAAACGGTAAAGAGAACAGGGCCTTAGCCTCTTATTTTTGGGCTGATTCCTTTTTATCCTAATTTTTTGGGAGAAATTTATAAAACATTTTAAAAAGGGAAAATTTCAGATGTAAGAGGATAGCTACTCCCCATTTTAAAGTAAGAATAAAAATTTCAAATTTCAAAAATCAGATATTCAGTAAAATTTATTTATAATTTAATTAATTAATCTTATATTTTATTTTATTAATTAGATATATTAAGGTCACAGATTTATGCAATTTGGTTACAAATTTACAATTTAATTAGCTACGTATTATTATTGGGTCACAAATCAAAATTTTTTAATGTCACAAGTGATTTTAAGGTCACAATTTAAAAAATTTGTAGGTCACAAATCGTTCATCGATTACAAATAAAAAATTTACACGTCACAAATTTTTATGGGTCACAGGTCACAAATATTATAAGTCTATACATAATAGTAGATCACAGATTTTTAATTTTTTAGCTCACACATTATGTCCTTGTTTGAGCCACATTATTGGAATGAAAATGTATTTTTGAAGAGTGTATTGATGAAAAATGTGTAGTTAAAAAATAAGAAAAAATTTTGAATTTGTGTGTAATATTTTTTTATTGAAGAATGTGTGGTTGGAATGATGTCAAATCACTGTTGAATAATGTATTTTTTTGAAAAAATGTGGTCAAATGGGGCCTACATCTTGGTTACAAATTATTTTTTATTGATCACATATTGTTTATTGATCAAAAATTAACCAATTTAATAGTCAAAATCAATCAAATAATCTGTGACCATCACCAACACTTGCGACAACCACTGCCTCCAACAGCACCAACGATACTGCCAGAACCACCACTACTGTCTCAAACAAATCAATACATCCACCTCGACAGACCACGGCCACCAATATCTCACCTTCACCATCGCACCCACTGCCACGACCACCACTGTCCACCACCGCCACCCAAAATCTCTTGTCACTTCATTAGTCACAAAACCACTGCACACAAGTGCTGTGAATGCCCGACACTACACATCGGCCTCAACCACCAGATCCGCCACCTCCAGGTACCACCACAACACTACCACCATTCAAACACCATCACCACCGTCGTCATCACCAATAACTACAAACACCCATTCTCTTCTTCGGCTCCAATCTGCAACCACCACCACCAGATCACATCTCCCATGCCATCTCACACCCACCACCACTGTCCACCACTGCACATTAGATCGAATAATAATAATAATAATAAAAACTCCCAAAAAATCGAGGCGACGAAACAGATTGAGCAGAATCAGAGTCGCGCTTGCTGTGCCTTGCTGAGCCACGAGCATACCGCCACTCCATTGTGCCTCGCCGCCGTCAGTGAGGGTGGTTCCGGAACTAGGGAGAGGGAGAGAAGAATAGAGATTGAGGAAGAGAGATGAAGGGAGAGGAGGAGAAGTGTCACGCCTGTCACCGCTAAATGAGTAGTGGTTCCAGTGTCAAAATAGGGCGTGGTTGCGTCGTTGAGGTGGGTGCGACGTAGGTAGAGAGACAGTGAAGAGAGAGAGGGAGATGGAGAGGAAATAAATTGATTAGGGTTTTGAAATGAAATTTGTATAATTAATATTTAATATTTAATCATGATATATTTGATTTTTGAAACATGAAACTTTTCTTCTGATTTTAGAATAAAGGATTTTAACACTAGGGATTCCTATAATTTCCACTTTTAAAAAAGGGGACAAATTTACAGTTTAAGACTTGATTAATAAAAACTTACCGGCTAATTACAAGTTAATTTAAATTATAAGTAACCTTAAAATAATAAATAAATGTCCTTAAGAGTTCAGACAATGTGATTGGTAGAGATTTGTATCGAATTAATTATTTGAAGTATATGAAAATATTGTATCTGAAAAATAAACAAAACCAAATATTTTCTTTGTACGATATATCAATTTTTCAAGTGGTGAGAGGATCTTATCAGGAAAAACTCGCCGGTTTGCGCCCTCTACGTCACCGAAAAGTGGCAGATTTTGCAGCCTCAACTTTGATAAGTATCATCCCAGACTATCTGTCACATACTATGA
>NC_036239.1:17071005-17100421 GCF_002742605.1 Olea europaea var. sylvestris
CATCTTTGCATGTTTTGTCCATAATATAAATGAGGAATGCAAAAGTATTTTTGAAGATATCAATTTACATTATCATTGGAAATACTTTGACGACTTCAATTACAATGTAAGAGTATAACTGATCATCAATGGTCAATAAACCCATTGATGATCTCGACTGCGAGTAGCCGACATAAGAGTCAGTTGTAGACGGATTAAATGTCAAACTAGGTCAAGTGTACTTGGCAACATTAAAGAGAAAAAACATGATAGAAAATATGGGGAGTAGAAAAAAACAGTACCATAATGATTCTTGTTTGCTGTGTTTGGCAAATGTATGGGATTATTTCTCAATTTACTAAGTTACCAACAAATTTTATCTTCGTACGATGGGCAAACTATAGATTCAGCATAATTTAGGAGAAATTACACAATTAGTCCCCAATCTGAGGTGGTTGCAAGGTCGTCACAAAGTAAAGATTCAAGTCGAGCGACATTAGGGTTGTGCATGGTCCAATTCGATTTGTTTCCAATATAATCGAATTGGAGCCGAAATTTTCGGTTATTTAGTAAGTGGAAACGTTCGGATTTGGTTTGTTCCATTTGGGTTTCGAGTTCTGTACTATAATTAAATTTTTTTAATATCTACAAAGATACATTAATTCAACTAATGACATTTCAATCTTAACCCTTACAATATAGCATTGTTCAGTTTTATGTGTCTTTTGTGTCTCTCTTTACTAAATTCTTTATAGATTTGATTGTTAAAATCACAAGAAGAGAAAGACAGCGAGCTCACAATAACTAAGAGATGCGTTGCCGAGCTTTAATTTGATTTTTCTAGAAAGGTAGAAACAACACTACGGTAAAATAATAGATTTGGATAAAACTTAGGTCAATTGATTAAACTGAACTTGAACTGAAAATTAGAAATAGGAAAAATCATTTTTTTGAATTTGAAATAAATTAAATGGTTAGCAAATTTATTTAGAAAAAAAGTAAAATAATTAGGCTTATTTAAAAAAAATTAGTTAAAAAATTAGGAAGATTCGATTCTTATTCGATTTTGGTTTTTATCTAGAATCGAATCGAACTTGTTGGTTTTCGATTCTAATACATGTTCGGGTATTTAACTTATAATGAACCGCTCGGTTCTATTCAGTTCGATTTGTGTTCGATTCGAGAGTTTTGTTCAGCCTTAGACATTATAAATGAAATTACTTATTTGATGAAGGTCAATATTATTTTGGAAATAGGTGATTTATTGGAATAAGTACAAAATAAATGTAAAAAGATGAAAACATAGGTACCTTTTTTTATCTTTTAAGAAATTAATAAAAGGTTGTCTCTTTAATGATATTCAAAATGATTAGAAAAACCACATATTACGAGATACAAAAAGGGTAAAATGTTTGTGTATGTTTCCAAGGTAAATACTTTTATTTAAGAATAATATTATGTAACACTAATACTACTAATAACTCTTATTCAATAAATACATTTCCATTCACTGAAAAATAAGTCAACTTTATGCCAAGTAACAATAATATTACATAGCATTATTCTCATTTTAAAATAGTATGACATTTTCACTACTTCACCTTTAATTTTTTTTTTTTTCATTTTTTTCCTCTTTTGTCGTTTCTTCCCATTCTCTATGAAAAAGATTACATGTAATTAAAAATATTTACTTTTTAAATGTTTAACATATCAATAATACTGAATATATATATTTCTTCCAGAAAGAATAATTAAACATTATATATGTAATTGAGGTAATTTAAAATGTTATTCTTTTAAAACCAGTTTTTACTATATAGCAGAAAGGGATCGTGGAGATCAAACCTTCACCATATATGTGGAATTTTTTATTGTTACGTTAGATCCAAATAAATTTATTTTAAATTAAAATTTTCGAAAATCAAGTGAACTTTAGAAAAGTGTACAAAAGTTTCAAAATAAAAATTATAGAAATTCACAAAAGACTTCCATTAATTCTATAAAATTATAAAAACTTTCACCAGTTTCAAAGAACTATCACTTAAAAAGTCTATTAAAGCCTTGAAGAGTCGAAATTGAATACACACAACTAGTCAAATTCAAATTTAAATTTGGGATTGGGTTGGGAATATATTCATATATAGCACTTCTCTTTTCTTTTTCTTTCTTATCTATTCTTTTTTTGGTTAAAAATATCAAATTGTAATCAAATTTTAAATATATTAATTGGTTGTTTACCCTTTAAAGATTTTACATAGGAAGAATCTCATCGATGTAAAATGAAACTATCTGGTTTCCATCTTTTCGGGTTTCATTTGGTTTTTATCTCAATACCACCTTTGACTTTGCCTAGACGTCTTAAGAAATGGTTTGACGTTAATGAATAATGCTACTCAAGATAATTATAGGATCAACGAAAGGGTTATGTTTACTCACTATTTATATTATACAACCATTTTCCTAACAAAAAGACATTGAATTTCATCCTTTCAACCATCATCTTCAGCTCCTATCCTCTCGTTTCTCCCTTTCCACTAAGTCCAACAAAATTTGAAAAAAAGAAAAGAAAAAAAAATTATACCACTAACAAAGAATAAGTGATAAGAGAACAATTTCTAATATTCGTGCAAAAATCGAAATCATTTACTAAGTTTGGTCATTTGTCACAGAAATCGAAGTGTCATTTATTGAGCTTGATCATATGTTGCGTGCCTTCTGAGTATCGTGCATTTTAATCTTGCCTCTTGAGTATCCCATCTAAGCGCAAACTCATCCTTTTCCACTGATGCCAACAATTTTTGAACTTCTAATTGAGTCATTTACAAAATGTCTGCAATGCTAAAAACATAATCTCAATAATGTTAAATGCAAGAACTACAAAATTTTAAATTTCGTGAATTCAATATCTAAAAGTGATTTCTCTATTCTCAAAATAGAATTTTTACCTTCTTCCATATATCAACGAACAACTTCAACATCCCTATTTATAGTCGTATTAACTACGACCCTTTGTATTATCCACATCCTTTCATATCAAGCATTCAATACAAGCTTCAATAAAAAAAAATCGAAAACTGAAGCGTAATATGGACATTTGTCGAGTTTTATTTGTTGTAGAAAAGACGAAAATTTTAGCTAGAATTTGCAAGGGGAAATTCTGGCCTTTCAAATCTTAGAAATAATGGAGAAATTTCTTCCCTGGAGTTGGATAGCTCAGATGTAATCTGGGGGATGAAATGGTTGAGCTCGCTGGGTAAAATGCAAGTAGATTGTAATTCGCTGTCTATGAGATTTCATGCGGGCAAATTTAGTGCGGGGGTAATAGACTCAGTTGTCCCCACACTAAATTTCAATTCCAAGACATTAAATGAAGATTTTTTCAAGATTTTGTAGAAGATTTTCAAAAAATTCCTTATAGTTTTCAATTTTGCACCCACAATTAAAATTTCGTAAAATTTTCCTCCCCGCTCAACTCTTTTGTCCTAGCTCCACCACTACTAACAGAGAGACCCAGTCTTAGTAGAACCTCAGTTTCCATAAAGTCCATGCCAAAACTTTTTCATGAAAACGGAGAGGGAATGTTGTTAGAATTGGAAAGTATTTTAGCCGAGTTTGGTAAAATGAGTTTGGAAGTGCCAAATAAGTTGAAGGACACGTCGACAGAATTTGAAAGGATATTTATGGAGCCATTTGGGTTGCCACTACCACAGGAAAGGGACTAATGATACCAAAAATTGTAACTGCTGATTTTCAAAGCTTGATGACAGTGAATGAACACGAGCGAGATCTTTCGATACTTAAAACAAAAGCGTCGAGGTATTTCCTCCTCATCCCTCCAATGCATAAATCAGAAAGAGAATTTGTGCGTGAGGCTATAAGTTGGAAAATAATGAAAAACGTATCTTAACAATGGGTGGAGGGTCCATATTTATGAAAGTAGGTAGTTCAATCCTTGTAGGATTAGGTAGTGCACTCCCAGTAGGACTAAATAAGTTGAATGTACTTATCTCAAAGGGTCCTATTTTGAGAGGGGTGTTGGACTTGTGCTATAATTGTGACGCTGATAATAATGCTGGAGTTCAGGTGGACGTAAGAGTCCTACGTTAAGATGTTTAGATCGGGTTAGGGTCTTTAGAAAGGAGGATATGATGGCGTCCGAAACAAAGCGAAAGGAGGTGCTCGCGGACATTATGCATTGGGTAAGTTCATATACCAAGGATATATCCTACGAACAATGGCCACAAAATGCCATGGGCGTGTAATACCATAGCTCGAGCGTGCTCATAATCCCGAGGAACCTAGGATGCTCGAGCAATAGGGCGGTAAATCGTGGAAAAAGCCTTTTTGTGTCCTCAGGGATAGCTAAGCTCGGGATATATGCACATCTGCCATACAAAGAACCCTACAATAAGTTTATAGCCCGGGACAACATCGGTTAGCATTTGACCATATCGTTATTCGTACAGCTAAAAAAGATTGAGAAGCTAGTCCATGAGATGTTAATAGAATGAATAATAAGAACTAGCACTGGTCCACATTTCACCTTTCTTATCTCTCTCTTATCTTTGGCTCCTTTAACATATCATCAACATATAAGAGTAGATACACAAATGAGTAGTCATATATGAGTCAAACCTCTTATACCAATGTCTTGGTGACCGTTTTAAGCCATAATGGAACTTTTTCGTAAAGCACACGTAGTTCTCCCTTTCAGTGGCCATAAAACTCTCCGGCTACTGCATGTAGATGTCCTTATTTAGTTCTCTTTGTAAGAGTGATGTCTTCGCATCCAACTACTCAAGGTCAAAATCATGTTTGGCCACAATACCAAGCAAGACTTGAATTGAACTATGCTTTACAACTGGGGAAAACACATCTGTGAAGTCTACACTCAGAATCTGACTGCATCCCTTTGCAACTAATCTTACCTTATACTTAGCTTATTCAACGCTTTGTGTTCCTTATTTGTTTTTGAACACCCTTTTGCAATGAATAACTTTCTTATCATTAGGTAATCTCACTAAATCCCATGTGCAATTCTTATGAAGTGATTCCATATCATCCTGCATAGCAATCATCTATTTAGCAAAATCTTAAGAACTAATGCATCTGAGTAGATAGAAGTTTCTTCACTTGAATCAATACATTCGGCCACATTCAAAGCATAAGTAACCAAATTAGCCTCACCATACCTCTTTGGAGGCTAATATCTCTTTTAAGCCTATATTTACCAATAGAATACTATGGTGGAGCTGGTAATGGTAACAAAGCGATACTATTCTTTACTTCTAAGCTAGACTGAGATGTAAACTCTGGTATAGATCCTGACCTAAGCTCAAACTCTACCCCAAGTGTTTAATTTCTAGTGATGTATTCAATAGAATCTATAGAAGGTAAGTAATAAAGCATTGCACTTTTATCAAAGATAACATCTCTACTAGTTATGACTTTAATGGTTTCTGGAGACCTATATTATATCTCTTAACACTGTCCTTCTAGCTAAGAAATAAGCACTTTCTAGATCTTGGTTTAGTTTTCCATTAACAACATGAACATAAGTATAACATCCAAATATCTTCAAATCAGAGTAACTAGGACGAGTAAAAAAAAAGGAATTAAAAAAAAGTACAAAAAAAATTGTCCAAAAAAAAGAGTCAAAAAAACAGTTTCAAATTCGAAATTTAAATCATCATGTCGAAGGATGTAATGAGGAGATTTGAGAAGATGATTGAGGATATGAAAGATACAATAAATAGAAAGCACAAGATTGATTTAAATATGGCTAAGTTGCACAGGGTGTGGAGACGGAATTATGGGAGCCTAGGAATGAAATTTATGATGCATATAAAGATTGTAGTGACGGTGATGAAGATGCGTGGATTGAGGCTGCAATACGAAGATCAAGGGATGGATGCAATAGGTAGGAAAGAAGGGATACAAATTATTTTAGATATGGTGTTGATAGGCGTATAAAAATGACAATTCTCCAATTTAAGGGTAGGAATGATCTCGAGGCGTATGTGGTGTGGGAAGAAAAGGTTGAATTAATGTTTGAGCACCATGATTATTCCGAGTAAAAAGAGTTGAAGTTGGTTGTGAGCTCATTCATAATTTATGCCATAACTTGGTGGGATGAGTTTAAGATATCTAGGAGAAGGTATGGTGAGAGGCGTATTGAAACTTGGGATGAGTTGAGGCATATTATGAGGAGACGGTATGTGCCAAATTATTATAGGAGAGATTGAGGTGAAAGGAAATTTAGAGAGAAGCCTATATCATGTTATGGGGTTGAGTAGCCAAGGGAAAAGAAAACACCTATTGCGAAGCATGTGCTTAGTACATCAAGTGAGTTGGTGAGTCAGGATTTCAAATTAGAAGTATAAGGGCTTCGTGGAAAGGTTAAATCTCAAATTAATCACATAAAGGAGCAAAAGAGTAAAAGAGAAGATTGTGAGGTGGTTAGTTGTGAGAAAAAAAGGTGTAGAGCCACGAGAAAGTGAAAAGAAAGTCGAGGGTAAAATTAAGAAGAGCGAAGTGATTAAATAGGGAATTGGAGTTACGGGATGAAAATGCTGAATAGTCTTCGGAGGTGAACATGGAATCAGAAGTGAGCTTGCATGAAGAGGAGGTTAAAATTGAGGAGGCGTCGATGATAACTAACAATTTCCTCCTTATTTTGAATAATTATGTTTTGTAGGTTACGAAAGATTTAGGGGGTGTTTGATAGACATTTTTATGTAAAAATGCATTTTAGAATAGTAACTTGATGGAAAGTGTATGATTGAAAAATAAGAAAAAGTTTTTGTTTTACGTGTAATATTATTTTAATAAAGAATGTGTGGTTGAAAAGAAGAGAGAGAAAAATGCATTTTGAAAAAAAAATGTATACCAAACAAGGGCTTAATTCCAGAAAATAATCCTATTGGAATCCCTTACAAGCCTCGAGCATCAATTGGTGGATAAACTTTAACAACAACCGCATCTTGCTTTGGTAATATCATATGTACATGAGATTGAATTTGTGATTCCTGAGGAGACAACGGAGCTTCAAATACAATGGAAGGAATTTGTTTGCAAGGAATTCATATGCCATGGGCTGAAAGACAAAGTTGAATTGCTAGAAAAAATGCATCCGTTTGAATTGACATTACTACAACTGACTAGGCCAAATAAAGAAAGTAAAGTGCACGGGGTTTCATCAAGTAAATTTATTCTTGGAGTATTTCAAGATTACAAAAGGAAACCATTGAAACATGCACACTTTGATATATGTTAAAGAGATTGGGTTTACTTACTGAAGAGGCGAATACAAGGTTAAAGAAATTGCATCCGAGAGCAGATGGACCATTTCATGTTCTTGCATTGATTGGAGACAAAGGTTAAAACTTGAATAAGGATTCGAGGATGAGTCCTTTCGAAGAGAGGGAATGATATGATCCGGGTTGCATACCAAACTATCGAGAATTTGATTGTTGTTAGCAAAAAGCCAAGTGCAAAGTTTAAGTTTAACTCTAGCCAACAGGCCATGCAAATTAAGTGTTCGAGCCAAGTTCGAGACTTTGGAGGAGTTGACAAAGATGGTCATTTATATGTTCGAACAACCGAGTCCAACATCTTGAAGATGACAAGTTACATGATTGACGGGAAGAGACTAAGTGTAAAGTCGAGTTTTTTCAAAACCAATAAAATCATGAAATTAAGTGTTGAGGTTACAAGGTCCAAAATAATGAAGTTCACGTGTCAAGGAGTAACTTTCATATTGGGGTTAGAGCCGAAGAGAATTGGATTCAAAGTTTTGGACGATATATAGAAAAATGAGCAACGTGGATTAAAACGGGCATAACTTTCAGCTTAGGTGTCAGATTTTTGCCCATGAGTACAATCCGGAATTGTCACAAAATTCTACACATGAAAAAGTTGGTGTTGAAATTTAATACTATGCGATGACATGGTATAAAATTCATGCGGCTGCATAGACCGTTCCCAAGACCAAATTGAAGGATTTCAAATTAACTATGCGATTGCATTGGATTATACTATGTGACCGCATAGTGTAATTTTGGGCAAAAATTTTACTTTTTCAAGATTTTCTATATTTTGCTAGATTTTATTTTTATTCCATATTTTTTTAATCTTAGACGAATAATTCACGGTTTACTAGATTATTTTATGGTTTTACAACTAGTATAAATATAGGAATTCTCTTTCATTGTATTCATACATTAGAAGACTTTTTATGATGAATTGAATGGAAATTTTTCCTCTCAAAGCTTTGCTTCAATTTTATCTTGTTCTTATTGAATGAGTGAACTTATCAAGATTTAATTGATCTTGTGGCATTCAAAAATATCTGGTACGATTCTCAAATATTGTAGTTAAGAGGTCATTGGTTTAATATGCCTTTGATTGCTATATTAAGAGGTCTTCTAATGTATGAATACAATGAAAGAAAATTCCTATATTTATACTAGTTGTAAAACCCTAAAAAAATCTAGTAAAACCATACATTATTCGTCCAAGATTACAAAGATATGGAATAAAAATAAAATCTAGCAAAATATGAAAAATTACGGAAAAGGAAAATTTTTGCCCAAAATTATACTATGCGGTCACAAATTATAATCCAATGTAGTCGCATAGTTCATTTGAAATCAATGGACTATGCAGTCTCATGACTTTTATACCATGCATTCACATAGTATTAAATTTCAATACCAACTTTTTCATGTGCAAAATTTCGTGACGATTCTAGATTGTACTCATGGGCGAAAATTTGACACCAAAGCTGAAAGTTATGCTCGTTTTATTCCACGCTGCTCATTTTTCATATATCGTCTAAAACTTTGAATCCAATTTCCGTCGGCTCCAACCCCAACATGAAAGTTACTCTTTGACATGTGAACTTCATAATTTTGGACACCGTAACCTCGACACTTAATTGCATATTTTATTGGCTTTGATCAAACTTGACTTTGCACTTAGTCTCTTTCCGCTAATCAAGGAACTTGTTATCTTCAAGATGTTGGACTCTCGGTTGTTAAAACTTATAAATGACCATCTTTATCAACTCCTTTGAAGTCCCAAACTTGGCTCAAACACTTAATTTGCATAGCTTGTTGGCTAAGATTAAACTTAAACTTTGCGCTTGGCTTTCATCCAACAATACTCAAATTCTCGGTAGTTTGGTGCGCAACCCGAATCATATCAAGAGTCTTACAAATTGTCAAGTACCTCAAAATCCCTTCTGACTTGCAGAAGATATTGAACTCATATGAAAAAACTCCAAACCATTATCAATGCAGAGGCATTTTACCTACTTCTACGTCTCTTTCTCAATCGTGATCTTCCACTCATTTAATGTCGTAAGCACATGACTCTTTTACTACAAGAAGAATGACCTAACTTTTTTGAAAAAATCATCAATAATGTTCAGTATATAGTAAGCATCTTCTATGGAATGCACCCTAGATGTTCTTCAGATATTAGATTTGTATGCAATCAAGTGTTTTCTTCGTGTTATGAATGCGTTTCGTGAATCCGACTCTCTTCTGCTTTCCAAAAATACAGTGCTAACACAACTTCAATTTACTATTATTCTGTCCATCAAGAAGTCCTCTCCTTCTCAGTTCAACCATCACATTCTTACTCATATGCTCAAGATATATATGCTAAAGTCTAGTAACATCATCACCTTTGAAAGAAGAGGCAGTAATAGTTGCATCACTTGTGATCTTAGGACCGTGCAAGACATATAATTGGGTAGACCTTCTCTGCCCTTTCATCAAAACGAGGGCACCTTTGCTAATCTTCAGGTCTGGAATATGTCTCACATCACCAAATATAGTAACAACCCCATCAAACATTTTAATTGTGACCTTTCCAATACCAGCTATCTTACAAGGTGCATTATTTTCACTATCATAGCACCATTTGAAATTATTTTATATGTTGAAAACCAATTCCGATTGGGACACATACAAAACATGCAAGTTGAATCAAGAATCCAATCATCATAGGAAATAACTAGAAGTTTTCCATCACTGTGGCCATCTTCTACATCACTAGCTCCATCGAAATTTTCTAGTTGTTTTCCTTTATAAATATAAATAGGATCATTCCTTGCTCATTCATCAACATCACAACAATCACAACACTTTGAACTTTTCTCTTTACATTCTCACTCATTTTCCTTCAGAGATTATTGAGCAAAGAATAGTGTTTCTTTTAGTGGAGCTTTAAGCTCAACTACTTTTGTAGAGTTTGTTTAAGCTAACGACGAATAGTCAAGCTGTTGTATCTTAGAGGGGACAAGTCATAGAGTAGTTATGATACACAGTGTTTTATGCTTTGCCAATCGTAGAAGGCTTGAATCTCTCATTTTGTAACTCCATTTTTTATTATTGAAATTTCACCAACAATTTTAAGAAGGATACAAACATATGGAGTTAACACCCTGAGAAGCCTATTGACAATGCTGGAGATCTCAACAAGCCCTTTCATTTCAAGGGAGCTCATTTTAAGCGATGGAAGAGCAGAGTCCTATTTTACCTCAGTTTTCCCGAAGTTTCCTACAGCATCACTAAGAAGATTTCAAACAAGATCTCTACCGACAATATGAATGAAGAGGAACTTTAAGCTTATCAAAGGAATTAGAAAAATATAGTAGAGATGAGTATAATTATTGATGTTATATCTGAAATTGCCCCCAACGGATAATTTTTATGGTTATTACAATACTATTTATTCCTCTACAAAGAAAATGTGGAAAGCTTACAAAATAAATATGATATTGAGGAAGCTGGGGCAAAGAAATACGTTGATAATAGTTTCTTTCACTATCAAATGGTGTATGGAAAATTTGTGGCAGAACAAGCACAAGATTTTCAAATAATTGTTGCAGAGGTTAGATTTGAAGGCATCAAAATTGAGGGCAAATTTTTTGTGGCTGCAATCATTGACAAACTACCGTCATCATGGAAAGAGTTCCAAAAAATGCTTCACAAGCAAGAAGAGACATCCATGGAGACCTTGATCACTTGCGTCCACGTAGAGGACGAAGATAGTGGCCAAGATGCACTGATGACACAAGGAAGCAATGGACATTCTAGCATGAAGGTAAATTTAATTGTTGCAAATAATCACTTGCTCTATAATTAGTTTCTAGAAATATTCGGTTGAAGTCAAAAAAGAAAAATATGAAAATTTACGGTTAAGTTCACATTCGAGGAAACCCGACCTGAATATGAAAACCAAGGCACTTCTTCTCAAACTTAAATTTATAATGCATGTTTTTATCTATGACAAAAGTGGCATTTTACTTAAAATTGCAGATTTCGAAAACATCTGCCTTGGTGATGATTACAGACATTAACATGGTGCAGTATATTGAAGGATGGTGGGTAGATTATGGTGCCAATAGACATGTCTGCTATGATAAAGATTGGTTCAAAAATTACATTCCCTTCGAAGAAGAGAAAACCATCATGCTTGGTGATTTTAGCAAAATAAAAATTGTTGGGAGTGGTGAGGTAAGCAAATTTTATAAAAACGCCTCATATTGATGATTTTTCAAAATAAAATTATTGAAAAATAAAAGTGAAACTTTTGATAAATTCAAAGTTTTCCTCGAAGAAGTTGAAAATCAATTCGGTAGAAAAATCAAAAGACTTGAGTGATAGAGGCTGAGAGTATGATTCTATTGCTTTTAATTTTTTGTTCAGTCTTTGAGAATAATTCGTGAGACTACTTGAACATACTCATCTATATCTAACGGTATAGATGAAAGAAAAAAATAGAACTTTGATTGATTTGACAAATGTCATGCTTATTTTATCAGGTCTTCTTCAAATCTTTGAGGTGAAACAATTTTATCTGCATGTTATGTGTTGAATAGGGTGCCCACAAGAAAACAAAAATCACACTTTTTGAGCTGCAGAAAATGTATAAGCAAACATATCCTAAAGTAATAAAATTGGGCGTTAGAACTACCACTTTTGCTTTTCTTGGATATGCAATAAATAGTATAGCCTATTGATTTTTAATATTGAAAATAATATTTTTCTTGAGTTAGGTGATGTTATTTTTCATGAAGATAAATTTCCTTTCACAATAAAAAATAGCGAGGGTGAAGAATTAAGACAAAATATTTTATTATAACCAAGTTCTTCTACTCCTTTTTCAAACCAAGAAAATTTTCAAATTGAACTTGGAAGGAGTAAAAGAATTGGAGTTGAAAAAGATTTTGGCCCTGACTACTTTGTTTTCAATGCTGAGAAAACTCTACTTTCTTTACAAGAAGCTTTTACATCACCTGATACTATACTTCGAAAAGAGATCGTAAATGATGAGGTGGATTATCTAATCTTCAACAACACTTGGACATTGGTAGAATTACCATCGGGTTATACAACTATTGGTTGTAAATGGGTCCTGAGAAAGAAATATAAATTGGATGCTACAGTTAATAAATTAAAGGCTAGACTTATTGCTACTTATTGCAAAAGGATTTAAACAAAAAGCCGACCTTGATTTTTTTCGATACTTTCTCTTCGATAACTAAAGTCACATCCATTAGTTTGTTGATTGCAACAATGGCTACAATTTATTATCTTGGAATTCATCATATGGATATAAAAACTACATTTTTAATGGGATCCTGATCAGGAAATTTATATAGATCAACCCAAAGACTTTGTAGAACCTAGATAAGACGGTAAAGTGAGTAAGCTGAATAAATCCCTATATGGCTTAAAACATACACTTGAACAGTGGCATGTGTTCATGAAACTATTTTTTCGATTTTAAATCACTGCAAGTGCACGGTTCGTTCACAAGTAATAAAGTGGGAGATCTGAGTCCGAATATCGTACAACAGAGATTGAGTTGACCTTAACCGAAACCTAAAGATAGAACATATTTTGTGATAATGTAACTTAACCCTAATTTTGACCTAGTAGGCAAATATGCAATGATTCACATGAATTTGAATGCAAGATGAATGTTTAATGCAAAATTAATGAAGTCAATGAATAAGAATCGCACTAGGATCATGAATCCCTACGCAATGTCTATTTTTTAACCTAATTTCACAAATTGACAACACGTTGATATTTTAAAGAATCAATGCTCCTTATTTTTATCGAGCAATCTCTCTCGAGCAAAGTTGAATCTATTCTCATATCTCACTGGCCTACATCTCCATGACAGGTGCAAGTATACGAGAATGCATGTGGTTTTGTGAGCATTTATGAATTTACGCAAGACATAGTGGTATATCTCTATCCCCTATTAGACCCTATGATGATTTATATCATGTTGAACTCATTTTCCTTTTCTCGAATGCATGAAATAAGTCACCACATTCATATAATTACGTGCACATAATTATTGAAACAATTAATTGTATAAAAATCATTCAAAACTCAAGTATGTGTTTCAATGTCAAATTTTCAAAAAATGGAATATAAAAATCACATCACGCAGTTCATCGATATCCGAATACATGAAAACATAGCCTAACATGAAGAAAAGAACAAAATACATAATAGTTATAAGAAACGGCATCACCGGTGAATGAATTGGCGTGTAATCTCTTTAATCTCCGCGTTTCTCCTCGTGGTTATGGCTTGAAATTCTCTCCAATATGAGTTCTTCTTCTTCCCCAGACGTTCATTCTTTATTTTTTACGATTTTAGGGTTTATACGTCATGTCCCGTAATGGTTTCACTAGAATTTTGACAAGAATAGGAAACTGCAAATTTGCCCCCACGAAACATCTATGCGACCGTATAGTAGAAAATATTTTGGCCCTTAATTTCTCTGAAATCATGCATGCAACCGCATGGGAGTTACTACTATGCTGTCGCATAGTAGTGCTAACTTCCAACAATGGTCATTTTGGTCATCGCAACTTGTTCTCTTCAATTTTAACCTCATTTCTTCATTCTTTTTATCCCATATATCAATAGTGGCTTCCATTTGGTACTTGGCTCAATCAAATCCTCGATTACTCATTCGGTTCATCGTTTGGATAATTGCACTTTAGTCCCTAAACTTTCATTTTTCTTCATTTTGGTCCTTTCTCTTTTTTTCTTTGATCATCCCGTATTATCCCTGAGTTAATACTTAGCTTGTCTGCATTTTTGAATCGCCTTTTAGTTCAACTTTTGGTTATTTGTATTTTAGTCCTTATGCTTTCACTTTCTTTCATTTTGGGTCGTTTTCTCATCTTTTCTTTTGAATTCCATCATATCCATTAAGATAGTCCTATAAAATAAGATTTAATAGAACTAAGACATATTCCACTATATTTATCACGAAATACTCATGTTATGTGGCTCGAATAAGTGTGTAAAAACACACTTATCAAGCCTCCCAAACTTAAACTATTGTTTATCTTCAAACAAAATAGTGATTTAACTCTATACAAAATATGGCTTGATAAATTGCCATGTCTCAGGATTGGAATTCAGAAATCTATACAAGACACATTTTCAATAGTGCAAGAAGAAAACCAACCCTTTATCTGTTAAATGCACACTCAACGTGTGTGTATTCTCATGCCAACATATTAAGTTCATGATGGATTAAACCCGACCCATAGTGATCTAATATATCCTTATCTCGCTCAAGAGATACACTCCCAAACTTATTCTTTTCACTCGATTATCACGGGGTGTGTTCCAAGTGAGGAGTTTAAGCATCTATAATCCTTACCCTCTCTTCACTTGGATAGATCTCACTATTACAGGTTTACATGTCAACAAGTAAAGGCTCTCCTAGATTTGATTGCTTTGACCCCTAAGATTAAACCAAGTTACTAGCCTTGCATTAAAGATCCAGTTTTATCAACCAAATGTCCAAGGGCTTTCTTCTCAATTTTGTATCTTTTATTCACTTTTTCTAAAAAAAAATTTGAAACATCTTCTCATTTGCTTTCTATATAACCCCTATAACGAGTTTTAGACCGATGAATCCCAAACCAGTTGGCTTTAAGGCATCATGTTTTAGACCCTTGCAAGCTTATTCACTCAAGTTATAAAGGCTTGATCAAATGACTGTTTTATTATTGTCTCTCCCTCTTGCTTTCTATATGATATCTTTAGCGAGTTTCGAGCCGGTAACTCTGAGACCAATTGGCCTTAGAGCACTAGGTTTCAAAAAACTCTTACAAGCTTACTTGCTCGAGTCATAAAGGCTTAGGAAGAAGTGTTATTTTTAAACAAATTAGTTTATGCCCCTCTTATGTTTCCAGACATTCGGTTTTCAAAACCAAACCCCAACTTAAGATTTTTACTTTATTGGTCTAGGCAATCCATACAATACAATTTCATGCACGGAGTCCGCACTTATCTCAATGTTACCCTATAATTGATCAACCATCACCAAACTATTCTAACATTGTTTACTGGTGGTTTTCATGGTTTCTTCTACTTCATTCAAGAATCCAATCACTAACCCAAAATGTAAAGCATGAGTGTGTGCAAAAGATTTGTCAATTGTCACATCGACAGACAGGTTAATCAACTTCAACACCATATCTACAGTTCCTAATGCATGTCTATTCCAATGATCACATCATAGCCGGCCAGGCTGTCAAACTCGCACAAGCACACAATACAAATAAATTGAATAAAGCATGCAATTTTTCAAATCTCTTCTTCTTTTTTTACACTCGACAAGCACACAATGTAGCGATAACTATAACAATTGCAATGGAAAACATATGCCAAAATGCTAAAGTGCCAGATTATGCCTCTCCCAAAATTATACAATACATTATCCTCAATGTGAAAAGTAGAAGTTTAACAGGCATAAGTAAGGACAAGTACAAAATAAACGCAAAATAGGGTAAACGGGACTTCTCTTATCAATGTGGTGGTGGTGACAAAAAGTTGGATCCTGTAGTGTCATCTCCTGGTGGTGGAGAGAGATGGGACAAAATCTACCTCAATAGCTCTGATTGCTGGGTTTGCTCGACCTGCATAGGTTGAACCCTGGTTCAGTGGCGAATCTAGAGCCGGAGGTCAGCTAGGGCGGAGGTCAACCATTGACCGTTGACCGTCGACTCAACGATTGAATTAGCGATGTCCCAATTTATTTTTTAATTAAAATAAATTAAAAAATAGAGTACACATCACATATGGTTGAATTGTCCCAATTTATTTTTTCACTTATCCCTAATTTCCTAAACCTAAATTCTCAAATCACAATTCACAAATCAAAAATCATCAATGATAACTCACAACTCATAAATTATTTACCGTAAATCAAAAATTCACAATTCTCATTTATTTACCAATTAAATTAACTCATAAAACATGAATCATAAATTTATAACTCATAAATAATAATTAAAAGTCGAATTATGTGAGTGTGAATGTGTAATTTGTGTGAATTCAAGTCACTGGAAAAAAAAAGAAAGAAAATAGGGAAAATGGCACTCACCAAGAAGTCGGTCCACCACACCACAACAGTCAACAGCCACAGTGGAATTTCTGGTTCCTTGAGTAATCTCCATACTCTGCCTTTGCAAGTGTGCTATTCCTAATCAACAACAATGAGAACTCAGATAACAAAATGCAGCAATAAAATCGTAAATTTAAACGTGTAATAAGCATACTCATCCACAAAATGAAATAAAGATCAAAAGGGGCGGCATAAAGTTGATTTCGCTTACCAAGGTTCACAGGAACTCTTCTTCGACGGCCCGTCTCTCAATAGCCTCGGCCTCCTTCTTTGCAGCCTTTACGGCTTTTCTCTCCTCATTTGCAATTCTCAGTGTCAGTGCGGCCTTCCTCATTGCATACATGCTATAGTCTATGGATCGAAATCGTAAGGAAGAACGAAGGTTTGCAAATTGCAAATGAAATTGTGGGGAAAATCGTACGAGGGTTTGCCTTTACGATTTGGGAGAAATTGAAATTTGAAAAATGACCACGAATTGGAATAGGAATCATTGATTTGGATTTTGGGTAATTGAATTTGGGCCTAATGTTTTTAGACAAAAAGAGGCCCATCCCATTCAATTGTAATCAGCCCAAAAGAAAAATGAAAAAAAATCGTCGTCTTTATCTTCCTCCCTTTTCGACTTCCTCCATGGCTGACTACCTGGGTCTTTGCAACAATGGAAGTATGGAACTGCAAGTCTGCAAAAATGGATCTGTCATCTTCCCTTTCGTTCTACGCAGACTATGCTCAAGCTTCTGAAGACTGCAACTTCCACCCAGCGGTCTCGGCGGCTACTGAAGACTCCGGCGAACCCAGCTAAGGCGGCCGCCCTAGCTCGTCAGTACCTGGATCTGCCCCTGCCCTGGTCTCCAAACTACCTAAACTGTCCCATGTCTCATTCGCTTGCCATTGGATGTTGTCCATCTGACCGACGTACATGCGCAGTCACCCATTAATGGTGTCAATTTTTCTCCGCATTGCAAGGGGAAGCCTAGTGGTGTTTGATACGAAGGTTCGTGTGATTGCCATGTCGTTCTATACTTGCTGGATATTTGTACTCATAGCCCCAAATGCTTGCTGAAGGCTTTGAATTTCCCGGCTGGATCTTGTCATAGTAGCAAACACCTACCTCAATAACTGTGTTTTAACATTAATCGGTGGTGGATGAGCTTGTGGCATTTCTATATCTTCAGCTGCTTGTCCTACCTTGGCATGTTGGTGCTTGCGCAGCTCAATTTCTACTTTCTGCTGGTGCTTTACCCTAGCTCTGTCCTGATCCTCCAATTTAGCACGCCTGATATGGGGTTGGGTTTTTCAGATGCCTCTACAGGTGAGATAATGACACCTATATGCCGCTAATGAGGCTAGGGAATATTAAAGAATTGTGCCGGTCTCCCAAAGTACCTAGATTATGTATCTAATCATATATTAGTGTGGCAAGATCAATCTTGTTTCCCCGTACCAAGTGTTATATGAAACCGACGGTTGGATCGATAAATGTTGTTCTGTGCGAGATCGGCTCAACATTATGGCACATAAACGACCACATAATGGCTATTGATTGTGTCAACTCAATTTGGTGTCATTTTGTGGTTTGGAGGGCCAAGCATTCTCATGCTTAGTAGAATCTCCGCCACTTCATGCGAGTTAAACTCGCCTGGGATGGAAACTATGTTGTTCCAAGAGAGCTGATAGTATTCATGGATTATTGTCAGTGAGAAAAGAACATGATCAACTTTTCCCTAACCCTGGTCTGATGCAGATGGTCGGAGCCCAGCGTGTCTATTTCTGCATTGAAATTTGCATAAAACTCCCCAGCCACGTTTTCATATATGTGTGGGGCTACTCTACTACCTTCCCTCATCCACAATTTTGTACCAAGTTAACCAATTCAAAATCGAGGAAATCATCTAATTATACCGATCGCTCTGGGATTATTGCCTACTGACTTACGATGTTGAAATACCGGACTACCATTTTGGGATTTAGGAATCTCTGTATGCCCCATTCGAGCTCTCTAGTTCATGTTGTCCCTGAAGATGAGGTGGCTTTTTCTTTCCTTTTTGCAGTTCTTTTTGGCGGCATTCTGCAAGAGCCAACCAATTGTAATTTATACCACAAAGTATAATTGATAAGCAAGAAAGCATGAAATATGGTGCATGTATATATTGGTGGTGTGTAATACTCATGTTACATGTCTCGAGATGGTGTTAATATTACAAAATTATGAAAACACCAACAAAATTGGCTCAAACATGTTCTTTTTTTTCAATTAAGCCCATGACCAAGTGAGGACTTTCATCCCAAGCAACTTCCGGATATATGAAAGCTTTCATATTGATCTAGCACCTATTCAAATTTCAAGTCAATTAGAGGTTGTTTGGTTAGGCAAATGACGGTGCAAAATGTGTGACGTAGGGTGCTGTGACTTAGTCATGTTGTACCTATGTGTGGTCAAGTCAGGCTTTCATGTTTTCCAATTCAATTGCTATGGGAATTCATCACAACACATCATTCAATTCATGCGTCAATCACATTCAATGCAAGATTCAACAAAATGCACACAAATCGTTAATGTGGCAATTTAACAAACACATTATGAGCATTAGCTATGAGGTCTACCATTTGGATGAATTAATGAGTAAAGTTTGTCCACAAGGTAAATAACACAACCACATTCAACAACCCCATCAATCACTTATGCCCATTATCCTCAATTTGCATAGAAATGTTGAGTGTAAATCACAACCCTAAAACATGTGAGGAGAAAAACGAGTTTCGTACCTTGAAATTGATGATATGCATTGAATGTGTGAAGTGTTTGACGTAAGTTCCAATTGATTTGTGATTTCGGCATGCAAGAAGTGGAGGTGTGGTAAGATGGGGGAGAAATCGTGCCCTAGAGTTCGTGTTGGAAGGGAGAAGTGTTTGTCTGAGAAACCAAGTTACGGGGAAAAACTCGTAACTGATTCTACTATGCCACCGCATGGTGTTAATCCATGTGGTCACATAGAATGAAGTTTGGCGTCCTTTCAACTCTCGGTCGATGTCCATGCGACCGCATGGACAAAAGTTTGAACATGTTTTTTTCTTCATATAAAAAATTAACGACACACTTGAATCTCCAAAAGCTCGATTTTTGACAAAATTTTCCCTAAATCTTGATTTTCAATTTATGACTTGACCCTGCATCTCATCGACCCAAACTTGCCAAAACACATTTTAAACCATACGGGGTTGTGTGTAGGTTGTGAACTTCTTTTTAAAACCTGCTATCACACTTTGACCTCGAAAAATTTGAAAAGCCCTAATTTTTCCTCGAACTGCATGATATTTACACCCACTATCATAACACTATTTCACTCAACCTAACTCATGCTCAATGCATGGGGGCTCGTGTGGATTGTGCTTAGACTTTTTGACATGCAAGGATTATCGATAGCAAAATAAGATTTAATAGAATTAAGCCATATTTCACTATATTTATTGCGAAATAGGCATGTTTTGTGGCTCGAATAAGTGTGTAAAAACACACTTATCAGCATGAAAAGTTCAAATCTAGCTTGATTAAGAATGGTTTTAAAACCAACGAGGGTAATAAGTGCATATATTACAAATCTTCTAAAAAATCACATATCATTGTTAGTCTCTGTATAGATGATTTGTTGATATTTGGTTCAAATTTACATGTTATAAATAAAATAAAATAAAATGCTTTGTAACCATTTTAATGTAAAAGACTTAGGTAAGGCTAATTTTATTTTGTGTATGAAAATCACAAAAACATGTAATGGCATATTTCTTGATCAGTGGCATTATGTCGACAAAATGTTGAAAAAATATAATTATTGTGATTGCAAGCATGTCGCTACTCTTTTTTATTTTAATGTTCACTTATTTCATGTGAATAAAGAAAATGATGTAATTAATCAAAAGGAATATGCTATCATAATTGGAAACTTGCATTATGCAACTAATTGTACTAGACATGACATTGCATATGCGGTAAGAATACTTAGCAGATTTACTGGCAAGCTAGGAAGAGATCATTGGCATGCCATAGAGCATTTAATGAAATATTTATCTGGTACCAAAAATTATGGCTTGTTTTACAATAAGTATCATGCTATACTTGAAGGATTCAGTGATGCAGACTGGAATAATTTATCAGGAGATTCTCTATCTACCACTGGTTCTATATTTACATTAGCTGATGGTGTTATATATTGGAAATCTAAGAAACAAAACATTATTGCCAACTCAACCATTCAAGCTGAGCTTATAGCTTTAACATCAATAAGTGAGGAAGCAAATGGGTTAAAAGATTTATTATGTAAAATTCCTTTACGGGAAAAACCCAATTCTATCTGTGTTAATTCATTGTAATAGCAAATGTAAATCCAGACCTATGAGGAGAAAACACAGTATTATGAGATCTTACTAAATAATGGCATCATAAATGTTGATTACATGAAATCTTGTAATAATCTTGTAGATCCATTAACAAAGGCCTTGTTAAGAGAAATGGTCTGGAGCACATTGAGCAGGATGGAATTGAAGCCCATATAAATAAGAGCCACATATGAAGACATCCAACCTAGGGACTAGAGATCCTAAGACTGGGTTCAATGAGAAAAACAAATCATATGGTAGTCGCAGGAAATGCCCTATCTATTTTATTTATCTTATTATTATCGTCCCTATGGTGTGAGTGCATTTATCTTGTAATGCTTTTGGAGGTTGAGTTTTCTTTTAAAAAAAATCTTAATGAGATCTATAGCTCTTATGAGTGGGGTGCAAATATTACAGAAGCACTCTTGATAGATTTTACCTATGTGAGTGTGGAGGTGGGGTCACGTCCTATGAGAATTGGGTTTATTCTCAAATACGCTCATGAAACAGAGATTAGCACAATGTCGTAATGTGTTGGCTATTAAAGCTCATGTCAATACCATGATAGTTATGTGTGGACAGTAATTCTTTATTTCCCTTACGTAGTTATAGTTCAATACTGAGCACACTATTATCTCCAGAGTGAAGGTTTCTATTTCATAGAGTGAAGGTTCAATGCGGAGCACACCTTCATGATGCATAATAGTCCTTCTTTGCCTGATAATCTTTCTGTTTGTTTTATATTAAAATAAGTGGGAAATGTTGGTGCATTTTAATTTTAAAAAAAAATTAAAGTTATTCATTATATTTTCTTTAATAAGTTTGTAGGTTTTGGGAATTAGGAAAGTCGGGAGGTTGGAGGTTTGGAAAATGAAAGGTGAAAAAGGTTAATATGTTTATGACACCTCTTTATTTTGGCTAGCCTATTTTTACTTACAAATAGGACCATTCCTTGATTATTCATCAATACCACAACAAATATAATTCTTTAAACTTTTCTCCTTACATTCTTACTCATTTTCCTTGAAAGATTATTAAGCCAAGAAGGTGTTTCTTTTAGTAAAACTTTGAGCTCAACTACTTGTGCAGAGTTTGTTTTAGACATACGACAAATAATCGAGAAGAAGTCGTAGAAAAATTCCACTGCACCATATTTTATGCTTTGCCAACCGCAAAAGGCTTGAATCTCCTTAACGAGAGCGAAATATCCGAGCCTTAATCCGTCCGATTTCGTTATCTTTCTATTCAATTTGTAACTCCATTTTTTATTATTGAAATTTCACCAATATATTGAATTGAAGTAAGTGAATATATTTCATGAAATTGAGGATTTATATCCTATGCGGTTTTTTGATGATAGTAAAGTGACAATTTAATTTGTTTTTAGATAAAGAATTTTTGACTAAATTACCATTACATTTCATGTTTGGCTAAGCTTAAATGTCTTTACATACATAAGTTATTTAATTAGGTATTTTAGCGCAAATGGTCCTTAATCTTTGTCGTTCATGTGTTTTGGTCTTCAACCTTTTATTTTTTACAAAGATGCTAAAACCTGTGCCTTTTGGTGCCCAAATGATTGTTCTGGACAGATTTCATCCAGTATAGAGAAAAATTGAAAGAAAAATGAAAAATGAAAGTGAAAGTGAAAGTCATACTCAGAAATTAGGGGAGGGCGTGGGTTGGGTTGGGTTTTTACTTAACCCAAACTTAACCCAACCGACCAAACTCGGTTTGTAGTTTACCTTTTGTCCCGATCCACAATGAATACAAAAAAATAGATTGCCAACTGTCAAGCTCGAGTTTCAAGAGTTAAATCCCAGTCATTAAAGCAGAGGATGCTAACAATAGCAGAATAAAATATAAATACCATAAATATGTAGATCCTTTCTACCACTTGTATACAAAATTTAAAGAACTAAGCATATCATGTTAATATTTATTTGTAATCATGCCAAGAATCAAGAATCACCATATAATAAATTAATAGAAACGAATTCATACCTGCGAAAGTCATTGTCGATATGAATTATAGTTGTAATAGCATCCAAGATCTTCCCCTCCTTACTCTTCACAAAAGTATTAGCTAGCAATGGGGCAAGCTAATGAAACATCTGGAGAGGAGAGGGGACCTAGCCTTTATATATAGGAAATAATATGAGCCGTCCCATTACGACTAGAATTCTAATTAGGGTTTATTTCTGGCCCACATACTTTAAACTACCACATAAAATTAATTACAACCCGTAAGGTATAAAAAACTCAATTGATCACTTAATAAATTTGGCCCAAACACAAATATCATTATAAGCCATACATCTAACCCGTAAAATTTGCAATCCAAAGTGAAGCTCGCATATGGAATAATTAATTATTCCAACATATCATTCTAGACCCCATAACATCGCCTCAATCTGGCAACTAAAGAAAATGAATAAATAATTCAAAAGCATTTCTTGAACAAAACTGGGTTAAAAATTCAAAAGAAAATATAACGATAACTGAATTTTAGACTATATCCAGAAATTTTAAACTGGGAATGATTCAAAATTTTCGAACTCAGATGTTAAAACTGCATAGAACCATCATCGAAAATTTCGAACGAAAACAAAAACTAAAAAATACTCAAAAACCAAAATACGAATACAAAGAATGCTAACAGTGGCAAATGTTGTACTCGGTCACAAAAAATTAAAAACAAAAGTAAATATTACAATCATTTAGAGAAATTAAAATTGCATCTGAATTCTACAATAGTTAATGTGTAGCAATAAGCTGTTGGCAAAAGTAAGAGTGGAGAAACGAAAGCTATTGGCAGAGATGAAATTGGAGAGGGTAGCACCAACAATGTGAAGCGTTAAAGGAGTGTCAACTGTCAAATGAGCAAAATTGAAGCGTCAAGAAAACTTTGAAATCGGGAACTGATAAAAAAATATATATACCTGGTAACTTGTAATGCAAACTAATCACTTATAGTTGGGCCTTCGATCATCTTCATTTGTTGTAGAATTCATTGATTCTAAAGTTCTACAAAAAAAAGAAAGTGATTTAGTTGACAACAAATAATTAGAATAACTCAAAATAAAATTTCGGTATATATTACCTTCATCCAATTGGTTGTAGTGCTCAACATCTTCCATGCTAAAACCATCCAACTTTGGAGAAGCTTCCAACCAATTTTGAGTGCATATTAAGACCTCCACCATTTTAGGACTTAGAGAAGTACGAAAAGAGTCGAGGATCCTTCATCCAGTACTAAATGCAAATTCTGAAGCAACGATTGAAACTTGAATTGCCAACACATCCCTAACCAAACTAGACAAAACACCATAGTTATTTTTGTTAATCTTCCACTAATTGAGAATATCAAAGTCTTTTTTTTCTCTATGCTTTTACGAGCATCAAATAAATATCTTTTCACATCATTTTTATCTTAGCACAATCTTTTACTACTTGTTTTTTCATAAACTTAGAAAGACTAGCATCACTCAAGGAATAACGACCTTTATCTATATTGAAAGTATTTAAAGAATTCTCAGTTGATATTTGACTACTTCCACGAATACCTTCACAATCTACATACCATTCATAAATATCCACCAAATTGGTTCTCAAAGACTTCATCATGCTACTGTCAACTTCCTCGTCCAAGTATAGATTACTAAAACAATATTCAACATAATCCATTTTATATCTTGGATCAAATATAGTAGCAATAAGCAACAATTGATTCACATTTTCCATTTTACCCCAATATTTATCAAATTTCTTATTCATGTTAGTCGCCATCTAGAAACACAATGGACTTACAATCAATCTTTATTTGCCTCTCACACTCCTTCAATTTCTCATATCTGGCAGGAGAAGATTTAACATATTTGATTGCATTGGAATATTCACAATAGAGTCGTGTGCTTTTCTCAAATCCTCACAAACAATCAAATTAATAATGTATGCACAACACCTGAAGTGCAAATATCTTCCATCTAGAGCACATCCATTTCTACCCCACCTAACGATCTTCCTTCGAAGATAAGAAATCGCTATGTCATTGGAACTTGCATTATCAACAATGATTGCTAAAAAATTTTCCATCCCCCAATCACGCAAACTAGTCTCTATCATTTGTTTCTCCCTTAAGATTCAGAACAACACAAAAACTCAAAATACACTTATTAAGCGTCCAATTAGAATCAATAAGGTGTACAGTAAGAGACATTTAATTGACATACTAAATAGATGTCCAAGTATTAGTTGTGAGGGAAACTTGTTGATGGTGAGATGAAAAGACATCTCTCAGTTTCAACTTTTCATCCAAATATAATTCATAAATGTCTCTAACAAGAGTCCTACAAGATGGAGCCATGCAACACTACAAAATAGCCTAAAACCACAAGCTTAAAAAAACTTAAACGGTAATTCATCCAATACTATCATTTTAGCACAAGCAACCCTACATTCTTCCTTACTCTGACCAACAACTATAAGATTGTTTCCACCACCCTCCTTTTTCTCAAAAGACAACAATTTTTACTTTTTATCTTGCAATCTACCTGGGTACTTTTTACAATTATTTGTCAAATGGTTACTCAAAGTACTTGTACCACAAGCATAATCAACTCTATAATAATTACACTTACACATTTGGATCATCCCTTGAGCCTAATAGTGTAAAACGGTCCCAAACATAAGAAGCCAGTCTATTAGATTTTCGCTTATGTGATGTCAAAGGTACACGTGGAGGAAGATCTGATAGTAAATCATCTGATGGGGCATTTTCTTCACACATGTCTACATCTATTGTGTCCATTTTACACCTGCATGAGTAAAACCACCAAAAAAAAATGTTAATAGAAATGAAACAATAAATTTTACAACTAAATGGACTCTTTTTTTTCCCATAAAAAGGCAACTGCACATATGACATATATATAGCAATCACTTTATAGAATCTAATTCACATCAGGCATCAAATTCCGTTATTTTGTAAAACATTTTGTCATGACATTGTTTAAGTTTAATTTATAGTGAGCTGCATATGACATATAACACATTGCGTGGTCAAGCTCTTAGCACGCAATCTAATGCTTCTATGGAAATTTTGAATGCCTTCAATAGGATAGAAAGGAATGAATTACTTATTTATAGGGAAACACTGCGCTTAATGCAAGAAATGTTGCCCTTTATATCTTACTATCTTAAGGTAATGCTTTGACATATGCAGCTAAATAAATTTCACTCATTAAACAAAAAATTTTAGACAATAAATAGTCGAGGAGTGATTACTTCAAATATGACATCAAAAGTCACTGCATGAATAATAATAGACAGACGTCAAGATAACATCTACAAACGACCAATACGAATCAATCTGTCTATATAAGACTACAGTGCACAAATGCCTGCAAGAAATTTTGAATTTCCTAAAGTTTTTTTTTTTTTTTTTTTAATGAAATGACAATACTGAAGTCTGAATGGAACCTTTCACGTTGCCAGCCGTGCTTGCTGAAAAAACGTGAACTCAAGCTTCTAGAGATGGTGACAAACGGCGAGTCGACAAGAGAAGTAAGGCAAAACTAGGAGGAAATACCTACATACAGCATAAATATAAGAGTAGTTTGTAAGATTAGACCAAAAAATATAATCATTTGAAAAATAGCCTTTGAACAATAATCTTTCCATAAATACCCCCTCATAAAGAATTTGCAACCAAAGCCACTACAATGTATAAAAACCTTCAATTAGGTCCTCAGATAAATATAGATCATAAATCTTTAATAAATTTAAATCCAAATATTATTCAAAATTTTATTGATCTAAGAAATGCAACAAATAATGAATTAAATTATTCAAAAGAAGATCTAAAAAGTTTCTTTACTGAATATTAAATCCAAAATTAAAACATAAAAATGTTTATAGATAAAGGAGCAATCAAAACCAAAAATGATATACATAAAATAATTCTTAACTTGGAAAGAAAGATTAAAAAATTAAATATAATTATTGAAGAAAAAGTCTTAACAAAAGATAGTGAATTTTATAAATTCTATTGTGATATTTTAAATACTTATGAAGATTTTAACTGACTCAAAAATCTTAACCCCTCCGCTGCACACTCCGACGAAATGGTATCAGAGCCATGTTACAAACCTAAAATTATGATGAACATAGTAGATGAAGAAAATATAATTGAAGAATTTTTTAAAAAAGTAGAAAAACATAAAAAACCTAGTTATCCCTATTTACCTAAAAACACCACAAATGAAAGATTTGAGGATATGCATAAAAGATTAGAAAATTTAGAACATAATCTACAAGTAGGAAATGCTCTATTAGATAAAAATCTTAAAGGAAAAGATAGGATTATTATTAATCCACCTCAAGATTTTAGGATAACACAAAAAGAAAATAATAAAGGGAAAAAACATGAAGAAAATCAATATATGATTACAGATGTAGAAGAACTAGAACAAAAATTCTTAGAATCTACTAGTGAAGAATATGATGAATATAAAAAACAGTTAGAAAAATTAACTGAAAAAATGAAAAATACTAAAATGAATACTTATCCATCATCAAGTCGAAATATCAAAATAGAATTCAGTAGTGATGAAAAATATGATTACCCTTATGGTACTACAATACCTCTTAAGGACGGTATTAATCAATATAGAAAAACACAGAAAAGATACACTAGAAATATAAGAAAACAATCCATAAAAAAAAAAAATTCAGTGAAATCCTATAATGAACCAATCCACACAACAGGAGTATGGTTAGATCTAGAATGTGTAGATAAAAATAAAGCTGTAGAAACTTGGATGAAAAGTACAGATTTAGCAATACAATTTAATAAATGGGAAACATATACAGCTTTTGAATTTATAGAACATAGATTCAGAGAAATTGTTTCTGAATGGTGGAGAAAGTTACCAGAATCTATTAAAGGAAAAATAAAGTATGGAGATAATAGAACAGAAGTATTAGATAATAAGAATACTTTAAATGATCAAAATATACTGGAGATATTAAAAAGATTTGAAAAAATCTTAAGGACAAATTCTTAGGAGATAGATATGCTTCTAATGAAGAAAAAAAAAGATCAATATAATGAATGAATGATTGCAATGAAAAATTTAAAGATATGTGATATGTGTGAATTAGAAAGATATACATGTAAATTTGAAGAATTATACTATATACTAAATCAAGGAGATTATTAAGAAAATAAATATATATTAAGGTCTTATTTTACTAAGTTACCATTCTCATGGGGAATTAAGTTATTAAAAGAATATGAAAAATTATTACCTCTAAGAGGAGGAAGGAGTAAAAATAGATAGTCTTGGAAGTAGAATTGAATTTACAAAAAGAATGATAGGTATGTGGTGCAAAGAAGCCCTAGAAAGTAAAAAAGCATATAAAATAAGAAAAAATTCTTTGTGTTGTTACAAAGATATAGGCCAAGTCAAACAATTTGGATGCCATAGGAAGAAATATAAACCACATAAGAAATATAAAAAAAAATTCAAAAATTACAAAAAATTCAAAAAAAGGAATTTTAAACTACAAAAAAAATATTTCAAGAAGAGGAATTGGAATAAAAAAGTTAAACCAAAAAATATTAAAAATGTAGATGTTTCATCTGCAATAAAGAAGGACACATTGCCCCTCAGTGTCCTAAAAAGAAAGATAGACAGAATATAAAAACTCTTAGAATTTATAAAAAATTTCAAAATGATAGTAATATAGAACCAATTGAATACTTTAGAGATCTAAGTAGTGAATGCAGTAACATTTATGAATTAGATACATCCTCATCAGAAGAAGGTTATGAGAAAATAGTATATATGAATCAGGAGATACAACAAGCAGATCTAGAAATAGAAGTAGAAACAACTGAAGAAGTTGAAGACTCAATAGAAGGTATAAATCAAGAAATTACCTTTGATATTAAAAAATACAAAGGAATAACCAAGAAAATATTAGACCTACAAGAAAAAGATGTATTCCAACAAGGATTCTTAGAAATACTACCAAGAGTAAATAAAACAATTGTAAATATGAAATATAAAAAAATGTCTATCAATATAGAAGATACTATAGGAAAAACAAGAATTCCTATAATTAGAAAAGAATGGGTAAAACACAAGTTATCCAAAATTCCAGAAAATATAAAAAACAAACTGAAATGTATTGAAATAGGAGGAGTCCAGATAATGGTAAAAGGATTCTTTAGAGAGGCATGAACATACCAATTGAAATTTATCGCATGGACAACAGAATCTTATAAGATCCTATAGATGCTCTATTAGGAACAGTTATAGGAAATTTAGTCTATCAAAAGATAATATTTACAGTAAAACCAAATTATGCAATATCATTAACTGATGAAAATATTGATCAAAGTTTCAATCTATATTACAGAATTGGAAACCTGAAAATGTTACGAAGAAGTAAAGCTATTAGTATAAGCATAAAATCAATTTTTGTTTTTAGTACTGGTCATCATAACAATCTAAGGAAAATAACTGATAATATTATCATACATAAAGATTTTGAGGAATTAGCACAATATATACCTCCTAGAAAATAC
>NC_036239.1:17101083-17116051 GCF_002742605.1 Olea europaea var. sylvestris
AGAGTTCCTCAACCCAGCGTGGTGGATGTTGGAGTACAGAAAAATTTAAATCAGTTACAGTCTTAAAAATGACAACAGAAATAGGTTAGAACAATTGAAAAAAGAAATTTCTAAAACATATTTTGAAAATCCATTAGAAAAATGGAATATAGACAAAGTAAAGGCAAAAATAGAATTAGTCAATCCAGACACTATTGTTAGAGTCAAACCCATGAAATATAGTATTGATGATCAAAAAGAATTTAAAGACCAGATAAAAGAATTACTAGAAGCTAAATTGATTAGGCCTAGTAAAAGCCTACATAGCAGCCCAGCCTTTATGGTTAGAAAATATAATGAGATAAAAAGAGGAAAAGCCAGAATGGTGATAAATTACAAAAAATGAAATGAAGTTACCAAATTTGATGGATACTACTTGCCAAATAAGGATACCCTTATTAAACAAGTACAGAACAAAAAGATATTTTCAAAATTTGATTATAAGTCAGAGTTTTGGCAAATCATACTTACAGAAGAAAGTAAACCATTAATTGCATTTAGTACCCCCAATCTTTTAGGACAATACAAATGGAATGTAATGTCATTTGGGTTGAAAAATGCACCACAGATATTCTAAAGAAGAATGGATGAGGTTATCAAACCAATTACTCATTTTTGTATCGTATATGTTGATGATTTACTTATTCATTCAAATAATATTGATGAACATATTGAACATCTTGAAAAATTTTGTTATATTATGAAAAAACATGGTATTACACTTTCTCAAAAGAAAACTGAGATAACTAAAATAGAAATAGAATTTTTAGGATTATTTATAAAAGAGGGAGAATTGCAATTGCAATCTCATATTGGAGAAAAATTTCAAGAATTTCCTGAATAAATCAAAGATAAAAAACAATTACAAAGTTTCCTTAGTATATTGAATTATGCTGAAGGATTCATTGAGAATTGTGCCAAACTAAAATATTATTTTCTTCAAAAATTAAGAAAAAATATAATGTGGTCTTGGGAAGAACAAGATTGTGAAAATATAAAGAAAGTAAAAGAAGAATTAAAGGTATTGCCCAAACTTATAATACCAAAAAAAGAAGATTTCTTTATCCTTGAAACTGATGCTTCAAATAATTACTGGGGAGCAGTATTAAAGGTTAAAAAGAATCATAAAGAATATAAATGTCAAAAGAATTGTTCTTGTCATGAGATACTTGCAGGTTATACATCAGGAACATTCAAAGAAATTGAAACGAGATATGAGACGAACAGAAAAGAACTCATTGCTGTAAAAAGGGGAGTTCAAAAATATGAAGACTATTTATTATCAAAGAAGTTCTTGATTAGAACTGATAATACTGGAGTTAAAGCCTTTTTAAAAAATAATGTTGATCCATCTATTACCAATAGATATATTATTAGAATACAAATTTGGTTTTCATATTTCAAATTTGATATTGAATACATAAAAGGTAAAACTAACTTTCTTCCTGATTATCTTAGCAGGGATGGAGTTAGAAAAACTAAGGACGAAAGTCCAAATACTTGAAATAAAAGTTTTCTATTTGGAAACACAAATTCAAAATATCCAAGATAGTCTTCGAGACAAAAATATAGCCCTTGAGGCAGAAGTNAAAGAGAAGAAGGTAATAGGAACCCCTTTACAGGGAATACTTAAACTTATTACAGGTAATGAAGATACCAAAATTCCCATTAGAGAAGATATTCAAGATATCAAAAAAGAAGTTAGCTCTTCACAGAGCCAAACTCAATCTAAACTTTCTATTGAAAGAATAGATCCAAAAGATATTGTCAAGATATATCATGAAGCAAAAATTCCCAGAAAAGATAACCATGAAGAAGTTATGTTCTTTATTGTTATTTTTAATGTTCTATCAGATTGGTATCTGGAGATAGGAAAGTAGATGAAAACTCTCCACTATGCAAAATACAACAAGATAAACTTCTATCCAGGAGCACCAGCCAACTGGGTACGAAACTGCTTTGAGATAGGAAATATACTCTGTATATATCTCAGCAAAGATCTCAAAGAAATAGCCCAACTTCCAGTTAACATCAGGAAAGCTGTTAAAAGATATACTGAAGTCATCAAGACAACAAATATATACATCAGATTCCATTCAACAACTATAGAATAGGATCCCGTTCTTAAATATATGCATCCATCGTTCCATGTTATCAAAATGGGACTTACAAACCAACATTTTTTACCAACCAGTCAAAAGGTTGTTAAAAATGGATATCAAGATATTTTAAATATGATGCCCTACAAAAGAGCAAAAGGGTACAAAGAAATATTTGAACATGTAGTTCAGATAATTACTGAAAAAGAAAAAATATGGGTTTATCCATTTGAATACCATATTATCTACTCCAATGCAAGGATGGCTACGAAGGAAGAAGATATTTGTTATCTCGGCCATTTATTATCAGCAATTATCTCCAACCAAGTACATGGATTAGAAGTATGGCTAAAGAAATGTGCAAATTACTCTGGAACTACAGTGATCACCATTGTGAATACTGTGTAGTTGAATATATGAGTCAAGCATCTCTCAATAGTGAAGAATTCCCCGCAGAATTTTTTGATTCGAAAATGGAAAAGTGATGATGACAAAAGTGGCCCTTTATCACTACTTTAATAAAGAAATTTATTAAAGAAAAAATGTGGCTACTAAAAGACAGAAGATAATGCAAAAGTCTTTATAATTGTGACCACTCACCCACCAGTTGTCATAAGTGGAAAGCAAATTCAACGATAAGGCAAAAAATTTCAAAAGAAGAGGTCCACCTAGCAAGAAGATAATGGAGAAATCGGTGAAGTCATTATTGAGCTACCCAACAAAAGGAAGTGGAAAACACCTGTCAAGATAAAATTCTCAAAGGCTTCTATAAAAGGAGGCAAGAAGGAAGAAGGAGGACATCTCGAAACAACTTATCTCTTAAACACTCTGAAAAAACAAATCTTAGGGATATATCTTTTGTAATTTGAATACACCACTTGTATTTAGAAAAATATTAGATAGCTTGAAGATAGCAAAGCCTGTAATAAGGTAATCACCTATGGAGTTCTAAACTTCATAAGGTGAGTACCAAAGGTATGCAAATATAGATTGTAAGCATATACTATTTCAGTTTATGAATGTCAAAGTAAAGTTTGTTATGTTCAACAAAGCTTTTATAAAAGGATTTCGTTAAGTTTCTCATGATTCATCGGTAGTACGGATAAGATTTTAAAAGATTTTCAAAACATTGATTTTGAATGGATGTTAGCCATGTCGAAGTACCCTTCTTTGATGAATGGTTTAGGGGAAAAATGCAGTTTTCTAACAAAATTATAGCACCTTGTGTGTGAGTTATCTTTTAAAATTTCGTTCCAAGTAAGAACTTGATTTTGAAAAGAGTTTGGATAGAGGTGAAAATAGAGACTCTGGATACTGTGAGATAGCGTCTGTGGTAACACGGCTAGTTCTCCAGAATGAAAAATGAAACCTTAATTGAAAAGTCTTTTTGCGGAAGCAGTTGTGAACTCAAATGATTTCAAAAAATATTTTAAACATTTACTTGATTCAGAAGATTGATTAAGTACATGCAAAGCATTTATAAGAGCATACTGGAGGGAGAGCCTATTTACTTCAATTTGATTACTGTAAGTTATTTACTTTCTTTTACATACTTATGCTTTGATAAATTCTGATGAACAATTCACAAGCATCCACATCCACTTCTAATGATAATCTCATATTATACTTAGATGAGAAAGATATTTCGTTTTTATTAGCCGAAAAGTCTGAAAATATATTTCCTGTTGGCAAAGAAAAAATTGAAGAAATATCTCAAGATATTGATTATTATTGTAAGAATAATATAAGATTTAATTCTGTAAGAACTAGCAGAAAAATAAGAAAGGTAGAAGATATTATAACTAAACATAGAGATATACAAGAAGAAGTCTCAGAAGGATTAGTTCGAGGATACATAACTAAGGAAGATCCGCCTAAGATCTTTGAAGAATTATCAAGATATAAAGAATATTTAAAAGTGTTTGAAAGATTGAAAAATATAGATAGAGGTCCTGATTAATAAGTCCCGAAAGATACAGGATACATTTTGCAAATAATAAAAGTAAGGGTAAAATAGTATTTCCAATAGAAGAGGTCATTGTGGAAAATAGGATCAATAACCCGGTCATTTAGAAGACTGTCCCCAAAACTAGGGTGGCTGGTGCAAAACCCGAATAAAACCTGGTACTAACGGTGGACTATCAACTATAGGCGTCGGTAACTAAAAAGTTTTCTTCGATTCCGACGATTTGATGGAGACGGTGAGAGATGGCAAGTCGACGATAGAGAGTCAGAGAGTTCGAAACTTGGAATTAGGTTTAGGGTTGTGCTTTGTGGGTTATAAACAATGATTTCCGTTTTTTTATTAAATTAAGTGGGTCGGGTTGGGTTTCACGGGTCGGGTCAAGTTTTCATGGGTCAACCCAACTCGGCCAGCTTTCTTAACCCAAAACCCTAGCCCAATAAAAAAATAAAAAATAAAATAAACCAATCCAAACCGATCGGTTTGGGCAATTTAGGCGGGTTGGATTGGGTTTTGCCCACCCCTATCAAAAGTCCAAATAGACCACTTGAGCACTTAAAGGCATAAATTCGAGACGTCTTTGTCAAAGACCAAAGGTTAGGGACCAAAAATGTATGAAGGTTAAATGGTACTGACCATTTACACATAATCCCTTTTCTTTGAATGAATAATTAATTTTTTGTCGTAAATTAGGTGATTTATCAATCATTTAAAAATTTTCAGGTGGTCAAACGTACAAATTAGACACAACTTACCAAGCATGCACTTATAAATTTGGGAAATTAGCACAGGAGGTGTCCAACCTTTGACCATGGTAGTACTCAAGTCCTCAACATTTCTTTTCGATAATACTTAGTTCTTTAATAGACACTTTCACCATATTCTTTAATTGCCAAGTCAAAATACTGTTAAAAAAACTATTTATCCTTATTTTTATAGAAATAAAAATAAAAAATGCAATATCAAAGATGATAAGCAAAGATAAAAATTCAAAAATAAAAGAGAAATATAAGATATTTTATAGTGTATTTTAGATGTATCTTGTAAATACCTCTTTAATTATTGAACCTCTATTGTGATTCTAATTTCCGCTTATTCTTGTTCCATATAGATCTATTTAGAATAGTAAGATTACTAAATACGTAGTTGTTGAAATTTAGATGGAACTTATAAATGAAAAACCATATAATTAAGAATTCAAAGCAATTGATCATATTTTTTACGTCATTAAAAATATTTTAAAAAAACATAAAAAAAATTGAGTCACCTCAATTAGATTAACAAATAATCAAAATATCAAAAAGAATTAATAGCAATTTGGTATTGTTCAACAAAAAATATCAAACATTCCCAACATCAATTCACAAAATAGCAGCTGATTTGAAAATGGTAGTACCACAAAGGAAAAAATGAAAAATTTCGCACTGATATACTCAAATTACGATACTAAGTAACTGATTATAATAAACCAACAGTAAAACAAATAATTTACGTAATCATAAATGGATAAACCAAAAACCAGTGTTTACTTGATACCCAAAATTATGCAACTTCCTCTTCTTAAGTTTAACCTGCTGAAGTTGGTAATACACACCAAAATGCATCCACAAAATATACACAGCAAAAAGATGCTATAAACAGAACCTTGCAGGCACTTCTTCAAAGAGAAGTTTTCAGCTTCTTGATTTTGTTCGTTTTTACATGGGGCACTATGTTTCCAAAAGCTTTCTGTCGACTCGGCCATTGAGCAAATGCTGCGGGAAGCCATCGTCAGAAAGTAATATTACTTTATTTTGGGAAGGCCTTGCTGAGCACATATAATTCCCATATTATTTTCACCTGCATCATCGAACAAGTCAATAACCTCATTGGTCTTAACCTCTTGAAATTTTTTCATTCTGTACGACGTACGTACCTTGGTTGGAGTTCTTTGGCATATCTTCAAAATGACAGGTCTCCCAATAAATCTCTTTCTTTTCTGAAGAGGATTGCAAGTGTTCTCTTGAGGCGGATCTTCCCGAAAGATGTTGCTTTTCTTCAGGAGCTGATGCGCGATTATGATTAAGCCTGTCTTCTGTGACAATATTGCCATGCCAAATTGATTTTACCTCATTTTTAATAGAAAAAAGAGCGAAATTGAGAATAAGTATGGGGAAAAGAATTTACAAATGTAGATATATGATTATATGATATTCCTCCTCCTATGTAACAATAAAATGATTTAACAAATAAGTTTTACTTCATACTAAAGCATCTAAAGTTGTACAAACCGGGAAAGGAATCACAGAATGAATGCATGTAAATAAAGGTCAATAATTAAGACAGGAGAAGCTTATAAATTAAAGAATTTATGCATACTATTTAATCCACATGCAAAATGTAATTATTTCCAAAAATTGAATCATGACGAACCAGATTATAGACTGAACTTCACAGTCATGATTGCCAATAAGCGAATGGAGACTACAGAAAATTGAAGTTCAGGATTGGAACAAGGCGTACTTTTGCAGTCCTTGGAAGCATATCCTCGGCAAAGAGAGACAAGGGAAGAGGATGTATAGAATAGGACAGATATCGTAAATATACCTATAGAGATGAGGATTCCTTTGCCTCAATATTTCTCATTTTCTATATCTAGAAGTACCAAAAATAAGATTTGGTCCAAGTAAAATAACAAAGTTAGGGAGGCCCAAAAGGATGAGAGCAGTTCAATGATTTGAATAAAATTCTTCAGATTAGGATGTAAGAGTTTTAGTCATCTGTAAATCTTATTCTCTACTTTACTACTTTCCCCCAATTAATTCTTTTTCGTGAAAATAATAAGTTCCTATTTGCTGTTCCAGAATGATAAAGAATGCTGAGCAATGCTACGTGAAGATCATAACAGTGGATCACCAATGCTTTTGCACGAATCAAAGGTTAAAATTTAGATCCTTCTCTCTCAAACACACACATTTAAAATAAATAAAAAATAAAAATTGGATCTAGCTTTTATTATTTAACAATTTATTCATGTTTCTCCCTCTGTTTTGCAGTGTTTTGCCTTGTTCTTGGTCCTTGACAGGTGCCAAAGTATTGGAACTGCTCGCTCTTAGCAAGAGATTGTATACCGGAAATAGTATGTATATTGAATCCCGCCGACATATGAGAATGTATGTTGAAGATAAGATTTACACAATATACATATGGCCCTCTTTAACGTAGCTTTCAAACCATGGCTGAAGAGATTGTTTTAGTCCCTACGAAGTCTAGGACTTTCGAAGCCTGCACACCTTGTTTCACAATGTCACTTTCATATCCAAGTGAAATTTCCATTTACATTTTTTCTTTTAAGTTCTCGTGGAGGAATTCATTTTTCTGTAGGACTGTAATAGAGGCCAGTCAAAGTTTGTCGCCAATGAAAGAAGGATCAGAAGTTCACCTTGACAAGTAGAGCAAAGGTTTCATGATGACAATTCCATAAGTATTGTACACTCTTTGCTGCTAAGCAGACCTTGTATCTTTCTAGAAACCCATCAGGCTTGTACTTGATTATGAAAATCCATTTATAGCCCATAGTTTTCTTCCCACTTGCAAATCCACTATTTATAAGGTTCGAATTTTTCCATGGCTCTCGTCTCAAGGCTTTGAGTCAAAAGCCTCGTGGACATAATTAGGAACCTAAATGTGTAGGCATTTTGATGGAGATAGAGATAAAGATGAAGATAAAGATGGAATAAAAACAGAAGTTAGATAGGATTTTAAAAATAGAGTTTAATTCATATTATGCTAAGTTAGATTTAATATTTTGATAAAGTTATAGTCTATTAGAAGTTCTTTAAATTTTAGATTAGTTGATCTCTATATAGAAGGCCCTATTCATTGTAATAGGTAACCTTAAATATATAATAAATTGATTTTCTTCTTTGCCTTCAATTCTTCTCTTCTTGGACCCCCTTTCTTTTCTTGTTTATGAACAAATTACTCCGCTCATATGTCACATTTCAGCGACAAAAGTCTCAAACTAAGGTGAGCCAAAAGGAAACAAATTGAGATATTTGACAACGAGAACAAGTCCTAACAGGTTTTTTATGGATATAGGTAATTCCAAGACATCATGGGAATCAAATTTCTAAGTGTTAATTACATTACCTGTTTCATGGTAAATTCTTAAATCATGCGAGTTCATTTCAGGTTTTGTCCTTCTCGAATAAACCTTTGTGATAGGTGCCTTGAACCTCTTGTCCTTGATCTCTAGGGACTTCTGTAGAGTTCAATAAATCTTTGTTCAACTGGTAGAGATTTAGAACATCAAGGTAGAGATTTAGAACCGCTTGATGTAAAAGCTTAACCCATCAAAGAAGTCCATATGTATGTCATTTAAATCTATCTTCAATATTTTTGTTCTTATTCAATTAGTTAAAACCAAACTCATTGGACCTTACACAAACGCATGTAAGGAATCTTTGGAGCTACCCATTAGAATGACCTTTGAGTAACTACCTCCAGACTTAGAGCCTTTTTGGTTAAAGATCTTAATCTTTACATGAGAATTGAGGAATAAAGATGTGGACGTACTTTCTAAAAATAATTATTGTCCTCAATGAAGAATGCCACGTCCTTCCCATTCTTTGTTTGTATATTTATGAATGAAAATACTAGTCTTAAAAACAAAATAGAAACGTGTAGGGATACAAAAGTCCCCAGTAATTCTTACCATATATCTCTGAGATTGTTCTTATCCTAGAAAATTTTGCACAAGAATAAAAAATTAACCAATATTGTTATACTTGTAGGTCTATGGTCCAGGCCATCGGCAATTAAGAAATTAATGATTTCCCTATAAAAGCTAGGACTTCATTAAAAATTCCATAAGATAGAACTCTAATGCCAGCATATTACACCGAAATAAAGATATAACAGAATGAAAGCTATAAATCTTTTTATTGCAATCCTAAATTCTATGTTCCTTATCCATCAGCCTTCTATTATGACAATGTTAAATTATAGTGTAAAAGTAATTGAGATAAAAGTATGACAATGAGTAGAAAATGTGTAAAATTATTAGTCTTTTTAATTAAAAAGTGGTAGACCCTATGTATATTACAAATAACCAGAATAGGATGGTTATAAATACATGCCACAATATTCCCTAAGAAAACATACCATAATTTGTTATATAAAGACTTGCAATAATATGTTCTATATGAAGAAGAGGAAGGAAGGAAAAGGGAGAGACAAATGATCTAACAAGTAATTTTAACTGAGCCACTAAAGGATCAAATTATGAGTCTCCAACATTAACAGAGTTAACTAGAGCAGAAATTTTAAACATCTTGACACCAAAGTTGAACGGCTCATTTGAATCAGATTCTTACTTTTCTATTTTTTTGTCCTCCAACCCACCATTGGGAACATTAGAATTATGTTGATGGATTGACTTCGAAGAGCATCTCTCGATTTCTAAGCCATCCGGTATCACCATGGGAACATTTTCAAGCAACCGTGATTGTTCCGAAGGTGTTTGAAGCTTCTTTCTCCTATCCAAGTATTCAAAAAGCGTAGAAGAAATGAAGGTTAAGGTCACAATCATTTTCGGCCTCCTCTTGTATGATTCTTAGTAATTTAGTAAAATCAGTGAGGACTCGTGCCAAATCCCCACAACTTCTGAGTGAATATTCTACAAGGACAAACTAAGCATTATTCACAATAAATACGGAGCCCCTACATTAATCTTTTTGGATACTGTTCAATTTTTCACTATATCTACTGAAAGAACCAATGAACTCAAATCATTAGCACCTATAGCCTCTTTTAGGATGTTTTAATCTAATGGGCTTGCATCACTCATGAATGAGAATTTTTAGTTCTACGCAAGATATATCCCAATCACAAAATAGTTGTATCCTTAATATTCAAAAGTAGTGCAACCTTTAACTTGGTGTATATTCTTATTCCCTACTTTGCACACTTATCTTATAAAAGCGGATTAACATAAAAAGGAAAAAACAATAAGATTAATTGCTTATAAGTAAAAATATAAGGCCTAGTAAATAGCATTTTAGCAATTCACAAATGACATGATATGTTTTATGGACAGGGATGCTTAAAAAGCCTACAAGAAACCCCCAATAATTTTATATTATTTCAGATTCACAGCAATTATAATTCAGGAATTAAATGCAAGCCAGTTTCCTGTAATTTAGTTGAGTCATAAAAGGATATTCGCGTCTCCATCCTTTCTCATTTGCTCGATCAATGAGTTTTTGTAACAAAGCCAGCTCTCTATTAATCCACTGCATTATATTAAAGATAAGCAAATGTGAGTAAAAAGGAAATATGGAATATCAATTCGACTTTGAAATGTGATATATATTTTATTAAGGGAATCACCAAAATAGTAGACAACAAGATTTATGTAATGAATAACAAAAAGCTATTTAAGTTTCATATGACTCGTACAAGATAAATATCAGATGTAAATAATAAATAAATATGATTTGCACAGTGTAGTGATGATAATTATCACACATCAACAGAATGGCAAAACATTAGACTGAAAGTTTACACTAGAAGCATCAAATTCTAAGGATAGTCATGACATTCGAGCCATATAATGTTCACAAATTACTATCTGAGTTTTAAATTATTTACCAACTTCAGAAAATACTGAATAACATAATTAATATCCAAAACTTTGTGGCTGGAAACCAGAACTGAAAGCAATTATTGAAAATTATAAATGCAAGGTCAAAACATAAGCATACATGCTTTGTTATATCCTTGTGAAGAATTCTGGCTTTTTGTTCAAACTCCACCTGTAAAACAAAATAAAATAGACAAGAAAAATAAAATAATGATCAGACATTGAATGAACAAGAAAACAAAAATAATGTGTCAACTAAAGCATAAATAAATATATGCAAGAGAATGGATCAAACAGGAAAATCAAACTGTTTATTGCAAATGGACTGTTCTCTAGACAACTTGGGCAAATGCATCTTAGGAGATGATTCATAATAAAGATGAAATGCTATTTACATAAGAAACATATGACTTGTGCAATTGTGATAATCTATGTCTAAGAACCTTTTTTTTTTTTAATTCCTGATCTATACAGTGCATGTCTGGCTTTAAGGAAATTTTCTTTCATATTTCTAACAGAAGCTGGTCCAGAAGTGATTAATAATTAAGGTTTTGCTTGAAAACTCTGCAGGACCACCGAATTTTTTTTGAGAATTTTATTAAATTTGGAATTTTTTGAGTGGAACTTGATCAATTATTTAAAGCTTGAGGGATGTATCCCTCTAGAATAAATAAATATTCCACTGATGAATAGGGAAGCAAGAAAACACATTTTCACAGATATCAGTATCCTACTCTTTTGCTGATTTGGGTATCAATTCAATTATCTTATTCTGGAAGACGCTAAATTGTTTGTTGGTACATTTACATATATAATGTATGACCATTAACATTTTACAAGAGAGATGTTAATAGATCTACTGACTGGAGGTATAGTAGTACTCACCAGTGTAGGCCTTGCGAGCTGGCCGTCCATCACTTTTTTTCTCAAATCTTCACATTCTTCCTGAAATAAAAAAGAGGGTTCTGATGTTGATCTTATTCAGGATGGGGAGAATACCAGAAAATATGCTACCAAACATTTTCTTTTACAAAATTTACAACTAACTGGGAGAGAATCTTTTATGATACTATTAATTAAATAAAATAAAGGAAAGACGACATTGAGATTCATTGGGAAGACTACGATAGTATACATAAAATTCACTTGAGATAAAATGGCAGAAGTAATTCTAATTATTTAGCAAACGGCATTTCCTGCGGGACATAGCATACATGGGTGGTTTAGTATTAATTCTCTCCACTCTCATGTTCAAGGATTTTCATTATTGAGAGTCAATCTATTTTGATTAGATGGTGATATTTTGGCACTAAATATTGGGTTCGAAAGGTCTAATTTCATTTGATTTGAACAATTTCCTCCATGAAATATTCTCAACTGTTAGGATTCTCTTCCATAAGCTGTAAGGATTCCCGTAGTTGACACAGTGAGGGAAAAAGGCAAGCTCTACAGACATATCATTATCAGTATAATAACATATGCAACAACAAAGAGGATGAAACAAAAAACTATAAACCATTTATAGCATGTCTGGCGGGAGCATTAGAATAGCACTCGATAGTATTAATTAAGGAAGAAAAGAAGCTAAAATCTTATTCATTGTACTGTCCAGTCCTATCTCTACTGTGAACCAAACAGACACACAACAAATACCAGATCAACTTGATTACCTCAGAGAAATCATTATCTGACAGTAGTTTCATAGGAATTTCCTTTGGCACAGATGAAACTTGAAGGATGATATCGGTATTGTTATCACCAACTGAAACATTTTTTATACCTGAAAGTGCATATTAACAATAGAAAGTATTAAGAAGTCAATTATTTGTTGAATACACAGGCCGAGGGCCTAGGCTCCAGTTCAAGGAAATTTGAGCAAAGAGCTATGATTATACTTGACTTTTTACTTATTAATTTTTCCAAATGAAAAACGACAATAATAAAGCCGATTAATAAATGAATTAAAAATTTCAATACTGTCTTTATAATTGACAAAAGTAGAGAGGTGACACAAGTTTCAATCATGCTCAGTCAAAGCTCACTGGTATTAATACTTCAAAAATTTCAGAAGCTCAGGTTAAATTTGTTCCAAAAAGGGAATGTTGATAGTTGTGAAACTAAATAACATGAAAAGCTCAAAGAAACAAAATCATAATCAAATGCTTCATTTCACATTGACTTCGGCCAAACTTGATTTAATAATTTCTTTATCAGTTTTCTTATAATGTATTTCTGATATTGGTAAACTAATACTGTTATGCTTTAGGATGAGCTCATGTCAATGCGTCATCCATTCTTGTATTTTGCAATTTTAACAGCATATTTAATTTCCACATCAAATCTTCTAAACTGGATGTATTCAATATTATCAACATATATTAGTTTAAACAAACGAACAAAATTAGTTTCATGCCTAAAGAGTCCTAATTATCCTCTTAAATTATCTATATCACTTAATAACGCTAACTTGCTCTTTCACTCAAGTATTCAACCTAAAGTGGAAATTGTTTCCAACGCCGTCCAAATCTTAATATCTTTATTCAAAACTCAAACTATTCGATCTACCATTAATTGCAAGATTTTGAATTGCAGTTATCATGGAATAATCATACAGTGCATGCACTATACAATAACAAATCAAAGTTCATCCGAAGTTTATTAAATATCAGGTCATGAGGAATGTACACATCTGACCTTTGACTTGCACGAGCTGATGAGGATTTTTTTGATTGTAATCATTTGGATCCAATCTGACTCGAACAAAGCTTCCTATCACCTTTTCTTCAAATGATTCGGGTTGCTCAAATAGCTCAAATAGCAAGCTTTTCTTCAAGTAGACAAGTTTCATATTGTCGGTTATAATGGATGCAAAATAACTTCGGGGGGCACTATATTCTTTCCCATCTTTCTGGGATTTTTTCACACCATCCTGCTTTTTCTGCCTTTTATAAGCACCAGAGATTTTGGCTTCATTGTCTTCTGAATTATCCTCAAGCTCATCCTCTTCGGTATTATCTTGGTTCTCCATAAAATGGGTGTCCAGAAGATCATATATTCTGTATTTATTTATTGACCTTCTCCTAAAAAGAGATTGCAAACTAGCATCGCATGTTATTCTTCTTTTGTTCTCCAGATCAAAAAGCTTATTTTCTTTGACATAATCATTTATAATTGAAACTACATCGTGCTGCGATGGTGTTACACTAGTATCTTTACCAATTGAACCAAGAAACTCAATAAGAGATCTGGAACCCCAACCCAGAAACTCCATTCTATTGGAATTGGATTTCTCAGTTTTCCTTTTCTTGTACTGGATCTTGCATTTCTTCCCATAATCCATGTCATCACAATCAGAAATCTCTTCTCCATGATCTTCAGCAAATTCTTCTGAATCAGAGTCAGACTTGTAGTTCTTTCTCTTCTTCATCCAATCCTGTGATGAATGAAGATTCTCAGTCTTCAAACCTTCTTTCTCTTTAATGATCTCATAATATTCCATGAACAAACCCTCAAAGGTTTCTCGATCTTTAAAATCTACCTTGTCCTGAAAACAAAAATCACTCAGACAAGAAAACCAACTCCAGATGAAATATGGAGAGAAAAAGAATAATAATAAAAATAAATATAATATAATAAAGAAAAGAATACAATGAGAGAGGAAGCATAAAACAAGCATATAGGTTTCCAACATTTATCATCGACTAATTTGGAAAACATCTAGAATAAGAAAAGAGCAAAGAAGTTTTCCCACAATTTTAACAAAGATGTACCATGTAGAACTATTGAATGGAAGTCAGGTTCTAAATATTTCTTGCATACACATACACGAGTTAATTATGTGTTAGAAAGTCATGTGGACTAGTAGATAACTCTCAAGCTGCAGTATGATACTGTTGCAATAACCAAATTGGACAAAATTCAACAGAGAAAATAAACTAAAGCAATAAAGAATAACAGGATTTACCTAGGTTAGCCACAAATTGGTGTATATCCCGGTTGAGATGCACAACGAGAAACTCTTGCACTATTTTTTTTTTGGTTCAACGGTGACAACAAAGATAGATTCAAGATCCTCAAGAATAAATCTCTCAACAAGATATCTCTCTGTTCATAATCAACACTATGTTTCACCTTCTTATGCATGCTCAGAACAACCTTTCTAATATACAAGAAAAAAGGGAACTACGGAAAGTTTTATCTGTGACAAGAGTTCAAGAGAAGCCCTAGAACTGAAGATTTGTG
>NC_036239.1:17116106-17156790 GCF_002742605.1 Olea europaea var. sylvestris
GGGCAGTATGGAATTGAAGTGAATGGTTCGACAGCTGTCCAAGACGTGTGAAGGTCCCAAAGTGCCGAAGCCCCAAATGTGACTTTGCAAGAGTCATTTTTATTTCTTCTTGTATCAAATTTTCACAGATAGATGCACACAACTTGGCAACAGGAAATAGAAAGACGTGGAACTATGATTTTGTACAGAAAAAGTGTGGATGAAAGATCAAAGAAAAATTGTTATGCTATATTATATCGACCTTTCACAATTTTTTATAGAAGTATTTGAGTATGATCTGATATAATTGCATTCATATTTTGCTATAAGGTTCAGGATATAGAAATGGGATTTAATACATCAAAAACTAGAGAACCAGAACTACTTGCTATCTGTCACTTCATTGAATTTTAGAGCTATTCTGTATATTGTATACCAAATAACAGTGCATACTAGCAGACTTTAGTCCTACGCAATCTTGTACATATATGGAATAAAACTTCAATTGGTTGAGTTTCCAAAAAATGTTTCTCATCGTGCAAAACTGTGAATAAAAGAAGAAGCTGAAACAGCCTATCACTTGACACGTATTGCTGTTAATACAAGATAGTAGTTTATTCGTAGACACCACATCGTGCACTTATTTCGCAGGCTGACCAGGCACTTGTGCCAAAGTAAAGGGCATAATGTTGTAACCTGAGTTGATATATTAGAATCCCACGTTCAACAAAGCTTTCTAGATGCACACAGCCCCGTTGTGAATTTTTAGGCTTCACAAAGACAGGATAGACAGGGCTAGCACCATCACTTGTTCCCCCCGAGTCTAAAAAAAATAATTAAAGACCAGAACTTTACTCCATATCATGAATTATAGTTCATGTGATCGTACCCCATCAGAATCGTAATCCATGTCTTCTTCAATCAGGATCACAAGCTTTAGACAACTGTAGCAGAATCCGTCTTTGCCTTTAACTTGTACAAACTCTGAAGCACGACAGCAGTGACGGCACAATGCACTGGTGCAAGTAAAACAATGATGTTCTGAAGGTCTAAAATGGCAGAGAGCGCAAGTATGCCAATCTGAAAATGAATAATACAAGTTCACATCCCATTATATCCAACATATTCAATAAGAATAAAGCACACAAGAAAGTATATGAGATGATATTATAGTCTAAGTATATTAAATTAAACGTGAAGTTATTGAAAGTAACAAATGACGCAATCAATCCTTTTTGACAGGAAACCACTAAAAATGGATAAGTCAATTGTCATGTGTTTGTTTGCAAGCATAGAACTTTTCAATCGTAGCATGTGGCAGGGAATGTTGAGGTAAGAACATAGAGGCTAGACTTCAGACTAAGAGATAGATGCAACCTCACACTGTGCATTCCATGAGCAAATAATTTTTGGTTACATATTTGCTAGCTAGTTTTCTCACGCATTCACCAAAACTAGGGAGAAGTTTTGTTTTTGCACATCACTGAACTCTTAGGGGGAATAACATAAGAGTTCCCCCCTTCTCTGTCACCTTGTTCTACTCCTTTTCTTTCTTTGGCTTTTCCAATTATTCCCTTACACCTTAAAGCCATAAAATTTTTAGCTAATGAGAGGCTCACAGGGTCATGCAACCTGATCTAATATGCATCCATCAAATCACATCACCAGCTGCCACGGGGTTGCGGGTGACTTACCACAATTCCACTGGCTTTCGCTCTCCAAAAATGAATCGTCCTTTCCCACACAAGATGGATGATATGACTTTAGACATTGCCTGAAAACAGTAATGGTTAATAAAGAGTATTTTTGGTATAAGTAAACGATAATCATCATCCTACTTGGGATACGTTTGCCAGAAGAAGGGGCAAATCAATGGTAATTTGAGTATATTAGCACAAGGCAAACGCAAGAAAACCATCATTCCACATTAACCCAGCAATTTATACTTGTAGAGGAAGACATTTAGTGCATAGCCATTGTCTCAAACAACCAAACTTGCAGAAACAAAAGCAAATATAAAAAAATACAATAACAATTGTATACATTTAGACCCTATTAATAAATACCATTAGTCCCATTAAATTTGGCCTCTACTCGATGAATTAGTTTTCGCCAGTGCGTTTACCATGTTGTTTTTAGTCTAGATTTCCCTCTTCGGACATGCTACAACGAACCTCTTCAACCCCAACCAGCTAAGTCATCATTCTCTTAATTTATCTTCAATCGCCATCCCCACTCATTGTTGTATATGTCATTTCTATTTTTTATTCATTTTAGAATGGCAATACATCTTAGCATCTTCATTTCTTCATTCATCATATAGGCTTTTTGTCCTTTGATAGCTCAATACTCAGTACCATAAAGTATATGGAGTTCTTAACAAGCTGAGCTATTGCAGCACCACTCCACTTCATCTTAATTGCTTTAGTCCTATCATCATATCATCTTTAACTCCTCTGTTCAACCTAAAAACTTCAGATTCTAAAATACCCCTCCAAAATTCAAATCTACGATTCTAACCCTTTTTAGTCTCATCAACTAAAACTGTATCAACAGCGATTAACTATAGAAAGGGACCTTATCGTGAATATTTCATGTAAGCCCATCTATAACTAAGGCAAAACGACGAAATATTTATGGTCGAAATTGGTGCAAGATTAATAGAGAGAAGAAAATGACTACATCATCAGACATTCAACCTACTCCATCATAGGTTTTAATAATATTGATATTTGTTTCATAGAATTTTCTTTTTTCCTCTAGTAGGATTTTTCCATATTAATAAAAATCATCAATAAATTCATTTTTATTTTCTATCAATGGATTTAATAATATTGATATACCTATTAGTACGTGTCTCCTGGCAAAATAGAATATGATTTCGATGTACATTTACCATTAACCATTTTTTCATAGAATGATCTCTTAGTTTATAAAACAGTTTGGAGCTTGAGATCCAAAAAATTTACTTCAATTTTTCTTTATGCATGGAAACAATGCAGGTAATATTTCATTATATGCCTTAACTCGTGGAATCTAATGCACATTTGATAACATTCTGCTATTCTACTAGACCTTAGGAAAAACTGAACAAACGGAAACAAGAAATTTTTTTTTTATTTCTTGATAATTAAACCTCACAATTTACATCTATTTATACTACAATAATGGAGCCAAAAAAGGAAAAAACTATCTCCTAATATTAAAGAGTATTTACAGCCCTAAAATTATCAATCAACACCAACAAAGGAAAGATTTTGATATCTTTCCTTTATACACGATTTCGTACACTCCCCTCAAGTTGGATCGTAGATATTGATCATATCTAACTTGCTGATGAAATTGTTAAAAACTCGTTGAGACAACCCTTTGGTGAGAATATCCGCCCTTTGTTCCCTTTTAGGGACATATACCATACAAATGACCCCTTCTTCAACCTTTTCTTTGATAAAATGTCTATCAATTTCCACGTGCTTCGTTCTATCATGCTAAACTGGGTTGAGTGAAATGTTGATGGCTGCTTTATTATCACAATAGAGTTTTATTGGTAATTTCATTCCAACCTTCGATTCCTCCAAAAGTTTCTTCAACCATAGTCCTTCACATATCCCTTATGCAGCTACTCTGAATTCTGCTTTGGCACTGTTTTTTACCACTAAATTCTGTGTTTTACTTCTCCAAGTTACCAAATTTTCCCATACATAGGCACAATAACCTGACATTGATCTTCTGTCTTCTATAGATCCAGCCCAATCAACCTCTGTAAATATTTCTACTTCCTTTTTTTCACACTTCTTGAAGAATAATCCCTTTCCAACGGAGCCTTTTAGATACTTGAGAATTTTGTATGCTGCTTCTAGGTCAACTTTCCTTGGCGAATGCATGTGTTGACTCACAACGCTAACTGCAAAAGCAATGTCCGATCTGGTGTGTGATGGGTAAATTAACTTTCCAACCAATCATTGGTATCTATCTTTTTCTACTGGTTCCTGTCTCGTCCGTTCTTTTTCCACAATCTATAGGTGTATTGCTTGGTTTGCAACCAAACATGCCAATTTCAGTCAGCAAGTCAAGGATGTATTTTCGTTGTGATACGCTGATACCCTTCTTTGATCTTGCTACCTCCATACCTAAAAAGTACCGCATATGTCCCAGGTCATTTACTTCAAATTCGGAGGCTAGGCTTTTTTTTAGTTTGTTCATCTCAGTTATATTATCTCCAGTGAGGATTATATCGTCTACATACACAATTAGGATTGTTATTTTTCCAACTTCAGATTGTTGGAAAAACATGGTATGATCTGACTACCCTTGCTGATATCCTTGATTCAGCAACACTTTTGCAAACCGGTCAAACCAGGCTCTTGGTGATTGCTTGAGGCCTTATAATGATTTATTGAGTTTGCATACCCAATCTTTTCCATCCCCATTACTGAACCCTAGTGGTATTGTCATGAATACTTCCTCTTCCAATTTTTCGTTCAAAAAAGCGTTCTTAATATCCAGCTACTGGAGAGGCCAATCCAAGTTAACTACTAGAGATAGGAGAACTCGAATTGTATTCAGTTTTGCTACCGGTGCAAATGTCTCCAAGTAGTCGATACCATATGTCTGTGTGTATCCCTTGGCTACCAATTGAGCTTTACATCATTTTATTGACCCATCAACTTTATACTTTACATTAAAGACCCATTTACAGCCAATCGGTTTCTTGCCCTTTGGTCACTTCACCATATCCCAAGTTTCATTTTTTTCTAAGGCCCGCATTTCCTCCATTATTGCTTCTCTCCATTTGGGAACTTCCACGGCCTCCAGAATGTTCCTTGGTATTTCTGTATTGTCAAGGTTAGCAACAAAAGTACAAAATTTTGTAGATAGAGTTTGATAAGACACATATTTAGAGATAGGATGGAGAGTACATGACCGAGTTTGTTTTCTAAGAGCAATAAGTAGATCATCACTTGGAGATCCAGATTTATCAGATAGGATTTCATTAGGCCCTATCATCGGTTCTGACTCTTTTGGTGCATCAGGTGTGAGGTTTCCCTTATACTTTAAGTTCGGCCTCCTTGAGTAAACTAGTATTTCCTTGTCTTTTATTCTGCATCTCCCCCTGTATTCAAGTTTTGTTCTGTAGATGACATATTAAACGTGGCCTGTTCATAATAGGTTAGTTCGGGAGGATAGAGGTCGAAGTTGAAAAATTCTTCAAAGGACTTCTCTTCACTGAGATTCTCCCCCTGAAGAGAAGGTTTTTTGAAGTAGGGGGTTTTTTCAAAGAAGGTGACATCGTGGCTCACAAAGACCCTTTTTGTTGATGTATCATAGCATTTATATCCCTTGTGAGTAGGTGAGTATCCAATAAACATACATTTAAGTGCATGAGGGTCTAGTTTGTTTTGATGAGAATGAATATGGGTAAATGCCATACATCCAAACACTTTCAGAGGTAGGTTAGCGTTAAGACGAGAGGTAGGGAAGTATTTCTGGAATTTTTGAAGAGGTGAGCCGAAGGATAGGCTACGACTGGGCATTCTATTGATTAGATACATAGCTGTTAAAATGGCGTTGCCCCAAAATATTTTAGCATGTTTGTGGTGAACATTAATGCACGTGCAACTTCAAGAAGGTGTCTATTTTTCCGCTCAGGGACCCCCTTTTTGGAGGAGTACTAACACAAGAAGTTTGGTGGACTATCCAATGGTTTTGTAGATATTGATGTATTCTGTGCCGTTATCGGTGTGGAGTATTTGGATTTATGTTTGAAATTGTGTATGAATCATTGAGTGAAAGTTAATAAAAACAGAGCGAACTTCAGATTTTTCTTTTAGTAGATAGACCCAACAGACTCTGGTATGGTCATCTATGAACATGATAAACCATCTAGTGTTTGTTCGATTCGGGGTTCGAGAAGGTCCCCATAAGTCACTGTGGATCGTAGTAAAGGGTTTAGTAGGTTTGTATGTAGAGTTTGGATAAGAAGTACGCTGATGTTTCGCAAGTTCGCAATTTTCACACTGAAAATCAGCTAAAATTTTATTCGAAAATATTGAAGGGATTACACATTTCAAGTATTGAAAATTCGGGTGGCCTAGTGTATAATACCATAACAGAATTTCACTATCCCTAGAAATAGATGCTGACTCACAAATAGCAATTTTGTGTTGTTTACTCACATCAACCTCCTCAAAGTAGTACAGCCCCTCAAGCTATTTAGCACTGTCAATCGTCTTCCCCAACGAAAGGTCCTGAAAAATACAGTGAGATGGAAGAAATTTAGCAGAGTACTTGGAGTCTCTAGTTAATTTGCTAATTGACAATAGATTACACGATAAATTTGGAACATGTAAGACAGATTCAAGTGTAATACAGTTAGAGATCCTGACAGTCCCTTTTCCTGCAACAGATGAGAGGGAGCCATCTGCAATTTTGACTTTAACATTGCCAGCAGAAGTTGAATATAAAGAGAAAAGATGATAAGCGTCTGTCATATGATCGGATGCTCCGAAGTCAATTATCCAGGGAGTTTTTTATTTTGAAGTGGTACACAAGGCTTTAAAAAAATTACCTTTATAGGCTAGGGAGCTTGAATGATCACAAGGAATAGACTGACCGGAAGTTTGAAGACTAGAGAAAATTTGGTAGAGTTGCTCCAATTATTCGGGGTTGAATGCACCATTTTGAGTAGGATTGATCTTTGTCTCGATTTGATATCCCCCACTCCTAGTACCTTGCCTTGGCTTCCAACCAGAGGGTTTTCCATGTAGGTCCCAACATGTATTTTCTTTGTATCCAGGCTTACGGCAATGCTCACACAATCACTGACTTTGACGACATACCCAGGACTTCAAGCCCATTATTTTCTAGCCCAATATCTTTCCCAATGGTCCATCCAATAATCTGACTTTTTCCAGTAACTGGGCTTTTAAATGTTGGCCCATATGCTCCACTAATATCCGGCCCTTTTCTAGTAACTGGGCTTTTAAACGTTGGCCCATATACTCCACTAATATCCGGCCCTTTTCCTTTCATCACAAGGGCCAACACTTCACTGGGTCCATGAGATTCTTCCACCAACATCACCAGACGTCGTGCCTCTTTTCGTCGGACCTCAGAGAAGACCTCGCGAAGGGATGACAGTGGTGGCCGGCCAAGAATTCGGCCTCTAACGTCGTCTAGATCCCGATTTAATCCAGCCAAGAATTCATACACTCTTTCATTCTCAATCTTCTTCCTATACCGCACACTGTCGTCTCCACAGCTCCATTCTTCTCACTGCTGAGGTCAAGTTCCTGCCAAAGTGAGGTCATCTCCATGAAATAATCGGTAACATCTCTGTTTCCCTGCTTCGTTTGCCACAATCGAGTCTTGATTTCAAAGATGTGTGATGGATTTTCTGAGTCCGAGTACATTTCTCCACCGCATCCCATACCTCTTTTGTAGTAGGAAGGAAGAGATTAGTCTTTTCTATTGCTGGTTTCATAGAGTTCACTAACCAAGCGGGGACCATCGAGTTCTCTGACTTCCGTCGTTGCAGGAGTGCAGGATCCGTTGGTTTCTTCGTTTCATCGGTAAGGTAGCTTAGTTTTCCCTTACCATCAATCACCAACTTAATTGATTGGGCCAATCACAAAAATTTTTTCCATTCAATTTTTTGACTGTGAACTGAAAAGATGAGTTCTCAAAACCATGTGAACCAATTGTGGAGTTAACCTCTGTCTCGGTTTGGGAGGTGTCGGACATGACTGACCCCGTACTGTTGACGAGAAATTCTGCCAGAGGTTCCTAGGTTTAGACGATCATAGGCTCTGATACCATGAACAAACGGGAACGAGAAATTTTTTCTTTATTTCTTGATAATTAAACCTCACAATTTACATCTATTTATAATACAATAATGGAGCCAAAAAAGGAAAAAACTATCTCCTAATATTAGAGAATATTTACAGCCCTAAAATTATCAATCAACACCATCAATGGAAAGATTTTGATATCTTTCCTTTATACACGATTTCCTACAAAAACCAAATTGAGTTTTCCTTCCATTCAAATTATGTCATGGATGAATCTTAATGGTCAAATGATCAAACTATTTACAGTAAGATTTTTTGCAAGCTACATGTTAGCAAATATGATACTTGTAAAATGAAATAAATGATAATAGAAGGTTTGGAGTTTCAAAACTCAAAACAGTTGTTACAGAAAGGATACTCTTATATTCTATACAGGTTTTACTTAATACCCAACAAACTTAGAATAGGGTCGTTTAGATTTTAAATTACTAGTCCAAAATTATAGCCGCTCCTCTTCTAAAGCTGAAGCTATAAAATTTGGACAGAGTTTCTAACATGAATTGCACGGAAAAATGGCTTCAGTGCTGCTCCTCTATCCACAAAAACGAAATGTATGACTGTTACTAACACTTCATCATGGAACAGGTTATGTTTTAGTTATAGCTTCTATAAGAGTAAATACTGCCATATGTCTCAATATTGATCTCTCACTCAAGTTCCTGGAAGTCATAATAGGGTGAATCCATCATAATTTTTCCACTACAATAGTCAACCAAAACAAAAAGGAAATGCGTGAGAGACAATAAAATTATCAAAATAATCTAACTACATACATAAATGTGAGGCACTTATTCGAATAGGCGTAGAGATAAACATAAACTCACTTTAAAGACAAAGATCTGAAGAACATTTTGCAACAACAAAAAAAATCTCTTTTCTATGAAACCATCTAATACATCTTTTAATGCTACAAGTTGAAGTTCTGTCAAATTCTTCCTTCAGCAATGGAAGCGAATCAAGTAATAAATGAAATTTAAACTTGCCTTGTATACATAGAATGTATATGCAAGTGCAAATCCAATCATTACGTGGGTATATGCATGTGTATATCACATTTTGGACTTGCCATGTGAGCTGCCATGATTGGCCAAAAAAAAAAATTACTTTTAGGGCAAAACTAACATTATTGAAGCCATGGCCTCATTCATTCATTAAATTATGGTAACACAGGGCAATTTCACGCCGATCAAAGTAAAATTAATAATTGTTTTTCTTTATTTGTATATCACTATAATTTTTTCACAAGAAAATCTAGTAATAATATTTAATAATACAATTCATCTAAAGCAAATATTTAATTAATGAGATTATTCACTAGAGCTCTTATCCATATAAAGTAAGTTCTAAAAATTATTTAAGAAGGATCGAGTTGATGACAAAAAAGGAAAAGAGCTTTATTTATAAATCACATAAATTGGCCTTCTTTGTCAAAATCCCAAAACAATTCCCTTGTTTTCTTCCTCTTGTGTTCTTCGTTCCACCACTCCTGCAATTTCCACCATCTCCCCGCATATATGCCCTATTTGACATGGATTTTGAAAGGTCAAGATGTGATTTTTGAGAATAAAAACCGTCTTTTGACCTATTTTGATTTGATGATTTTCTTAAAAAAAAAAATGAAAGTGTTTTATTTTACTAGAAGAGCTAGAAGAGGAAGTTGGTCCAAGATGACTTCCATAAAAAGCTCTTCCGCAAAAAGCACAATCCCAAACCACCCAAAATATCTTATGATTTTACAATAGCACAAAGTTCGAATTATAAAGGAAGAACATAATGCTGAACTGAACAATTAATTAATGGCTCCTTCAAGCATAGCAAGCCCTTATCGATCATCTCTTCCGCATTTTGTCCCAACCCTGGCCCTATCACTCACCACCACTGCCATCACAAATACACACACAACAAAAAATCCTAAAATTCGTCGTGATTCGCATTCCTCCAAATACTCCAATAAACAATAGTTAGGAAAATAATCTAAATTAACTTGACCTCATTCTCCTCGTCTTCGTCCTCCTCCTATCCCATCCCAAGCCTCCCTATTACCACCACTCCCTCCTCCATTTTCCCTCTACTACTTCCTCCCCCCATCCCCATACACTAATTTTTTTCCTTCCATGCCCCTTCACGATTTACATTTACTCGGAACGTCCCATAGAGTTTCAATGGTCATAAGCAGATAATGCGACAAGGTCCCTAGCAAGAAGGGAAAGAGGAAGGGAGTGTTAAGGGCGTTCCTAAAGGCTAAATTGATTAGTACAAAAGAAGGCTTTTCAAAAGTTCTAGTTGCAGATTCTTTTTCATTTTGATCATGAAAAATGACCGTGTAAAAAAATCAGCCTATAAAGTTCAACCCACCAAGCTTTCAGTTAGATAATTTGTCCCCCTCTATCACTACCATTTACAGTCAAAGTCATGAAAGACTAGTTAACTACGGGATACCATGAAAAGAACCCAATTCGAAAGGTCCACAATCATCAGAATCCCTACTAAACCAATAAACTAGAATAAAAATGAAATTCTAATGCACCCAAGAAACAAGGATAGAAAAGTATAATTCTAATGCACCCAAGAAACAAGGATAGAAAAGTATAAAAGACGTCATTCATCGAAATCATATCATCGACCAACAAAAGAAACAAGTGTCTCGAAAGTGGGAAAATCTGTCTAAACCGAAGAATGAAGGAAAGGACCCCAGCTCTTAGCAGATAAACTCACTTATAGTCGCATACACGGAGCGCTCCTCCATCTTTGCATGCGAAACACCAGTCTTCAGCTATTTCTTCCTTGTTTATGATCTTTTTGTTAACTTTCTTTTTCATTGCTGAAAATCAAATGCAAGACTACACGAATTTACAACTTTCCAGCGTCTCTAGAGAACCGTGCAAATTTTCCTTTTCTTCAGCAAAAACCTTGATTTTCTTTAAAAATTAAAGCAGACAAATAAATATATGCATCAAACAAAAAAAATAAATAAATAAAAAGGCACTCCAAAAATATCGGAAAAAACACTACACTAAATTTGAAAATGGGCGTTGAGTTGAGATTTTTTTTTTTTTTTTTTTTTTTTTTTTAACGGTGGACAAATGAATAGTTAAATATTTTTTGGAATTTTTTTTTTTTTTTTTTTTTTTTTTTTACCTCTCCACAGAAATGATCCTTTACAGAAAACACAAAAGCCAAAAAAAAACAAAAACAAAAAACAAAAGGGAACTTGTTAATCTTCTCTCGAGAATGAACAACAGATTGAATTACAACGCCAACAATCTTGTTCGTGCATGTTTGCTTGTGTGTGTTAGATAGAGAAAGAGAAAACCTGAATGTGGGTTTAGCAAATCACAATGAGGGAATGCATACTGTTCTACTGTGGCCGGAATTCTGCTTTTTACAGAAGCATAAAGCCCTGAAATAAGTTTTGTCGTGGTTCCCTATGCTAATGCTCTGTTTGCCGAATGGATGTTCGTGAAATCCTGATTATCTGAATTGATTTGTCAAGAAATTAATTGTTGTGTTGATTAAGGTAATAAATCGTTTAGCATAGATTAAACAGACCAAATTTTACCTGCCATAAGTTGTAATCAAAGGGTGTGATACTGTGATCTACATTACTTTTGGAGTGCTGAAATTGTTCATAAAAATTGAATATTAATATTGAAATAATTCTGATGCAACTCTGTGTCTTTTTTAGAGAAAAAATTATCTATTGTCCTTCGATAATCCTACAAAAAAGAGGTTGGAGCTTCCTCCCCGTTTTACCTCCAGCGTGAGAATCAATAATCGTTTTTATATAAAGGATTACAAAAAATAGCAACGGTGACAGAGGAAAATATTTTTTTTGGAAAACAAAGATCTTTGTTACCTGACACGTCCATGGGGTATTTATAGGTGTCTGTCATCACGAAACCGTTGGACAGTTACCATCCACGTGTCATCATCAGTCTGCATCACGTAATCGTCGGGCAGTTGTCATCCACGTGTCCTCATGAGACCTACCCACTCCTCGGACGATTTTTTTCCATTTGTTCAAGGGTTATCCTGGTAGTGGGTTTAATGACAACCGTTACAATGGTTATTGGCCAGTTCCAATGTTGTTCGGGTAATCCGGATAACGGCGATTGGTCCGCACATGGCAGGAGTAAGACTAGCAAAGCAATAAACACTCTAATATGACGAGCGCCACCTGACATGCTAAAAGTTGTGTGTACCATATAAGCAAGCGAACGTAGCGTCGATCGAATTGACATAACGACAGTCACCTTATCATGATAGGCGCTACTCGACATAGCAGGGGTCTTCCAACATGGTAGGAGTTATCTTCTCTCTACCAGTCATCTCAGTTCATTATTTGTACCACGTAGTATCACTAGCCTCCATACCTCTTGTCGATTTTTACGTCAAGAGGTAGCGTTATTGGACTATATCGTAATTTATTATTATTATTTATTATTTTTTTATCGCGATGGATTGGATTTATACAAAGGTCTACAATTTAATGATAATCTATAAGTGAGACGACTCATGGACCAAGGTCTTTTGTGAACCATAGAATTTTCTTATATAAAGGGAACATAATCTCTTTTTTGTTTTACTTCTTCCTCCTTTCTATAAATTCTAAGCGTTTTTTCTCTCTGTATTCATCTCCAAGGTAATATCCTTATTCCCCTCTTATTTTTTCTAAGAATTCTAGTAGCTCGTCATTACTTTTCGATGTATAAAGTTATTCTGTCATTTTCATCGTCTTCTAGTCCAGAACGTTCCGATTCATCATCCTAGACGTCGAGTGGGGCGAGAATGGATATAAGAATGAGAGCGAAAAGGGGGTGGAAGCGGGACAATGGATCGACGACATCTGTCGGCCACCCCCTGGTTTGGTCGACCAGTTGGCCAATCGGTCGACCTGGTCTGTGGCCAACCAAGTCGACCAGCTCGATCGGGCGGTCGCCTGGTTAATCGACTAGACCTAGTCGATTGGTCAATCGAGGTTGCAGGATTGATCGGCCTCCTCATGCTGTTGATAGTCTTCCTGACCTTTCAGACCCTTCAATTTTCATTACATGTCCTTCTAAAAATCACATTGATTTTTCCAAGTCTCCAACCTTCAACTTTGAAATCGGTCGAGATCCTACGGGTAGTGTTGTAGTCCTTGATATTCCAAAGGGACCTAGTTCTTACAATTCCCCAACAAAGTTAGATCAATTGCTCGATAGGTACACACACATTGATGATTATATATATAGAGCCCCCAAGCCTAAAGAAGAGCTTCCTGGTCAGACCCTCGTGAAATTGCCATGTATAAGGATTGTTTTGCTGGAGGTTTGATGTTTCCTATTCATCCATTCTGTCTCAATTTTCAACTAATTTCATCTTACACCATATCAAATAAACCCAAATGCATGGAGGAAAGCACTGTACTTTTTGTACATGTGCCTTAGTGAAAAGATTGTGCCTTCCATTGAACTGTTAGGTGTGTGTTCGAGTTGCACAATTTATCCCAATACAATGTGCTCGTATATTTCACTACCAGTGTCCCTCTTTGCATTCCGAAGTATAGAAATTCCAATAGCGGGTGAAAATCTCTATTCTTCTTTGTTCAGCCTTCTGAGGGTTAATTTCCATTCAACAGTTATTGGAAAATCCCTCAAATTTGTCTTTTCAACATTCATGTTGAGCCTACTCCTCTTTCGAGTTCTCAAGTCCAACAACTAACCCGTATACCACCTCTTGCACCTCTCATCTCTCAAGTCTTAACAGTAAGGAAGATGTTGACAGTGGGGATTGGTCAACATGTTGGTAGGTCCTTATTTATAGCTCTTGATTTTCATTCTATATTTTCCTTTAATTGCTGGCACTTGCGTTTGACTTCTTGGTTATATGTATGCAGGTATGGACTTCGACTTGGCAAGAGTTTTGAGCTCACTACCTGAGCCTGAGCCCGCAAGCAATGAGGGGTTGTCTCATGCCCCACCCAAGAAGAGAAAAGTCACGAACAAGAAAAAGGGAAAGAATACTAGCAATGAGTCTCCTCCACCATTGGAGGAGCTTACGGGAGGAGTCCCACCGTACGATACGGAGAGGGAAACTTGAGTCCTGACAAGTTCCAATTTGAGAGCGATGGCTCTCTACTTCCAGATCTCAGATTTCCTCCTAGTCGAGGTGTGCGAGAAGTTGATATGGTCAATGCTTTTATTATGTCTGATCATGCCAGAGCTCTGTCTAGACATCGGGTGAACGATGTAGAGAAGGTCCTGGTGGTCTACAACGGAAGGGTACCCCCTTTTTCCATTTCTTCATTTTTATTCACATTTATACTTTTGAATTCGTGTAACAATCGTACTTCATTTCCACTATTTGCTTGATAGGTCTTAACAATGCAAACTTCCCTCGTCGAAGCTAGTCACCTCCTAACTACTAAATTAAAAGGTCTCGAGGAAGAGAAAGATAAGGAGGTGGATGATATCATGGAGGAAAACCTAGCCTTAAAGAAGTCTCTTGATGTTGTAGAGGCTTAGAGGAAAAAGATGGAATCTCGCATCAGTGAACAAGATTGAGAGATTGACAATTTGCGCTCTTCCTTGGCCCATACTCAAATCGATGCAGTAGATCGTTATAAGGCCTCTTCTGAGTATGTTAAGGACATGAACGATTATGAGGCAAAAATAATGGCAACCTCTGTTGCCCTTACAAAAGAGTGGATGACGGTCGAGCATCCATCCATTGATCCCTCGGACTATGATCGTTTTCTATTGCAACATACAGATAAAGAAAAAGCGGCTAAGCAGACTAAAACATTTAGGGACACCAACGTGCCACGGAGAGGAAGCAGAGAAAGTTCGAACCCAGAATGACTTAGCATTTTATTACTTGTTTAAGCTTTTCGTTATCCCTTGTCACAATTTGACTATTCAGTAGGTTTTTTTCTTGGTCCAGGATGTGGACAGGATATTATGCTTTGCATTTATTATGATTGATATATCGTGCATTCAGTACTATTATTGCTATTATTAATTTTCATCATTTCGAGATTACCAGTTTTTGACATTGTCATTTACCCCTTTTTTTTCTTTTTTGAGCAATTGTGGAGCATAGAGTGCTAATTGCAGTGATCTTGCACCTTTGCAAATTTTAACTTGAAAGCTCATTGCTAGAACATAGAGCGATTTTGAGCTAATCGATCTTTGATCCCGTTGCTTACTGCTGCCTTTAAACGCCTTAGGATTTGTTGAGCATAGATTTGATAATTTCGCCATTTACCCATTTTTGTTGGTTTTAAGAGTATACTATCAAATCGTAGAGCGATTTCAAGCTAACCCATTTTGTTGGTTTTACTGTTCACCGACATTCGTTGAATGCCTTCTTAGTACACGGGATCTGGTGATTTTGCCTCCTATCCATTTATTCAGTTTTGGAAGCTTACCATCTGACCATAGAGCAATTTTGAGGTAATCATTTTGTTGATTTTATTGTTCACCGCTATTAGTTGAACGCTTTCGTAAGGCACGAGATCTGGTAATTTCGCCTCTTAACCGTTTATACGGGTTGGGAAGCTTACCATCAGACCTTGGAGCAATTTCGTGCCAACCAATTTTGTTGGTTTTATTGCTCACCGCTATTCATTTGAACTCCTTAGAAACTTTAAGGGGTGTTCTGCAACTCATTCTTTAGTCAATTGTATACCCAACTCCTGTATAAATAAATAAATTTACCTAGATTTGGGAACTTAATAGGCGCACAGTGACGTCCTAGTTAGGTTGGCCCTTCCTAGCGCCCTCATCATCTGCCGCCATCTAGGCCTTTCATTAAATAATACGAATAATTACAACACAATACGCCTACAGTAGGCAATACATTAAGGACACTATAAGAAAATCCTAGCGACCATATTTACATGAAACACTTGCTATTACATTACAAAAGCTAGTAAACCATCCTAACAACTAGATTTTACAAAAGGTTTGGTATGAACTCCCTGCCCGTCAACCTATTACTTCTTGAGATGCTCGATGTTCTACAGCCTGCCCAGTAGCTTTCCTCTCGGGTCTTTTAGGATGTAAGCTCCTTATCCAAGATTGCGAATCACCTCGTATGATCCTTCCCAATTTGGCCCCAAGTTTGGATGGAGGGTGCCCTACTGCTACTGTCTCCCTTAATACAATATCTCCTAGCTGAAAAGTCCTTTGCCTTACTATTCGATTAAAGTATTCAGCAGCCCTTCGCTTGTACGCGCCATCCTTATAACCGCTTTCTCTCTTACCCCATCGAGTAGGTTGAGTTCTACACTGATAGTTGTGACGTCAAGATGTTTGACTTTTATCCTATCGGTATCGTTTAGGATTTCCACAAAGGTGACGGCTTCCATCTCGAAAAAGAGCTTGAAGAGTGTTTCTCCTATAGATTCTCGCGGAGTGGTGTGATATGCTCACAGCACATTTGGCAATTCGTCTGCCCAAAGCCCCTTTTCCTTTTCAAGTCTTGTCTTTAAATCCCATAATATCGCCCGATTTGTTACTTTTGCTTGCCCATTGGATTAGGGGTGAGCGATGGAAGTGAGTCTGTGGTTAATGCGATAAGTTTCACAAAAAGCCTTGAAGTCGTGGTTGACGAATTGTTTGCCATTGTTAGTTATAAAAACTCTTGGTATGCCAAACCTACATATTATAATCTTTCAAGTGAAACTTTGCACCTTGGCCATTATGATGGTGGCCAAGGGCTCCGCCTCGACCCATTTGGTGAAATAATTTATGGGCACTAACAAGAACTTCATTTGCCCCTTGGCTATGGGTAGAGGCCCTAAGATATCCATTCTCCACTGAAAGAAAGGGCATACCCCGAAAATAGTAGACTGCTATTCCGCGGGAACATGAATCAAATTTTCATGACACTGACATGCATCACACTTTCTCACGAACATTTTGGCATCCCGCTTCATAGTCAGCCAATAGTATCCCTGTCATAGGGCCTTGAATACAAGGGCGACCATTCCCTGATGGTTGCCACAGATTCCTGCATGGATTTCCAACAACACCTCATGTGCTTCAGTTGGGCCCGAGCATTTTAAGTGAGGCATGGTAAAACCTCGCTTGTAGAGCTGCTCGTCGATTATGGTGAACGAAGCTGCTCGAGTTTTCAACCTTCTGGCTTCAAGGACATCCTCTGGCAATTTATCCTCCACGAGATAATCAATTATCAGGTCTATCCAACTTTTCTCATATTCCATGTGTACCACGTTGATTACGTGCAGTACACTTAGCTGTCGCATGACTTGCACATTCGTTGTACTGGGTAGATTTTTCGGGTTTGTGGATGCAAGCTTGGATAAAAGGTTTGCTCTTTCGTAATCTTTTCGGGGGACCTTGGTTATCTTGAAACTTGTGAATCCCCTTTGTAGTTCCCCACTTTCATCAAGTAAACTGTCATTTTCCTGTCTTTTGCTTTGAATTCCCTTGTCACTTGCCCAACTATCAACTGAGAGTCACTTCAAATTTCTACGGACGTTACCCCCAAAATCTGGATGCCAAGCTCAGGCCTGTAATCACTACCTCATACTCAGCGTCATTATTTGTTGCCGGAAACTCTAAACGCAATGAATACTCCAGTTTTTCGGACCCTTATCCTATCATAATTATGCCAACTCTGGATCCTTCACTATGCGAGAATCCATCCACAAAGATCTTCCAAACTTTCTCATGCCCCGTGGGCTGATCAAGTGGGGCTATAAACTCTGCGATAAAGTCCACTAAAGATTGCGCCTTAATAGCCGTCCTTGGTTTGAACTCGATGTCAAATTTACTTAATTCGATTGCCCACTTTAACATCCTACCAGACGCTCGGGTCGATGCAAAATCTGTTTGACAGGCTGATCGATCATGGCTTGTACTATATGAGACCGAAAATACGGCCTTAACTTTCTGACGGCCCCAATCAATGCAAATACTAACGCTCTGCAAGGCTATACCTAGTTTCTGCACCTCTAAACACTTAGCTTACATAATACACTAGCTTTTGTGACTTTGGAAACTCTTTCACAAGAATCGCACTGACTGCGTCTTTGAAACGGGCAAATACAAAAATAACACGTCCCCTACACATGGACTAGTCAAGATCAAGGGCTGCTGGAGTGATTACTTCAAGGATTCGAGGGATTCTTCACACTCCTTGGTCCATTCGAAGTTGTTCGAGCCCCCAATTGCCTTGAAGAAGAGGTAACACGTATCAGCTGCTCGACTCATTAAACGATTCAATGTCACTACCCACCTTGTGAGCCATTGGACTTTCTTCTTGCTTGAAGGGTTTTTCATCTCCAAGATAGCTCGAATCTTATCCAAATTTGCTTTGATGCCTCTTTGTGAAATCATGAAACCCAGGAACTTTCAGCCTGTTGTTCCAAAAACACACTTCTCAAGATTGAATTTTAGCCTATTCCGTTGAGCAATGTCGAACACTCTCCGTAGATCAACTACATGATTATCAACCTTAATACTTTTGACGACCATATCATTAACATCAGCTTCGATAACATTCCCAATCAGATATTTGAGATCTTATTCACCATTCTCTGATAAGTCGCTCCAGCATTTTTGAAGCCGAACGGCATAGTTGTGTAGCAGTACGTCCCCGAGTCAATTATGAAGGATGTTTTCTCCTGGTCCGACTCGGCCATCGAGATCTGGTGATACCCAGAAAAGGCATCCAAAAAACTTAGTCATTCATGACCTAATGTGGCATCCGCCAAATAATCTATCCTGCGCAGCGGCTATAAGTCTTTGGGACATACTTTGTTCAAACCAGTGTAATCCATGCACATGCGTTATTTTCCATTCGATTTTTTTAGGAGGACAACATTGGCCAACCATTCGAGGTACTGTACTTCCCTAACAAACCCTACATGCAACAACTTTTCAACTTCTTCCTTTGCTGCGGCTTGTCGCTCTAGAGCAAGATTCATCTTTTTTTGCCTTACTGGATTTGCTCCCCGTAAAATACCAAGGCGGTGCTGAGCGACTCATGGACTGGTTCCTCGAATATCACATGGGCTCCATGCAGAAACATCTAAATTGTCAGACAAACACTTCACTAATTCTTCTTTTTCTTTTGGCATCAAGTTCACCCCAATGTTGAATTCACGTCCTTCCCTTATCAAAATATTTTCTGTCATGTCAAGTGGCTCAATTCACCCACTTGGGGACTCAAAATCCTCCATCATAACTGGCGGTGATCCTCTTGCTTTTATACTGTCAACATAGCACCTTCTCGAAGATTATTGATCGCTTCTCACACACCCAACGTTGCGACTGGTCAGGAACTTTATAACTTGGTGATAAGTGGAAGGAGCGGCATTTAACAGGGCTAGACCACATATTGCATTGTATGCCATGGGGTCTTAACAACAAGGAAGTTTGCTAGGATCACCATTCTTGTTAGATATGTACCCAACGTCACTGAAAGTCCTACAGCTCCCTTTGGTATAACGGTGGCTCATTCGAATCCTTGGAGAGTAGTGGACACAACTTTCAATTTTTTAGGAAAAAATTTCAATCCCACAAATGCTTCCCAAGTGAGGATGTTTGCCGCACTACCACCATCGACCAACACCCTTTTTACGTCAAAATTCGCTATATCATCAACGATCATCAAAGTATCGTTGTGGGACGTTGCCACACCAATAAGATCTTCTTCATTGAAAATGATATTTTGGTGAAACCTGGCCTTCTCCTGGATGGAGCAAACCCTAACAGTGAGGGCATAGCCCTTCCTAGCTGAATTTGAGTCTCCGCCTACTGCAATCCCTCCAACTATCACATTTATTACTCCGGCCCTAGGTAGGGATGTCAACGAGCGGAGTCGAGTCAGCTTGTGAGCCAAAATCCTAGGCTCGGGTAAAATGTCCGAGCTTTTTTCTAGGCTCGAGCTGGGCTAAGTAAAAGCTCGGTAAAAAAATTAGGCTCGACCCAAGCTTTCAGCTCGGACCTTTTTGAGCCCAGCCGAGCTAGGCTAGCTCGAATTTTATTCGATTTTGGTTTTTTTTAAATTAAAAGGCAGCAGAGGCAGCAACCTTCTGCCTATTTTTAAAAGGCAGCGTGTTGCTGCCTTTAATATTTTTTTATTAATATATGCTCGGCTCTGTCGAGCCAACGAGCTACACGGACCTGCTCGGACTTTGCCCGACACCTAAAAATAGAGCCGAGCCATGGGCAGTCCGAGCCGACGAGCCCGATTGCCATCCCTAGTCCTAGGTGGTGGTCGGTCATCAACTTTCTATTTGCCTCGATCATTCTTCACATACTTAGTCAGAAGCCCCTGTTTCAATAAGCACTCAATCTCTTCCTCCAAGTGGATACATTCCTCCATATCATGCCCATGATCCCTATGGAACTGATAATACCTACTATTGTCTCTCTTGTTACCGGAGGCTGTCATGGGATTCGGCCAGTCGAGCTCCTTCATGTCCCGAATTTCCATCAATACCTTAGCCCGTTGAGCGTTTAGAGGGGTGAAAGCTTTTACCTCTTCTAGCCTTTATTTGACCAATCGATCCTGCGCATACCCTCTGCTTAGATGCTCATTTTTTGACTTATTCTTAACAATATATTTTCTCTCCGCATGTGATTTTTGCTTGTGAGTTTCTGGCTCACGTCCTTCTCAAAGGTTTTTTCGTGACCCTCTTTGCTTCCTCAGTGTCTACATACTTTCTCCCTTTTTCAGCAATTCATACATTGACTCCCGAGGGGTTTTCGAGAGTGACATCTTAAAGGCTCGATTTCGCATCCCATTCATCAATGTAGTGACTACCGCTGACATCTGAAGATCTTTATGCCTAATGTTGCCCAACTGAACCCAGCCAAATAATCTTGCAATGGCTCGTCTTATCTTGAACAACTTGCATTGGCCTTATGGCCCTCTTCCTCTTCCTCTTGCTGCTCATGAAATATGCTACGAAACTTCTGGAGAGCTCATCAAATATTTTGATAGATCGCAGTGCCAGAGTGGCTACCCAATCTCTTGCCTCTTTTCTTAGTATCGGGGGAAAGGATCGACACATCACGGCATCTGGGACTGCAAACACTTTTATCAAATCAACAAAAGTGCGCAGATGATCAAGTGGATCAGTGACTCCATTATGCGCTTCTAACATTGGATGTTTGAAACCCTTTGGTAGAGGAACTACCATGATTTCTGGGACGAACGGGTCTTCTTCCAAAACCATCTATCATTGCTTGTCCTTCCTCCTTGATAGCGCATTTTCAATCTTCTGGAATACTATTTCTTCCATCCTGCACTCCAAGTCTGCCATAGGACGCGTGGCCTGCGTATGTGTGACTTCATGAGACCCTTGGTCGGCAGCTATTTCCTGAATGACTGGTGGGACAACTGCATGGTTTGCCTGGGGCTACCCACTTGTGTCTTGCGACGGTGCTTCTAGTAAATTGTGGGATGGATTGGCAACTCTCGGTATCTGACTTTGCAAGAGAGTTATCACAGTGGCTAACTGGGCCTCCAGAAGGTTAAATTGGCTCTGTGTTACATATTGAGGTTGCGGCTGTGGATCTTGACCCTTGGCGACAGACTGCAACTCCGCAATGTTAGCAACCACATGCGTATCACTTCTAGTTCGTTTTCTCGACATAACTTTTATGCTCGGTGAAGTTTTCCATAGACGGTGCCAAAGAAATTGTTCTGATGCAACTCCGTGTCTTTTTTAGAGAAAAAGTTGTCTCTTGTCCTCCGATGATCTTGCAAAAAAAAGGCCGGGGCTTTCTCCCCCATTTTACCTCCGACGTGAGAATCAATAATTATTTTTATATAAAGGATTACAAAGAATAGCAACAGTGAGAGAGGAAAATATTTTTTTCGGAAGAGAAAGCTCCATGTTACTTGACACGCCCATGAGGTATTTATAGGCGTCTGGTATTACGTAATCGCCGGGCAGTTGTCATTCACGTGTCCTCATGAGACCTGCCCGCTTCTCAGACTTTTTTTTCCATTTGTTCAGCAGTTACCCGGGTAGTGGGTTTAATGACAACCATTACAATGGTTATTGGTCTGTTCCAATGTTGTTCGGGTAATCAAGATAATGGTGGTCGGTCCGCACGTGGCGGGAGTCAGACTAGCATAACAATAAGCACTCTAATATGATGAGCGTCATCTGACGTGCTCAAAGTTGTCTTACCCTATAAGCAAGCGAACGTAGCGTCGATCGAGCTAGCATAAAGACAGTCGCCTTATCATGATAGGAACTACTCGACATAACAGGGGTCTTTCGACACGGTGGGAGTTATTTTCTCTCTACCAATCGTCTCAGTTCATTATTAGAACCACATAGTATCAAATACTATAACCCATAGCGTAGTTATGACTAAGGCATACTCAATGAAATATTTTGGAAATAGATTTTGTGAAAAGTGAGTATTTTTAGAGAATTTAAGGTTGAAAAGTAAAGAAATTCAGGGATCCACGTGCAAGTTATTTAATAATGAATTATAAATAGTTCAAAATGAATTTGAGAAAAATAAATGTAAAGAATCTGTACCAAATAGGGATAGAAACGAGGAAAAAAAATTATTGTACATACCAAGAGTATATATACCCATATTTGAGCTCCATTCTTATAACTCTATTTTTATTTAAATTCATTTTTAATCATATATTCTTCCAATATTTATCCCAAACCTACTATCATCCAAAGCACATTCCTTAGCCATTCGCACCTTCTGATAGCTCATATTTATCCCGAACTCCCTACATATGTCATTAATGACATTTACAAGCATGTATACTATGTTTAGATTTTGAACAAGTCTTCAAATAACTCATGTCCTAGCTTGTTTGCGATGAATACCAAAATAGAAAGTATGTTCACGTGAGTAGAGACAAACTTGAAAACAATCCTATTGATTGTACTTCATTTCTGCAAACTCCATTTGCATTTGTCATCTACGCAAACAATTGTATATGTAACTTATTTGATCTATTTACTTTGAATTTGAAGTTGTACTTCGATGCAAACAAATGCACTTCTTGTTGAAGATCTCTTTTGATGTCAAACGCTTGATCTTGCAAATCATCCTCCTCAATAATGACGTGTTATGTATGAGAATAGCTTGAATTTAGTTTGGCCTCAAAATTCACCAAGCATAGATAATGTGACAAGGTTACCGTTTGTAAAAGGAATTTCTACCTAAATGTCTCAAACCATTTCGGGCTCATATGTTGAGAAAACTACAGTTTTATCATTATTCATTGTCCTTTCACAATTACTTACTTCTCTTTGCATCTCACAATCTTCTTCATTGTGGGCATCAACTTGAAATTCAACTCGATCATCTACTACTTTGTGTTCATGCTCATGGGAATCTTGCTAGCAAAGGTTACACAAAGGGGATAATGACCTTTTTTGTTGATCTCTAGAAGCCAATGCACCTGTTTATTTGAAGTAATATTGACTGGTGGAACTAAAATCTATGTATTCTACAGGAAAAGAAATCTTAACTCGATCTCATGTTAAGAGTAATCAACATAAAAGGAGATCTCGTACATCACGATCCAATTTTGTATATGAAATATTTTGAGATGCAAAAAGTCATTCCGCAACTTTTTCATTATCATCACTCCATTTTCCTTAATCAAAATACTTACAGACTCATCGACGTAATCAACAAAAATCAATGTAATATCATCCATATCTGAATGTCAATCACAAAATTAAACGATAAGGAACAAATAAGTGATTATTTGTATTAGGTGTTAGCTAAATGATCGAGCTCATTATTAAATAAGTCTATTAAGCTTGTTATTAAATAGTTAACTTATTTTAAATCTTACTTTTTTCTTGCAAGTTAAATCGTTAGTTTTAGGCTTAGCTAAACCTGTTGATTATCCACATTATTCTCATATTTGAAGCTGACTACAATGTTATGTAATTAATTAATATAAAATTATTATGTTTAATAAAATTCTCCTATGTCCCACTATGAAAGGAAGATGACTCGATCCGACACGTGGCAAGTGCATGGTACTACAACCAACTCGAGCCCGTGAACCATACCGGGTAAAGGGCCCACACACGTGGGCTGATAGTGCTTAAAGTTTATTATTTTTAACAAAACAAATTCTTAATGGAGAAATAATTTTGAAAATCATTGTGGCAAAATGAGAAATTTTAAGCTTATTTTCAATAACGGCCAAACTGTTAGAGGTGATATTTCAAGGTAAGCGGCCTTGTACTTACAAATGCTTCGTTGTTAATCCCAAACACTCGCTTATGAATAAGACGCAATAATAAAATGAATATGTCATAGAATACTCGATCACAAACTTTCAAAGCACACTCATTCAATCGTCAATCTCTAACCAAAGGTTGACTAGTACTATCATGCGTCCTCTCGCGAGCTTCTTTCGTAGCTTAAATAGCAGAATAATGGTATCAATTGTGTACGCTAAAGGAGCTTTAGTCAAAACAATAAGAATATAATAATTGATGAATAGAGCCACTGTTTGGTTTAGATAAAACTTAATTTTTTAGTAAATCTTGTTAAAAAAAATTGATGAAATACGTAATTAAAAAGTTGTGAATTCCATGAAATGTGTGTACTATAAATAATTATTGATTTTGACTTAAATTTTCATCTCAATTATAAGCTGAACCCGAGTATAGAATTTTAAAACTGAATATGTAATGACTTCTTATTTCAGTGTATAAATCATCGTGCTCAAGTTCATGTTAGTATTTGTTGGTAGGAAATTTCGATAAGTGAATTGAAGAAATGGTGAAAATCAAGAGTTTTGAAAATTTACACAAAACTGAGTTCATTTTGAGTTTTATATTTTCTTTAGAATGAAACACACTTATCATCAAACTCATTTTTATTTTTCCATTTTTTTTGTTTACGAACGTCTCTGATTAAGTTATTTTTAATTAAAAAAATAGTTTTTAAAAAGTAAAGATATTTTTAAGTTTTTTCCACATTAAGAACATATTTCAATAAATTACTTTTGAGATAAAAAACTACTCTTTAAGAGTAAATTTACTTTCAAGTAGTTTTCGATAATCCATTTTTCTTTCACCTTTAAAAGAAAATTTTACCTTTTCGAAGAAGACTTTTATTTTGGTGTCAAAATAAGTACATAGTTGTTTGCCTAAAAGAAATTATTTGTTAAAAAATACTGATATTACATTCACATTTTATTTTTGTTTTTGTTCTTGAAAGTTGCAACTTTTTCATGTCATGTCTTAAAACGACCTTGAAAGCTAAAGAAGAGGTCATGCATTTTTGAATGAATAAATATTTCATTGCTCTCTCTCTCTCTCTCTCTCTCTCTCTCCTCTCTCTCATAAATGTTTTTTGTTCCCTGCAACTGCCTGAAGATGATCATACATAGAAGATGACGATTTGCACATGAAAGTCTTTCTCTCCCTCTCTCTCTCGTAAATAATTTTTTTTTTCTCTACAGCTCCTAGAAGATGATCATAAATAGAAGACGACGGTTTGCACTTGAAAGTCTCTCTCCCTCTCTTGATGAGAATTGTTGTTCAAAAATCAATAAGGCCATGTTTGATAGCCTTGATTTTCCGTGGAAAATGGAAAATGTTTTCTATTTCCACCCAATTTGTATTGTTTGATCGCTAAAAATCTCCATGAAATTTGTTTTCCAACTTCCCTCCACACATGTCAATTCCATGGTTTTGTGGGAAATCAATTTGTCATTCTCTAATCTGAAATAGTACAACCGAAATATACAAGTTACATAAAACACCTAAACCACAGCATCTAGTGAAGATCTTTCATAGGCTCAGACCAAAGACCCCAAATAACATCACCGAGACACCAAATCTCAATCACGAGCCCTCACAGTCCCAAAACCACAAAGTTACTTCAATGGGACACAAAATGGACAAACCACTTCGACACTGATTCACTCACACAGAGTAGAATCACCCAAGGAATTGAATATCACAAAGATAATTCCCAAATGATCTCACACAGAGAAGCAGAAAAGAACGAAGTCAGAAAACCCTTTTGAAGGTTCCAGAATACGGCTCACAGAAGAGAGAAAAGAAAAATAACGACTTCCAACCCTAGGTCAAGAGAAAAATCTAATTTATAGTAGAAATCATCAGCCATTAGATCAGTGGGTCGATCCAACGGTCCCAGAGCAACTAAGGGAATGGGCTGGTTATTGGGCTCGGTTAAGTGGGTCGTCTAAGTATCAAGAGAGTGGGTTAATATGCTCTTATTTATTGGGCCCGGATTTTATCATCATTGCCTATGTTGGACTGATCATTGGCATCACAACCCAACAATATCCACCTTGATGCCAGTAGTCATACAAAAAGCCTAATAAATGTAAAACACAATTTATATCTCGTTCCCAAGATGCAGTTTCTAAGTACTTTCAACAGAAATGAAATTCAGCACCTGTACAGAACCAACAATTTAACCAGCATCAATGTTCAAAATTTGTAAACAAGACTTAAACTTGTTTAAAGGTATTACCTTAGTCCCCACATCAGCTGGATTAAACTGAGTTGCTATTTTCTCAAGTAAAATAAGTTCTTTAGAAATAACATCTCTAATAAAATGCAATTTAACATCAATATGTTTGGTTCTTTCATGAAAGACAGGATTTTTACATAGGTGAATTGCACTTTGACTGTCTGAATATAAAACAACAGGGTTACTTAATTCATTTATTTCAGATAACAAGCCCTTAAGTCATAAGGCCTCTTTTATTGCTTCAATTGCAGCAACATACTCAGCTTCAGTAGTAGATAAAGCAACAATAGGTTGTAGTTGAGATTTCCAACTAATACATGTGTTACACAAAGTAAACATATAAGCAGTAGTATATTTCCTATTGTCTCTATCTCCGACAAAATCTAAATCTACAAAACCCTTAAGTACAACACCTTCATTACAGGTACTAAAAATCAAACCAATATGTGAAGATCCTTTCAAATATCTCAACAGCCATTTTAGAGCAACCCAATGTTCTGGTTCTGGATTGGCCATAAATTTACTAAGTGTGCTAATGGAATGAGCTACATCAGGCCTAGTACATACCATAATATACATAACAGATCCTACTGCATTAGCATAGGGTACATTTTCCATTTGTCTAATGTCAGATTCATCTATAGAACTTTGCTCTTTACTAAGTTTAAAATGGCTGGCCAATGGAAGTGAAACAGATTTAGAGTTATGCATGGCAAACTTAGTCAACATTTTTTCAATATATGCAGTTTGCTTCAAGTACAGTAACCTATGGTGCCTTTTCCTAGTGATTTCTATTCCTAAAATTCTCTTTGCATGTCCTAGGTCTTTCATTTCAAATTCAATACTTAAAGACCATTTTATCTTATTAATAACATGCATATCCTGATCAATCAGCAACATATCATCCACATAAAGAAGTATAAAGGCAACAATAGCATTTTCATCATTTCTTTTAAAATAAAGACAACGATCAAATTCACTTCTTATGAAACCAATAGTAGACACAAAATTTTCAAACCATTTGTACCATTGTCGTGGAGATTGTTTCAAACCATATAATGATCTTTTTAACAAGCACACACAATTAGATTTAGATTCATCAATAAAACCAGGTGGTTGTCTCATATAAATCACTTCATCAAGGTCACCATGCAAGAAGGCAGTTTTCACGTCCATTCGTTCAAGTTCAAGATCATAATGAGCAACAAGAGCAAGCATAACTCTAATTGTAGTGTACTTTATCACATGAAAAAATATCTCATTATAATCTATGCCCTGTTTTTGCGTAAATCCTTTCGCTACAAGTCTAGCCTTAAATCTTATGGGCATCTTTTCAGTATTTCCCTCCTTAACACTAAAAATCCACTTGCAATCAACAAGGGTCTTACCTGCAGATTTAGGAACTAAAGTCCAAGTCTCATTTTTTATTAAGGAGTCCATCTCATTTATCATAGCAGTATGCCAATTCTCAGATTGCTTACAACTCATAGCCTCTTCATAAGATTTTGGTTATTTAAACACTAAGTCTTGATAGGACAAAACAACAAGTGAAAGGTAATCTCCATACCTCACAGGCTCTCTTACTTCTCTCATAGTCCTATCTCTAGCTAATTGGTAATCCCCCAATTCATCAGGCTGACTTTCAGATTTTCTTGAACACTCTCCTCTTCATTTTCTTGAGGACTAGAAGCTGTTTCAGCTTCTTCCTCCACCTGTTCATCACCAACAGGTTCAATAGGTAAGCCAAGTTCTACCTACAGCTTGGTATTATCATAATTTTCATCACTAGATAGCCCTTTTGGCTCCTTATTTTCTAAACAAGGCATTTTTGACTCATCAAATGTAACATCTCTGTTGGTGATGATTCTAAAACCTTTTACCTCTTTACTCCAAAGCCTATAACCTTTAACCCCATCAGGATATCCCAAGAAAATACTTTTCTGAGCCCTAGATTCAAGTTTCCCTATATTCTGATGGGAGTAGGAGCACAACCAAAGATTCTTAAATGGGAATAATCATGGACATATCCTGTCCATAACTCTTCAGGTATTTTATCACCTAGAGCACTTGAGGGGTTTCTATTAACAATATATGAAGCTGTCATTACAGCTTCACCTCATAAAACCTTAGGAATTCCTGAGCCTATCAACATGCACCTAACCTTATCTAAAAAGGTTCTATTCATCCTCTCAACCACTCCATTCTGCTGAGGTGTATAAGGTACTGTTTTATGCATTTTAATCCCAGCATTTTTTTAAAACTGATCAAATTCAGCATTGCAAAACTCAAGACCATTATCTGTCCTAAGGACCTTAATTTTCTTCTCAGTTTCATTTTCCACCAGAATCTTCCAAGTTTTAAATCTCTCAAGGGTTTCAGATTTACGTTTCAACAAGTAAACCCAAACCTTCCTAGAATAGTCATCAATCAAGGACAAGAAATATATATTTCCTTCTTGAGTGATGATGGATGAAGACCCCCATAAATCAGCATGTATATACTCAAGGATAGATGTGGTTCTATGTTTTTCTGTGTTAAAATACAGCCTATGCTGCTTACCTAAAGTGTAGTTTTCACAAAAAGACACCTTAGATATAGAGTCTTTTCCAAACACACCTTTCTTATAAAGGATGTGTAGGCCCTTTTCACCTACACGGGCCAATCTCTTGTGCCATTTTAAAGTGGCATCAACTTCAACACTAGAAGACTCACCTATGTGATCAAACACTGTACTAGCTTTGATCACATAAATCCCGTTTCTTTTAACACCTTTAAAAATAACAAGTGATCCTTTTACCACCTTCAAAAAACCATCTTTTATTTTTCCTTGCAGCCCCATATCATCCAGATTTCTCATGGAAATCAGGTTCCTATTTAATTCAGGGACACACCTCACCCTTTCAAGGGTGTAAATGTATCCATTATCAAATTTCAAATTGACATTCCCAACTCCCTCAACTCTGCAGGCTATGTTATTTCCCATAACCACTTCTCCTCCATCAATTTTCTTAAAAATTTCTAAATATGCCTTTTTAGAGGTCATATGGAAGGTACAACCAGAATCTAAGATTCATTCTTGGTTTTAGTTCCCATCAACAATATTTGCAGAGTTAGGTAAATTTTCAGTCACAGCATATACATCAATTGTGGCAGAACCCTCAGATTCTACCACATTACCTTCATCAACACCCTTACCTTTTTGTTCATTTTTCTTCTTATAACAGTTTTTGATAAAATGGCCAGATTTCCCACATCCTTAACACTTTTTATTCCTAATCTTTGACTTAGACCTGCCCTACTCTTAAACATTCTCCTATTATTATTTCCCTGATTATTATAGCTTTTCTGACTACCACTAGACCTACTTAAAGTCATCCCTCTAGCAAACAAGTTTTCATGGGCACTATTACCTATCTCAGAATTAAGTTCAAGTTCCTTACTCCTTAAAGAATCTATGACAATATCAGGTATTAGAGTATCTCTACCATACTTAATGGTGGCTTTAACTCTTTGTAGGCATCAGGTATAGCATTAAGTAGCACTACAGCCTTATACTCATCAGAAATTGTCTCACCTGTATTAATAATGTCTTGAACTAACTTATTAAAAATGTCAGAGCTATCTTCTAAGTCTCTAGTAGGGTCTATCCTAAAGCTAAAAAATTGCTCTAGCAGAAACAACTTATTAGGCAGAGACTTAGGCAGGTAAAGTTTTTCTAATTCATCCCATAGGGCCTTAGCAGTATCATGTTTTCCTACTTTTCTTAAAACTTGATTAGACATATGTAAAATAATGGAAGTATAAGCAAGTTCATCAGATTCTTCCTTTTGATCATCTGTCATGGTATCAGGAAATTCATCTGTTATTGCTTTAGAAACCTTTTGCTGAACTAAAACACCTTGCATTTTTTGTTGCCAAATGGAAAAAATCTCTTTTCCATCAAAAACACCAAGTTCAAAAAATACTTTTGTCATATTTTATTTTTGAAAAACCAACACACAGTATTTCTCAAAAAATTTAAAAAAACAAGACAGATGATCGACTTTTGAAAATCTGTTGAATTTGACCTTCGCAATAAATTGATGTTGTAGATCACAGAAGAATAAAATGCAATCAGATGACTAAGTCACAAATATTCCTTATTACAAAAAATTTCAGCAATGTCAAGATCAATTATTATATAAATGTAAACACTACATGAACCAAGGAATTAATACAAAAATAGGAAGAAACAATATCTCAGGTGCAGAATACAAAAAAATAAAATATTTGCAGTAGCACAAGAGTGATCAAATTCACCAGGATTCCGTGAGAATCAAGTTCTCAGGTCAAGGCTCAATTTGAATCACCCAAATTAAACTATCACAGGCAAATATAACGATATATTACTCACCAATGTATCATATTACAATGCATAGCAGTTAAAACATATCATAAAAGGAGGCATCAACAAGTATATGCAGTAATAGGTGTGTGTGTTTAATCGTGTACGGATCAAGAATTACAAACCGAAGGGTGGTTAATTGATTTTAACCACCAACAGAGATCAAGAATCGGTTATCGCAGCCAACATAATGCATTTTCCAGTTCAACAAATCACAGGTCGAGCCATTACAGTTTCAAGATTTAGGTGATTTTCCAGATCGAGGCTAGAGGTCACGGAACTACCTCATTTTCCACAGTCCAGGTTCAGATTAGCTCAACAAACCACTAGATCGACGTAGATCTACATTTAGGGTTTCGCGATCTGAAGTCGAACGCCTGAAAAATTGATTTTCCAGTGTTCAAACTTCGATCGAAGACTCAAGAACAAAATATCAAAGCTCTGATACCACTATTATTCTCTAATCTGAAATAGTACACCGAATTATACAAGTTACATAAAACACCTAAACCACAACATCTAGTGAAGATCTTTCATAGGCTCAGACCAAAGACCCCAAATAACATCACCGAGACACCAAATCTCAATCGCGAGCCCTCATAGTCCCAAAACCACAAAGTTACTTCAATGGGACACAAAATGGACAAACCACTTCGACACTTATTCACTCACACAAAGTAGAATCACCCAAGGAATTGAATATCACAAAGATAATTCCCAAATGATCTCATACAGAGAAGCAGAAAAGAACGAAGTCAGAAAACCCTTTTGAAGGTTCCAGAATACGGCTCACAGAAGAGAGAAAAGAAAAATGACGACTTCCAACCCTAGGTCAAGAGAAAAATCTAATTTATAGTAGAGAGCATCGGCCATTAGATCAGTGGGTCGATCCAATGGTCCCAGAGCAACTAAGGGAATGGGATGGTTATTGGGCTCGATTAAGTGGGTCGTATAAGTATCAAGAGAGTGGGTTAATCTCCTCTTATTTATTGGGCCTGGATTTCATCATCATTGCCTATGTTGGACTGATCATTGGCATCACAGCCCAACACAATTCCCACCATTTTTGGTGAGAATAGGATTTCCAGCCCCTTTTTTTTTTTTTTTTGGCAATTGGAACAAATTCTATCCCCAATTGTAACAAATTTTGTCTTTTTAGTTGAAAATTTTCATGAAAAATAAAGTCAAATGAACACCAAAAGATAAAAAAATTTCAACATTTTTCAGGTAGAAAACTATACCAATCAAACACATTCTATTGTCAATTCCCAGTAAAACAAGTTCTAGGTAATTTAATTCCATGAAATTCGTTTTTCTTTCTACCTAAATTTCATCCTTATAATTAAACGGACCCTAAGTGAAGTATGTGAAAGAAAAAAAGGATTTGGTGGCCGAAAGTTTGACCTATGACATCGCATGGGGTCATGCAAGGACTAAACGCGCAGCGTGACCTTGTTCTATGCGATCGCATAGGTTTGTTCTATGCGGTGGTATAGAAAAATATGTTACCATTGGTGATCGTTTTTTACCGTTTTGGTTTAAATTCTTGGAGGCTTTTCACCACATTTTGGCACCATTTCGTGTGAACTTACCCATGCTTATAAATAGGTGACTATATTCAAGGCATAAGCATTGAAAAACACTTACGATCAGCACACTATTCCACAAATAAAGATCAAAACTCCATTCTATTTCATATTCAAAGTTCTTTCCCTATGTTCTTCAAGTTTTGGGATATTTCACTTGTGTTTGATGATAATCTTCTTCAAGGCTTGTTAAAATCTTGCAAACCATTTGTCCAGATCCTTAAAAGCATCTCATTTAATTTGAGAGGAGCAAATATCAATTGAGGACAAGGACATCGTGTTCGAGCCTTCACTTTGATATCTTAATTCCAAATTTTATTCTTGTTTCTTCTCTGAAAAAAAAAAGGATTTGGTGGCCCGAAATTTGGCCTATGCGATCGCATGGACCAAATGCCCATGCGGTCGCATGGGGTCATGTAGGGACTAAACGCCCTGCATGACCTTGTTCTATGCGGCCGCATAGAACAAATATGTTACCGTTGATGACGCTTTTTGACCATTTTGGTTTAAATTTTTGGAGGCTTTTTCACCACATTTTGACACCATTTCGTGTGGACTGACTCCATGCCTATAAATATGTGAGTATGTTCAAGGTACAAGTATTGAAAAACACTTATGATCAACACACTATTCCACAAACAAATATCAAAACTCCATTCTATTCCATATTCAAATTTCCTCCCCTGTGCTATTCAATTTTTGGGAGATTTTACTTGTGTTTGGTGTTAATCTTCTTCAAGACTTTTAAAATCCTAGAAGTTATTTGCCAAGATCCCTTAAAGCATCTCATTTAATCCGGGATGGGGCAAATATTGTTTGTGAACTATGATATTGCAATCAAGCCTTCACTTAGATATCTTGATTCCAGATTTTATTCTTGTTTCATCTCCATTTCTCTTTTGTGAAAGATATATTTTCCAACATCTCTCTCTATAGTACACCCACGTTTTTTGTTCTCTACAACTGCTAGAAGATGATCACACATAGAAGACGATGGTTTGCACTTGAAAGAAAACATGATTTAAATGCATGGGATGCTTAGACAAAACACTTTTTGATTCTTTATTTTCCTTATATCCTATTAAATACACAATTTTCGCAAAACAATTTGTGAGCTTTAGACAAAATAATCAGTTTGGCCTTTTGTGGAAAATAATATTAGAAAGATTAATAATCAAACGATCACGAACAAAATAATGGTTGGAGATTTTGATTGAAACCAATACTTTTAGTAATTCAGATGGAATTATTGACAATTATATTATTGGTGATCACTGAGACAACTTTGAAGATTATTACAAGTAGTGATATCGTTGAAAGTTATAGAAAATACTTCAGTGAAAAGTCACTGATGATCGTCAACGGTGATACTTGGATATTCTAATTGAAGTCAATTCTTTTTCAACAATTCAAACAAAATTACCAATAACGACATTATTGTTAATATCACATTCATATGTGATTCTCGATTTCATTTGTGATGTTGGAATCATCGGCGATGATTCAGTCACCAACGAGATGCTATCAATGATCACAGACATCATGGTTGTCGATAATTCTGATTATAACCAAAATATGTTAGTGATTCAGACAGAATTATGAATGTTGCTACGTGATATCAACAACACACATCTTCAACTATTAATGATAATAACATCATCAATGAAATTTCCAAAAAAAATAAAAATAAAAATAAAAAAATCAATGGTGCATCAGTCACTGACGATAAGCTGTTATTGTTACTCATAAAATTTAATGATTTCTATATTTTTATTTTTTAGGAAATATTTTGACATAATTATGACATAACCAATTAATATATTATTTTTTGAACTTCTCTTTTGCTTTCAGCATAATTTTCGGTTGGTATTAAATTATTATATTTTAATTCTTATTTACTGAAGTTCTTTAGGAAATTAAAAATTTAAAATAATAATGTTTTAACAGGACTAACTAGAAGACAACTCGTAGTCTTAGATTATTATTTTTTTAATGTTATTGATTACCAAAAAATTTTTCATTAAAAAATCAAGGACAGATATATGTAAATATTAAAAATTGAGGCTTTCAATAAAGGGAAATCTTACTTTTAAATTTTTTTTGGACATCTTAATTAACATTTTCAGGATGTGTAAAAATTCTGACCATTGATTTGAATAAGTGTTCGTCACGTCATGAAATGTTAGTAAAACTCTTTAATAAATATGGGACTTAGGCGACCGTCAAACTTGCCTTGAGCGGACTCTGGGCAAACAAAGTCAAATATGATATTTTATTGCTAAATGGGCATTAACACAAGAGAACGAGAGAGAGGGCGTGTGGTGGGGTGGAGTGGAGTGGGAGGGAGACTTCAAATGTTCACATCTACAATTTGGAATCACTTTTTAGAATCATGCCAAGTGTATGTTCCATAAGTTAATCTCGGTGTATATTGCGTTGAAAATCAAAAGGTGTTAGGCGATAAATTGTCTTTTTTTTTTCAAACTGTTTAATCATGTGTCGCCACGTGGCATAATGTAAAATAAAATGTACATATAACATGATTGTACTGTTTTTATGTCTTTATGAGAGGGAGAGAGAGAGATATTAAAGTTTCATATCAACTATTTGGTAGCCAAAGCTTTACATTTTATGTCTTATATGAAGATATTTATAAGAGCCTAGGGGTCCAAATGGATGGAAAATTTGACCGTTAGTCGATCAGACGTAATAGGATTGACCAAATTTAAAAGGTTAAAGTAGTAAATTTATATTTTACATAATAAAACAATTTAAATAAAATAATTGAATCAAAAAATTAAAAAATGGAAACCCTATTCAAAATTTCATCCACCCCACCCAACCTTTCCATCCTCCCTCAAAACCAAACAAGACAACAGGGGCTAAGCCATTGTCACCAAAGCCTTCACTCCTTAAATGAAAAAACCTTCAGTTGCTCCCCCAAAAACTGGCCAAAACATAGAAAAATAGAAACCAAAATCGAAAAAATTGGACTCTCAACCCATCAACCGGCCAAAACATAGAAAAATAGAAACCAAAAAACTCCTTCACACTGTAAACCATTGGAGTTTCCTCTGGCCAATTGTTCACAAACCATAGGATGTTTAATAGAAGTTATAAGAACTAATTAACAAGTTGAGAAGCTTTGGTCAGTGTGCTTTGGAGAATTTCTGGGCTTTCGGTGTTCTCAGATTTTGGCTTCCAGAGTTTTTGAATTCTGGCTTCCAGAGTTCTCGAGTGTGTTTGAAAATGAGGACTTGTTAGTTGATTTACTAAAATCCCAGATGAAGATGAAAATGAGTTCTCATCAGCTTCAGCTAGGGATGTTAATTGGGCTCGTCGACTCGGGTCGAAAAAAGCCAGAGCCGGCCCATTTTGCTTGTCGGCTCGAGCTCAGGCCTCATTTAAAAATAAAATAAAGTAATGAAGAAAAGAAAAACAAAAAAAAGGCAGCAAGCTCTGAGAAAAAACAGAGCCGGCTCGAGCTCGGGCTCTACTCGCTAAGGCCCGAGCCAAAAGCTCGGGTCAAGCCTTTTTTTTGGCCAAGCTTTTGCTCGGCTCGGGCTTGAAAAAGTATGTTAGATTTTACTCGAGCCGAGCTCAAACCTTGAGTTTCGGCTCGCGAGTCAGCTCGGCTCGACTTGTTGACATCACTAGCTTCAGCCACATGAATTTTTCCTTCGTTTACAGTTACAACGTTTTCTTTTAGCTTCAATTGAAGTCTTGTGGATGAAGGTGGTGACGGCCGACGGTGAAGGTTTTGGTGGGGATGGCCAAAGTCTTGTTCATGGTGGTGGTTGTGGCCGACTGTAACTTAGCCACTGTTGTCTAGTTTGGTTTTGAGGGAGGGAGGAATGAAAGAAATGGAAGGGAAGAGTGGGGTGGGGGTGGATTTTGATTTAATTATTTTATTTTATTTAAATTGTTTTATTATATAAACAATTTTGCTACTTAACAAACAGGGTGATCGAATTGCCACTTGCCAATTCTATGTTGGTTGGTGGAAAAGCTGTTTTTTCCACCAACTAATTGTGATTTGCCATTTCGCAATTCTGTCATCCAAGGAGTCATTCTAAGTGTTATTATAGCAAAACTCTTATATAAAATATAAATTTACTATTTTAACTTTTTAAACTTGGTCAAAATTTGGTCAATCCTATGGCTTTTGGTCAACTAATGTTCAAATGGACAATTTTCATCCATTTAGATCCCAGGTGCATATTTTTGAAAGGTTTGGAATTGTGAATTACACAAATTGAAGGTTACGGTAAAGTTTACAAAAATATGAAAGATTAGGGATCGTTGCTGCCATTTTCCCTTTAATCATTCCATCTACATTTCTCTACTGCCAATATCTCAACACTGGCTAGCATAATTATCCAAAATTCAAAACTATATTAATAATAACAATAATAACACTATTAAAGAACCTATATAGATATACCTCTATTGTGTGATGTACATTTTAATCTATTTCTATGCCTATTATATGCCATCTTCCTCAAAATCCCACATGTTTGGTACAAGGGAATAGATTATGATAATCGACAAAATTTTCTAGATATTTTTCTTCTTTAATCCTGCCCACTCACATTCAACAGGAGCATACCTTCTCTAACTTGGCCTGACAGTGATCCATTTATCCGAGGACTCAGCATTTGTTCTGTCATTCTGTGACACTTTATTTTCCAAGTGACAGAATCTCGTTAAAAAAGGAATTCCTCGATTGCAATCAACAGGATCACCGGGTGAATTATCCCAATCATTCTCATACATTCCGGAGTCTAAAACACTAGCAGGTGAATGTGCACCTTGGTTTTTAGAATCAGTGGTTTTCAGCTTCTTCCCCGATATAAATGGATGATCAAGCAACTTTTCAACTGTACACCTCTTTCCGGGATTCCTCTCCAAGCATTTCTTTAGAAAATCCAATCCCTCTTGAGAAAAATGTGCAGGAAACTCCGGTATCTCATTACTGCAAGCAATCTTGAAAAATTTAGCCATTGGATTCGATATATCACCATCCCAAGGTGGCCTACCAGTGGCCATTTCAATGACTGTACATCCTAAAGACCATATATCTGCAGAAAAATCCAACCCTTCATTTCTCAGAACTTCAGGAGCCATCCACAGGGGAGTCCCTGCAATCCCCCTGCAAATGCAAGATTGTAATGTAACTTTATCGTTTTTCAAACCAATCAACCTCTTTGCACATCCAAAATCAGCCAATTTGATGTTTCCTAATGAGCCCAACAGCACGTTCCTGCACTTGAGATCAGAATGCACAATCCCATTCTTATGCAAATACTTCAAACCCTGGAGGATTTCCCTCGTGTACAAAGCTATGATTTTCTCATCCAATGCCCCACCAAATTTTTCTGCGACATCTGCTAAACTGCCTCCAGCCATGTATTCCATAAAAAGATTATAATTCCTTTCACCATTTGCTTCACGTGACACATGTTTGCCTATGCATTTAACAATAAAAGGAGAATCCAAATCCTCAAGAATTTCAGACTCATTCTCGAGTGACAAAAGTCCAGCCTCTGTTTCTGCAGATTTTATGACAAAAAGTGATCCGGTGGCTTTGTCCATGGCCAAATGAACAGCCCCAAATGATCCCGATCCTATTATTTTCCCCTTTACCCATTCATTGGGCCGTGGAGAGGATAAACACGTGCATTGTCCTGCCATTTCCTCTTCTTCTTGACTTTATTACAAACAGGTTTTGTACAGAATTCTTCGGTAGTAATCAGTCTCAACCCGGGTAGAATAACACAGTTCCCAACCTGTAATTTTGTAATCTTTTAAACGCGAACAGATCTGAAGATTTCTCAATATCTTGCCGAATTGCATAATTCACATAAACAACAATCAAAAATGAGATTTTTTTTTTAATGTTTATATAAGAAAAAGGAAAAGACAGGATTTTCAGTTCTCAACTATCAAGAATTCAAACTGGGAGTTACCATGGAAGACTCTCTATTTGCAGGATTGTTGGAAAAAAATATGGAAATTGCAGTGTAAAGAGCGGTTCCCCAAGACATGGAAAACCGCCCTCAAGGAAAAAAAAAAAAAGGCCTGCCTGTGCGCTCAACAGAAATTGAAGAAAATTGGTACTCGGATGAAAGAGGAAAACAGAAAAGATTTATGGGAACTGCGTTTTAAAAGATTTATAGTAAGATAATGGTTGGTGATCCAAAAATGGCGGAATTCGACAGAGACTGCGGAAATGAACGGGGTAACTGCCATGCAATAGATAGCTTGTGACTCGTGTTTGTGTTTCACCAGATTGACCAATTTTTTAAAAGAGTAAAATAGTAACTTTAAAATTTTAATATAAAATATATTATAATAATAATTAATAAAAAATTAAAACAAAAACAAAAAACACAAAATCAAACTCGCCCCGCCCCGCCCCGCCCCGAAAACAAACCACTGCCATTGTCACCAATCAACGCCTTTGCGGCAACGCATCTTCCCTAAGAATCAGAGTTTCGCCACCATTTCCTCCCAATTCCATTGCCATGGCCACCATTAATGGTTATTGTCGCCGGCCAAAGCTCCCACAAATTATGATTAATGGTAGCGATGGGCAGTTCAAAAACATATGGAAACTTCAAATCCGACAAAAATTTTGAAACTCAAATCAAACCGCAAAATAGCAATTACAGTCATTCTAGAAAAAAGATGATAAACATTAATTTTTAACCATTCAAGAGTGTAATGGATAAATTTCAGACTGTACTGTGGGTGAAGTGGAGGAGGTCAAACAATTGGAGCTCAGTGGAGGGTTTATAATCGGATAGAAGGTAAGAAGCAGGTGAGTAGTCGTACAATGACATCCAAATGGAAACACCAATTCTAGAAGCTAAAATGGTGGTGGTGTAGCCATTCGAATCCCCAGGTACGAAGCCTGGAAAGGTCGAGCTGCCACATGAAGTCCTAACTTTGAACCCAAAAAATTGGAGCCTCCACATGAGGTGAAATCTGCGACACTTCTCCATCTACTAAGTTACCTCGCTACGGCTGATGTGGTGGAGATCGAGACGGTGTTGACGGATTGATATTGGGAGTTGGGGCTGGGAGGTGGAAGTGAGGAATTAGTGGCTGTTGGCCGGTTGACCCGGCCAATTTTTCAAACTGGCCTTTGACCAACGAAAAAAAAAAAAAAAAGACAAAATTATAAAAAACCGTGAAAACCAAAAAAAAAAGAAGAGATTTCCAATTTTACCCTCACTTGAAAACGAAGCAAAGCCGAAGGAGACGGGAAAATACTGTAGCACAGTCGACCCAGACACCGACAAATAAGGAAAAACAGGATACCCACTTGGCCAAAATCCCTCTGAAGAAGGTAAGAAATTTATACCAAAAAAAACCATGTTTATATTTTTATTTTTGGAAAAAAGTATGATTTTCTACATATTTTTTGAGAAATTCATGTGTAAATGTGGAATTTTGGCAACATATTAGTTGGGAAGGAGTGGAGATCGCCGGAAATGGAGTTTTCCGGCGATCGGACATCAAAATGCCGCAAAAGGGCGACTGGGCGCCGTCTGGGCGCACCCAGTCGCCCCCGATGCCCAGACGGCCTGGGCCGTCTGGGCGTCTGCCCAGTCAACTGGGCAACCCAGTTGACTGGGCCACCTGGGCCGTTTTTTTTAATTTTTTTTTCTGGCCCAGTTGACCCAGTTAACTGGGCCGTTTTAATTTTTTTTTTTCCGGTTATTATTGAAGTTAATTAAATAATTATTAATGGCTTATTGTGTGATATGTAATTATTAATTTGAATTGGTTAATTTGAATGTTTATTATGTATTTAAAATTATTAGTAAATATAAGATGTAAATGTTATATTATTTATCGAAATATTTATTAGTTGCTAATCTAATTAATTAATTATTTTATATTAAGTAATAGTAAAAAATTTAAAAGAAATAATATAATATTAAATAATGAATATATCTAAAGAATTGAAAAAAATATTTAAACATTTGTAAAATAATAAAAATAAGCAATTAAATTTGAAAAGTAAATTAGCAAAAAAAACTAAATTAGAAAAGAATTAAAAATAGTATTTAAACATTCATTAAAATTAAAAAAGTAAATTAAGTGTTAGAAAAATAATTAAAATATTAAAATAAGCATTTAAAATCAAGTGTTACTAAATTAATTTTAAAAAAAGAAATATTAAATAAGATATATATAAAGAATTTAAATACATAATTAAACATTTGTAAATAATTAAAATAAGTTTTAAAACTTCATTAAAAATAAATAAGTAAATTAACTGTTAGAAAAAAAATTAAAATAAGCAATTAAAATATCAAAATAAGTGATAGTAAAATAATTAAAGAAATAATTAAATATTAAATAACATATATATATATATATATA
>NC_036239.1:17159867-17161530 GCF_002742605.1 Olea europaea var. sylvestris
AGCGGGCGAGGGGGTCGTCCCGATGGCTGGGGAGATGGAGATTCCCGAGGCACATGAGGAGCGGGTGGTCGGCAAGAGGCCAAGGGTGCCATCACAGTACGTTCTTTCTCCCTTTACCGCGGAGGCGAAGAGGAGAAGGTTCGTCGACGGGACGCACCCGAATTTATTCAGGGAGGTGGACCACGCCAAGTGGAAAGCCTTTGAGACAGAGTGGAGAGCACTGCAGCCTGGGTCAGTTTTGTATTTTATGTAATTACTATAGTACGCATACGCTGACGCTGACACATGTATACTTCATATAATTAAAAATTCTGTTCTTATTTTTTCAGGGCCAGCCGCACGATTGCTGAGAAGACGATCTCAAATGCTTACAAGTGGTTCCACGACATCACCACTTCGGGGGCTTGGCTCGCCGACGATGTAAGTGAAATGAAAATATTGTTATTTATTATGTACGTTCGAAATCAATTTTTTGAATGAAATTCGTAGATTAACTCCTTTCTTTATTGGTGTTTCTTTATGTAGCACATCGACTTGAGCATGGATTTGCTACGGGATCGTGCTGAAAGACATCCAAAATCGTTCAACATTCCTGGCAGACTCATATTGAACACCGAGTTCATCCGTGCCGTTGACATTGAGTACCGGTCGTTCCAGGCTATGGGTAGCGAGTACACGGTGCCGGAATATATGATGGAATGGGTCGTAGGGATGTGGCCGAGTGTCAGTGGGAAGCCATGGGATGGTTGTACGCATATGTACGTACCAGTATGTCTGAATCATCACTACATTGCGGTGGAAATCGTATTCGCCGACTCCACGATGTATGTGTACGATCCCGATCATTCATGCCTGACACAAGGCCAGCTCGAGCAAAATCTAGAGTCGCTGTCTGTGATCGTTCCCATGATGGCTAGACGAGCGAGCATCAATGTACAAGACAGATTGGCCACCGTGCGGAACACGACGACGACGAGGCAACAAATATCGTAAGTGTTTGTAATTTTCTTCCTGTCATTTACATTTTAGTTTCTAACTAATTTTCGATGTGCTAATACAACACTGTTTAATTGCAGGGGTGATTGCGGCATATTCGTCATCAAGTACATAGAATTTTTTAGTGTGGCACATAAGGTTGATGCAATCAACCAGGCATGGATACAAAATTGGAGAAATAAACTTGCATGTGATTTATTTGAATTTAATGAGGATCCGTAAATAATTGTACATATTTTTACATTTATTTGAACATTGTACAATTCATTCATTTATTTGTAATTACGAAAAAATTGTAAAATGTTGATTGCGTATGTAATATTTAAATATTTATTTTACAATGTAGCCTACCGTATAATGCAGTTTCTAGAAAAAGTTTCGATTTCAAATAATTAACATAAATAATATGCATAACAAATGCATGTAATGAATGAAATGTTTGAAAAAAATACTAAATCTAATAATTCGCATAAATAATATGCATAAATAATTAACGTCAATGTTATAAATAATTACATTGCCAATAGTTATTAAAATTACACATCCGTTACATTGTCATGCAGAGGAATCTGACTTGTACAATATCTTCTAGTATGCCCTATTGCACCGCACCTACCGCACTTACGAGGCTAGGGAAACTCTCCGGTAGATGGTATTCTAGACGTAC
>NC_036239.1:17164616-17181760 GCF_002742605.1 Olea europaea var. sylvestris
CTGGGCCGACTGTTTCCATCCGGCCCCGACAACTGGGCCGGCTGGAAACATTTGGCCCAGCTTTTTTCGTCCGTTTCATCTGAAATTTACGCTCTAATTTTTTATTTTTTCCCTTTTTCAACGAAATAATATTTAAATATTTATTTTACAGACACCTATAAATTTTTCCTGTAAAATATATGCATACAGAGATGAATTTCTTTTGTTGTTTTTGCTATAAAAAAATTATAAATCTGTGTTTAAATACTGTAAAATTCATCTGCCTTTCTCTAAATAATTATTTACAGATTCAAACAGTAAACTTAACTAAAACAAAATTCAAAATACGTATTTACACTTACCAATTTCCAGTGCCGACTGTGAGTATTGTTTCTTTCTTGAACCTTTGATAATTTTGGGAGATTTCAATATTTTAGCAGATGGAAGGAAAAAATTCTTTTTTACTGTATTGGAGAAACTGATAAACCAAAACTGATTTTGAAATTTACGTATGGAAGTAACAGAATTTATTTAAACTATTAAGGGTATTATTGTCTTTTAAACAATTGATATACTTTTGTAATTATTAAACATGAATAAGGGTAGAATTGTCTTTTTAATGGCAATAGGCCAATGTGGTGAATACAAAAAAAAAATGGTCAAAACGAAAATTTGGTTGTTTGACCAAGCTATTTTAAAAAGTACCCCGGTGGAAGTTGGGAGAGGAAGAATTTTCATTTTTTCTTTTTATTTAGGCTATGTATAATATTCATTTATTTTTCATGGAACTTGAAAGATCAATTCTATCTTTCACTTTTTCATTGTTTGATAGCATTTTTTTCCCCTAAAATTCATTTTCCACATTTCTTGCAATCTAAGCTTTCAATTTTTTTATTTTTTTACAATGGAAACAAATTTTAAGAATTATTGTTAAAAAATATTTTCCTTTACTTGACAATTTCTATGTAAAACAAAATTAAACGAACATCAAAAGATAAACAATTTTCTTAAATTTTTTTTAGGTAATGGAAACAAATTTCATCCTCAATACCAGTAAAATCCATCTCTTTAATTAACAATTTTCATGTAAAACAAAGTCAAACGAACACAAAAAACACTTTTATTTCAATATTTTTCACGTGAAAAATTATATATATCAAATACAATAATTTACAATTCCTAGAACAACAATTTCCAGGCAATTTAATTCCATGAAATTCATTTTTAATTTAATTCAATTCTATCTTTGCAATGAAACAGACCTTTATTCTTCTTATGTGGAAAGTCTAAAGAACCATTTTGCCCCTATACATTGGTCAAAAGAGGTCAAAATTTTTTTAAATAGTCAACTAACAGTCAAATTGATGGAAATCATCCATCCGAACTCCAGGTGTGAATTTTTAAAAGATTTGGTCTGTGGATAGCACAAATGAAAGATTTGAAAAAAAAAATTCTATTAAATGAAATATTTGGTATCGTCGTTGCAATTATCCTTATTGTTTATGTCCAATGCTTTTCGTATTATCGGGAGATTATAAGCTCTCTCTTTTTTATTAAACTCATTTTCAATCGTACATTTTTTTAATAAAATATTTTACACGTAAATCCAAATTTTTCTATTTTTTTAACCATATAGTCTCTAAAAATCACTATTATAAAATTTATTCCCTCAAAAAATGACACTTAAACAAACACAAAAATTTAAAAATAAGTAAATTGATTATTTTGAATTTAAAATAATTAATTTTTAAACTTTACTCAACACGAACTATTTTTATTGTAAGAAGTATCTTTCTTAAAACCAATTAGGTTGACCAAAAGAATCCATAAGCAAGCAAACTCAATCTAACTAACTTTTGGCTTGGCTAGTGTTTGATTATTAAGTGCTTGTTTGGGATCGATGGAAAGAAATAAACGCAATAAACTCAAATGTGTTTTTAAAAGCGATATTTTTCTTATTTACAAGTAAAAAAAAAAAAGCTACTTATTTTGAAATTAAAATTTCAAATCTTACTTATCTACATATAAGCAATTTTTTGAATTTAACAAAGATTATAAATTGCTTTCATCCTATTCAACGAATAAACAACCTAATTAACATCTTACATAAGAGCTTAGTACAAATTTGACTTGATAGAATTATTCAAATTTAAAATGCTACGATATTAACTTTTAGAAAGAAAAATCAAGTCATAACATTCTGTACTTTGCAATAGCATCCTTGTGGAAACGATACTTCATTTATTATTTTATTACTGATCACAACTTGCACACGTGAGAATATAAGTAGCGGCAATATAATAGTGTGACAAACCAAATTGACGAAGTATTTCATCGACTTCTATAATCATTAATGAATGATTTGCTAGTGTATACAATACAATACTTAGAGTACTAAATAATAAAAAGAATTTAGAATTTTTATCTTGTTGTATTATTTATTTCATCTCATTAACTCGACGATCTTTCGATCATAATCATTTGCTGGACTTGTTGGCCCTTCATTGCCACTAGAATATTCTAGCTCGTTCTACCTGATCATGTCTCGCTTTGATCTGGATCATTCAGTTGCTTGTATCACATAATAGCAACTAGTTAGACTAACAAGTGAAACAAAGTCCATTTTCATACCCTTTTATTCTTATCAAAATCTAAGTTGAGCCCAATAAAATAAGTTTCGCTTGAAGAACTTGATCCCGATTTCATTGTGTTCATGCTAGTCTAAAGTGTGAAGGGAAAATTACTGAAGGAAAATGAATGATCAATATAAAGAGGCAATGTCAAAAACACTAGTCATTTATGAGTTCACACTTGAGATTCACAAACTAGTTTCACTCTTACTGTTCACATTGGATCATAGCCCAAATGAAATAGGCTCCACTCTCCATGATTAACTCTTCTAAAATCACTCCTCGCTTGATGACAAAAAAAGATTTACGAGCCCTAATCATAGGCAGCGATTTTATCGACCCAAAGTAGACTTTAGCAACGAGGAGGACGAAGAAGAACTATTTCTCAAGGCAGCCAACGTGGCGAAGGATAAGCTGCAGTTGATGTATTGAGGAAGCAGGTTGTGTCGAATTGAACCTCAATCCACTACCTCCAATCCTTGGTTTTGAAGTCTCTCTGTCTCCATCTGGATTTTTTGTCAATTAAAGAAAATATACATTAGATATTCTTGCTGACTCTAGCAATTTAGGATCACAGCTTACCACTGTTCCCATAGACCAGAATTTGAAACTTATCCCCAACTATGGTAACTTACTCTCTGATCCTAGCATATACCATAGGTTGGTCGGTCGCCTTCAATACCTCACTATTACTCGTTCAGATATCTCCTTTTTCATCAACATGTTGAGCCCATTCAAGCAAAGTCCTCGGGATCCTCATTACCGAGCCGCTCTTCATGTTCGTATGTTACCTGAATGGCACTCCAGGACATGGCCTTTTTTATTCTACACAATGCGATTTTCAGCTTATCGCACACTTCGATTCTGATTGGGCGAGTTACCACTCGTCGCTCCACCACTGTGACAGCCCAAGAATGACTAACCAAGAGAGGATGAATTGGTTTTTAAAACTTTTTCAAAAATTAGTTCTAAATTTAAACCAATATGATAGCAAATAGAACAATTAAACAAATCGGCTCAAATAAAAAAGCAAGTAAATATCAAATAGATAAATTCAAATAATAAGTGCTAATATAAAAGAGATAAGTAAAAGGGAGAGAGGATGCAAACGATATGTTATGGAGGTTGGATCCAAACAACGATCTACGTTCCCCGTTACCAAGCTCTTCGTCACGAGCAAGGCCTTTTCCACTATATTAATTGACTTATGGTGCAATCCAATCCTTTATAACGCTTTCAGCGACTTACAAACAAAGAGCGTCGATCCTTTACAACATTGAGATTTACTGGACTTCAACACGACCCACACTATTGAGCTTTACGAGACCTCAATATGACCCATATGTGACTTACAATAAGGAGCATCAATCATTACACAACGTTGAGCTTTTCGTGATCTCAACACGACCCGTAATAAAAAAAACAAGAGAAAGAAATATTACAAGTGAAAACATCTCTCTTAATAAATGATACGAACACAATTAAGTATCAAGAGAGAAGTATGTTTAACATTTCAATAAATAGTAACAAATGATAGCTCAAGTGTTGGATGAAAAACTTTGATGAATATCATAATTAAAAGTTAGATTCAATCAATCAAAGTGTTTCAATGAGAAGATTATGAAGAAATAAATGCAATGTAAATTCAAATAATTTTCTTTAAGAAATATCTCTCTTTTAATGAATAATTGTAACAAATCAAGTGCTAAGAGAGAAAAGAGAATGTTTGATAAATATAATGATTTTACAAGTTTAATTTAATCAATCAAAAGTTTTTCTATGAGAAGATTAAGATGAAATAAATACCACGTAAGTTCAAAAATATCTTCTAAAAAATATCTCTATTTTAATGAATGAATATAATAAGTTATGCACAAAGAGAGATAAGAAACCTTGATGATTATACAATATAAAGAAGTAGAGAAGTTTGTGTAATCCAAGCACAAAGAACTTCTTCAAAAATATATCTTTTCTTTAAGATAGGTATAAATAAATTAAGCACAAGGAAAGAAGAAAACTTTGATAAGAGAAATGATTCAAGAAGTTTTATTCAACAATCAAAATTTTCAATATGAAGAAGTAGAAAAGTTTATGTAATGTAAGTATAAATAACTTCTTCAATAATATATCTCTCTTTTAAAATTGATATAAATAAGTTAAGAACAAGAAGAGATGAAAAACTTTGATGAAAGAAATTGATTCATAAAATTTGATTGCAACAATCAAAATTTTTGCTATGAAGACATAAATGAAATAAGAATAAAAGTCAAGCTCAATGAAGATGTTTCAAATATATCTCACAAGAAAATTTTCTTCATTGTTATATTGATGAATAGAAGTGAAGTAGTATTTATATAAATCAAAATGGAAAGTTTTTGACCAATCGGACAACCTTACCAGACGTCCGCTATGTACCGGACGACAAAACTAGCCGTTATTGGTCAGAAGTCACAACGGCAAAAAATTTGACCGTTGGAGTACCGGACGTCCGGTTGACTGGACCATTGACTTTTTTTCTTTTTTAAGAATCATGGTCTTAGTTCAAGTATGAGTTTTTGGAAAATCAATCTTACATTTTTTTGTCAAAAGAAAAACATTTGATGCAAGTGGTAGTGAAAATAATTTTTCATGCACAAAATGATTTTTGAGCTATTGTCATTCATTACTAAAGATCAAAGTGTTAAATCTTTACATATGATCTAGGATGCATATTCTTTGATCTTACTTTGAAGTTTCTTTGACGCTTAGCTCTTGAATTTCTCGTCTTGATTTTTCTTTGATATCGGCTCGTACGCTCTTCATTTTGATCTTTCTTTGCAGGCATCTTTCAATCTCTAGTCTTGAATGATTTGACTTGAATGCTCGACCATGCTTGACTTTTATCTCGACTTTCATTGCACCTTTTGTGAAATTTCTAATAGCAATAGCAATCTTTTCATCCTTAATTGATCAATTTGTTACAATAGCTATAACCACTCAAATATAATTGCTAGTATATAAAACTAATCCTATTTGTTATAATCAAAACATTGAGAATTGAGTCAACCATAGTGACACACACTGGTTTTTTCATCACTTTACACCAATTCCATCTCTTGTCGCACAAAAAAACAAACAGTTAATTCTCGCTCCTCCATCGAAACTGAGTATCGTGCAATGGCTATAACCACATGTGAACTTGTTTGGCTCAAGTATGTTCCACACCGCAACATATCCTGATCTTTTGTGACAATGAGGTTGCTCTCCACATTACTCACAATCTTGTGTTTCCATGAGCTCACCAAGCACATTGAAATCAATTGTCATTCCGTGCATGAGAAATATCTTTTTGGACTCGTTTTCCCTACACACGTCTAACAATGTTCAATTGGTCGATATTTTCACCAAGGCACTCGGAAGGATCTTTTTCTTCATTTCACTTGTAAGTTGGGCATTATGAATCTCCACTGAAGGGTGTACTAGATATAATTGTATATTTAGGAGTATTTATTTCCTTGTTAATTATTTTGTTTTATTCTATGGTGATTTTCATTCCTACACTAGATGCATACCCATTTATACACAATTCCTTGTAATATAAAAGAGTTGTAATTTGCCTATTCAAATCAATGAAAAAGTTCTCCATGGGTTAAATTCTCCAATGGCCACCTAACTTTATACTTAATGTCTTCATGGCCACCCAATTTAAATTGTTTCACCATGATCAACCAACTTTATATTTAGTGCTACCATAGCCACCCAATTCAATTTTCTTTTACCACAACCATCCAATTTCATATAATGTTTCACTATAGCCATCCAACTTCTTTTTTCCCTCTTCACTAATTTTAAAAGGAGTAAAATGGGGGGGTGTGTGTGTATTAAATTTAAAAAAATAATAAAAATAAAAGTTCATTAAACAATTACTTTAAATTATAAATGAAATAAAATAAAAACTTATTTTAAAAAGAAAATTTTAAAAGAAAAAAATTGAAAAAAATGGTTCTTAGAAAAATAAAAAGACATTTTAAAAAATGTTCCTTAAAAAATAAAATAAAATAAAAACTTATCTTGAGAAAAAAAAAACACTTTTAGGATAAAAGAAAATTTTAGTTCAAAAAAATGTTACTTAGAAAAATAAAAAGACATTTTAAAAAATGTTCCTTAAAAAATAAAATAAAATAAAAACTTATCTTGAGAAAAAAAAAACACTTTTAGGATAAAAGAAAATTTTAGTTCAAAAAAATGTTACTTAGAAAAATAAAATAAAATGAAAACTTATTTCAAAAATAAGCATTTAAAAAAAATATTTTTGTATTTTAAAACTTATTTTAACCCTTTCAAATTTAGTGAAAATAAGTTAGGCAATGGTAAAACGTTATATGAAATTGGATGGTCATCATAAAATAAAATTGAATTGGATGGCCATGATGATACTAAGAATAAGATTGGATTGTTATTATGAAACAAAATTAAATTGAGCAGCCATGATAACACAAAATATAAAGTTGGTAGGCCATCGGTGAATTTGACCCTATTCTTCATTTGTGAAATACATTCCGTCAAATTCTAAGGGTAATCATCACATAACATCCTTATCTTTCAATTGTGAAAGATGTCACTATCTTTCATTATTTGACATTTTCACCCTTATTTCCAGCTTTTATTGCTCAAAGAGTCTATTTTACAAATTTTTCTCAATTAAAAACTGTGAAATGACGAATATACTCTTTTATTTCAATAAAACAAAAACAGAAATAAAGAACTAATTGCAATCATAGTCTCAATTTTTTTTAATTTTTTTTAAAGTTCAAATGAATCCAAATAAATTATTAAAAGTCACTCGTACATAATGTTCATATCTTTCATTATTATTGTAAAAAAGTCCATACTTTTCGTTTTTAGGCATTTTTACTCTTAATTTCACCTTTAATTGTGCAAACCATCATCTCTAACCATTTTCATCCAATTTCTCAATAAAAGTTATGAAATGATGAAAATACCCTCATGTTGTAATTTATAATAATTTATATAGGGGTCGTTTTTGCTTTTTTAATTTTTAAGTTTTTAATAATTTATTGGAACTCGTTTGCAATTTTTTTAGAGAAAAAATTAATTTCTAATTTTTTAATAATTTAGTAAATAGGTGAGTATATTCTTAGTTTTACATCTTTTTATTGAGAAATCAGATGAAATGGATAGAAATAACGGTTTGTGTAATCAAATGTATAATTAAGGGTGAAGGTGCCAAAAAATAAAATGTATCGACATTTTTCACAATAATAGTGAAAGATATGAACATTATGTCCTAATTACCCTCTTACTAATTTATTTGGGATTCGTTTGCATTTTTTTTAAAGGACTATGGCTACATTTTTTTTTTTTTTTTTTAAGTAGAAGAGTATATTCTTCACTTCACAGCTTTTAATTGAGAAAATTGATGAAAATGATCTTTTTGGGTAATAAAAGCTGAAAACAAAGGTGAAAATATGAAAGATAGTGACTTTTTCATGATAACGCTAAATGGCAAGAAGATAAAATGCTAATAACCCTAAATTGATGTTAACTTTTTTTCTTCTTCTTTTATTTTCTTTGCTTGAGTTTAAGTATGATATCAAGCGGTCTATGTTTGAGTTTTATTTGACTTCTTTAGAGAATACAAAATTGAATTCAATAAATTTCTTCTTTTCTTTTTTTTCTAGCAAATTATTCTCAAACTAGCATTTGATGATTAGTTTGATCATGAACTTTTAGAGATGTTCAATGTTTTATATTAAATTTGAACTTGCTCAAAAAGAGCCACATGGCGCCCCTTTTTTTGGACCTGTTCAAGGAGCACAGTTCTTCATTGAAAGCCCACAAAGTTGCCCAAAATACTTTCCTTGGCTCAACTTTTTATACCTTAGGGTCCATTTGATTGTAAAGATGAAATTTGGGTGGAAAAAAAACGAATTAAAGGAAATTGAATTGCCTAAAATTTGTTTTAGTGGGAATTGTCAATTAATAGTGTTTGATTTGTATAACTTTTCACCTGAAAAATGTTAAATAAAAGTGTCTTTTAGTGTTCGTTTGACTTCATTTTTCATAAAAATTGTCAATTTAAGGGATATTTATTTCTACAATTATTCCTATAATTTGCTTTCAACACCAAAAAAAATCCAAAAATCATCTATATTTTGATGTTCGTTTGACTTTGTTTTACATGAAAATTGTCAATTTAAGAGATATTCTCTTTTACAATTATTCTTAGAATTTGTTCCCATTGCCAAAAAAAAAGGTAGAAAGTCATTTCTCACCAAAACGGAAAACCAATTCTCACTGGTTTGGTGAGAATTGATTTTCCACAAAATCATGGAAAATGCAAGTGTGTGGAAAACGAATTTCATGAAAAAAATTTGCTATCAAATACACAAAATTGGTGGAAAATCGAATTTTCAGTGGAAATTGTGCCAATCAAACATGGCCTTATTTTCTTTTCTTTGATCACGTACGCCTCTTTCCTACCAATTCTCAATGTCTGGACCATGCTGCTCGTATAACCGAGGTACCAACCCCGTCACAATACGGGGTCCATGATTTTTTTATTCATCGTGGGTCTCTCTTTGTTGTGAGAGATCGGTACAACCAGGGTTGACACCCCAGTTTACAAGTATCAAAATCCATTCTCAATAGTGTCGTTTGCCTCTCTACCTCGTCTGCGCATTCGATTCTCTACTTCGTTTTAGAGAAAGCTCGTACGTTCTTTCTTGTTGACTTAAGGCATAATTTATGCTCAATGTTTAATATGAAAATTTAACAATTCTTGAAAATGAATCCTCTTGTTATTAGCATTCAATATGAATTTTGACAGATGGGTTTTTGTGGAATTCTTATGCGATCTGTTGTTGGATGAAAACCAACCAATTACAGAGCGATTTAGAGCTTTCAGTCTGCGCCTTATCGGTAGCCATCCCTCTGCCATCAATTCCTTCATCAAAGGTACCATTTGTAAATGAGATGCAGGTTTTTGATTTTTATCTTTTTTCTCTTCGATTATTACTTATTTGTTTTTAGAGTGACAAAGGTTTTATTTTATTTTCTGTTCTAGCAATGAGGGATGATTCAACCCTGTTGGCATATGAGGCCGCATATCGGTTGGGCCGGACTCGAAAATCTGATGCTATCCATGCATTAAAGGCCGTTGTAGAGGATTTTTCCTTGCATCCTATTGTTAGCGTAAAGGTATTGTGCTTTTGAATTTAGATAATGTATATTCCTCTGCTTTCACACTCTACTTATATAACAGGCTGTAGAATCTCTTGGTGCATTTGGTTTAGAGACTAGTATTCTAGTTTTGCAGACTAGTTTCCAATCGGATCCATCTCCAGAAGTTCGAGATACATGTGAAGTGGCTCTTACTCAAATTAGGGAACTAAAAAAATGCCACTCTCAATAAATTAATATATTTCGAGGGGCTCGAACCAGCTCCACCTGTCTTTCGCCCTATTCCAGAATTAAAGTTTGCAATTCTTGATCTGGAATGATAATCATAATCTGCTCTTACAAGTCTATATAATTAATTGTTTTATTCTCTTGTATGTTATTCAGGGAAGTTATACTGAATGAAGACAATAGCCTATATTAGCGTTGCTCTGCACTTTTCACACTTTGAATCCTTTATTTGTATCCAACTGGTGATAACGAGGAAGCATTCTTAGCTATCGTTGAATCTCTAGATGTAGAAAGCCCTATTCTACGGCACCATGTATGTTTTCATATTATGCTTTATTTGTTGGGATATGTCAAGTCTTTTGGATGAGTTGTTAAACTCATAGTTATTAGACTCGACCCGATTGTCGACTCGAAAAAATCATCGAGCCTCTGGTTTAATGGTTCGACCGGGGGATCAGTTGTTCAACCGGTGGGTTCTTGTTATATTGTAATTTTAATTAATTATAGTTTTCAAACAAAATAATGACAATTTTCCAAATTTAAATATATATGTATCTTCCTTACATTCTTTACCAAGGAATGTGCTTATGCCATAATGGTTAGGGGAGTGATATTACTTTCTTAAAGCCAAGGTTTGAATCCTTGCCATGCCAAATTGAAGAAAAGATTTTGCACTATACTTTGGTAACAACCAGTTCACGTTTGAACCGATCCCAGTTATCCCTTTAACTCGTCTAAACCGAATGGTTATTGAACGGTCTAACCGATTCTTGATCGGTTCACTTGTTGGCTTGACCAATTAGTGTAACCGGATTGGACCACACACACGGTGGCTTGAGCAATTAGGGGAAAGTTTTGGGTTGTGTAGAATATTTTATCACGCGAATGGAAAAAAGTGTTTTGAAACAATGATTGTCAAATAGGGCATTAGAGATCACATGCGCGTCCACACACACGGTCAAAGTAGTTTTTTAATTTTATGAAGTTGATTCTGGTTGTAACTGGAGGAATTGACTTCATTACTTGAACGTCTAATGTTTTATTGACCTATTCCTCAGATTGCTTATTACTGGCCCAATTCAGGGACAAAAAAGTTTTACATTCTCTGTCCCATGCACTTCAGAATGCCTTGGAACATCCTATGCAGAGTCGGTCCTGTGGCGAGGCCCATGAGGCCTGCGCCTCAGGCCCAAAACCCAATGGGACCCAATTCTGGCCTTTTTTTTTTAATATAGGGTTTAGGGATATACATTTTTATTCCTTTTCCTCTTGCTTCATGTGAAACCGAAATGCAACCGACCTCTAATTCTACTTCAAGATTTCGATTTAGAGTTCATAATCAAGAAATGAGGGTGATGATAAATTGATAATTCCTCAAAAGGCCACACAAGTGTAGATTGTTCTTCTAATCTTCTGTAGCTAGCAATGAAGATGTCGAGGCTGATAACTTCAATCCATGACTAGTAAGTGCTAAGGTTGATCACTTAATCTAAACTCTACTCGTAATGCATTTTGTTGCAATTTTAGTTTCTTGCAATTTGCGATTTAATTTCTTGTGATTTTGATATTTAGCAGTCAGCATCTGTGTTCGGAACTTCTGGAAGTGAAGCATGAGAAAGGAGTCGGATTTGAATTTTCAGAAGAGCATCTTTTCAGATTATTCTGCCTTTCTTGCGTAAGTTCTTGGCCGAATTAATTGTTTTTTTTATCCTAAATGGATGTTGTTATTGGATTTGCAAAATGGAAAATGGAAATTTGTTCATCAAGCTCACAAATTTTTTGGGATAGCTCTAGATGTCATTTTAATTTTGTATTGTATTGTTTCTGTTACTCTGTAATGCTGAAATTTGCATAAATAGTAAAAAATGTTATTGGATTTGCAAAATGGAAAATGAAAATGGTAATTTGTTCAACATATCTTGATCCAAGAATGTGTGTCCTGCTTGAACCTGCATCACTGTTGAAAAATTTGTATTGTTTTTGTAGTGTTCGAATTTTTATTTCAGGCTTGAAAGTTGCAACGGTGGAATACAAAGCCGATTTTCTTACTGGTTATGTTTTTCTTTATGTTTTTGAAGTTGTACCGTGAATGATTGTGTCATCTATTAATAAAATGACTAGTGAGATTCTTAAAATGTTGGCTGAAGGGCTGAAGATTCAACCAAGAAATACATTCAATAAGCTTCTTATGGATGAAGAGAGTGACTCTGTTTTCAGGCTAAATCATTACCCTCCATGCCCTGATGATCAGTTTAAGGACAGAAATTTGATTGGTTTTGGTGAATACACTGACCCACAAATCATTCCTGTTTTGAGATCTAACAACACCTTTGGTCTTCAAATCTCATTGAAAGATGTCAATCACTCCTAACCAAAATTCATTCTTCATCAATGTTGCTGACTAATTACAGGTACATGTATAACCTAACCAGTTTTAATATTCAAATTAGTTTTAACTCTTGATATTTTTATGGTGAAAAAAGTTATTGTTTGTTAACGTCAGAGTAAGACTCACAGTAGAAAACTTTTTGGAACCATAGGCATCACTGTGGAGTTTGACTAATCATTTCCCTATGAGACCGATGCTTGTTGGCTATTGAACCGAATCTTGGCTTATACTTCGACAAGAATGTTTTGGAAGTCACTGTCGGTTGATGGCTATTGTGTTTATGAAATTGCTTGATGGGCTTTCAATATTTTTCATTTTTCTTGTATTTGAAACATTGTTGGTTTTGTTATTTTATAATATAAATTTTTTATATAATATATTTGTTTGTTGTTTTAATGTTAAATTTAAGTTAGCAATATGTTGTATAATATACTGTTGAATTTTGCATTAATGTTGATTTTGAGGGTCTAATTTACGGATTTCGCCTCGAGCCCTGTTAATCACAGGACCGACCTTGATCCTATGATTTGACTTAAAGCTGTTGAAGCTTTTAATTCTATTGCACATGTCGAAGGTCTTGGTTCTACTACTTGTATGTCCTCTACCACTTGTATTTTTGACATATTCTTCTTATTCCATTTGAGGTATGCTAATCGTATTATAGTAAGCTGACCATGACAATACATTAGAATGAAAACTATTCTTTCAGCAAGACTAGTTGTCGGGATAGAAGTGATTTTTCTTAGTTTGGGTACTGAAATATACCCTCGACTCAAACCTATAAATTATTTTTTGTTTCCATTTAAATTAAATTTAGGAGTTGGTGAAAAAGTTGCGTAAAATCGATATAAAAATTTTAAGGGGATTGAAGTATTCAATTCATTTCGATTCTGAATATTAGGAAGCTGTAAGAAAGGAACTTATACCTGTCACTTGACAGAAAATCTCTCAAAAAAATTGGTAGTTCCTAGTTTTCATTCACGTTTTAAGAAGATGAACAGCACATGTTTCTAATTATGTCCAGATGTTTTTTACGTTTCGTTTTAAGCAAATATTATTTGATAATAATATATCGCAACATACGTACATCAGTTTGTATGTTGAATTAGTATAGAGTCTACCAATTACCGGGCAGTTGAGCACAAATTTTTATGGATTAGAATAGGTACAACTAAAACTGATTTCATTTTTATATAGTTCACTTGTTCTTTAATGTTATATTTTTCTTCTTTCATGCATCTTATGAATTTGTAGACTGCGAATGTATCGAGCTGCTCAAGGAATTTTCAAGGATCCTGATCCTATTGTCTCACAAAGCTGTGAAGTTGCTCTTAGGAATCTTGATTGTCTGGGAACAAACTCGTTATTTAAGGTAAATCTTGATGCAAAGATAAAAAGATTTGACTTATTTTTTCATGTCATTGCTCCTTCCTTCACAGGAAATGAGTTTATTACGCACATATATATTCCAATTCACTCTCGATTTCTTAAATGTTTGCCTTTATTATTTTGTTTTTTGTTGTGAGTTTTCAGTTTATGGTTGACACCAGAGCATTGAATACAAAGGGAATCAGCAAAGAAGACTTGGGATGATATGTCAAAGAAGAAGAAGCACTTTTGGTGTGGTTGGAGTAAAAAATTTAGAATCTATTTTTTTTTATTATCATTATTCAGCACAAGACATTCGAGTATCTCAGTTTTTTGGAATTCTTCTTTATATATACCGTTCTAGTCATGCAATTATCAAAATATCCTTGTCTCGATACCCAATGCATGTTACATATACATTTCTACACATTAGAGTATTATATTAGCCCCCGTTTGTTTCCCATTTTTTCATCATTAAAATGAAAAATATGATCGTTATCCATCACATCAAGTTATCATATTTGAAATTCTATCTCTTGTGTGTGGCCCGTAACAACTATATTTTTCATTCTCATTTTTATATAAATGGGAAACAAGCAGGAACTTAATCTTTTGTTATGATATATTTATGTGATTTCATTAGAACGCCCAATTTACTGAATTGAATCTAATGAAACTGCAGCTGCCAACTGATAATTGCAAGTCTCGGCATTGGGATCGATCTGCCCAATATATATATAGCCCAAAAGATTGTGAAGTCTCTCTTTGATCACCTTCTTCCTCGACTTTTGTTCAATGTCTCTCTTTTATTTTCATTCTCTCCTTTTTTATAGCCCAAAAAATCCAAGATCAATCGCCCGTCGATTTTCCAAAAAGTGCTTCTCTACTCTAAACTTAAAGCCCTAGAAAAATTCGCCCGTCGTTTTTGACCTCAAGGCTTGACGCTCTTCATAATCCCCTCTTTAAATCCCCATCACGTCATTCTTCATTCAAGTTTATGTTTGTCTCCTACAAGTGACAAAAACAATAAAAAAAAATCAAAAGAAAACTACCAATTGACTACAAATATATGAACAAACCTATATAAATAAGTGTATTGTTATCTCAATGTCATTGAAATTATTTATATTAAAATGAGAACAAGTAGACTCACTATTATTCTTTTAGAGATCAATGATTATTGAGAAACAATATTGATCGAAATTCTAGCCCGGAAAACTAGACACATTGATTAGTGCAATTTGTGTATTTATTTATGCCACATTATTAAACTTTTAAGTCGTCAAATTATTAATTTCTATTTAATTTAGGTTGATTTTCTTTTGTTTTTAGTGAAGGACCCATTGGCAACAATTGGAGAGAAAGAATGACGAAAATTGGGTAAAAATGCAATTTTGGGATCAAAATACATTTGTAAGAAATTGAAGGACTAAATTGCATTAATTATAAGAGAGTGAGCCCCTAGAAGATAAATTGCTACTAATTGGACTTTTAGTTGTCAATAAATTAAATAATTAGTGGACATTAAATTGGGCTAAAAATTAAGTCTCCATTTGGCCCCCATTAATTTACATTCTATTTTTCTCTCTCTTATTTTCAACCACACAATCTTCCATAAAATAATATTACAAGCAAATTGAAAATTTTTCCATTCATTTTTAATCACTCATTTTTCAAAAAAATACTATTCACCTATTTTTATTTCCACAAAATGGGGTCTAAGTGGGGAATTGAATTATTTGATAGTCAAAAATGGCAGCTAGGCTAATTTTATATATATACACACAGGTACAACAGAGAAAGGGCGAGACTAACCCACAGAAGGAGAAAAATGGCAACTAACTGGGGAAATATATACACACGTAACTTGGCTGCTTTTGAGGAGAAATAGAGTTGCTGTTGGGAAATAATATTGGGTTGAATTGGGATATCTTCTTAGACTATTACACACCAACTGAGGAAGAAGACAAAAAAAGAAAAAAACCACAGGAAAAGATTGCTGGAAGAGGAGAAAAATATGGTTGCCAATTGGTTGAAATTATACATACAACTGCGTCGTTTTGGCTGATTTTATATGTATACACAACACCCATAATTGGCCGGCAGAAGGAGGAGACAAATGAGCAGCTGAATTGAATTATTTTACATAGAATATTTATATATATATATATGCAGACGGGGAGGAAAACACACGGGCTTCCAGCTGGAATTGAAGCAGAATTCGAGAATAATTTTGGAATTAATTACATTTCGTCAAATTTCGGTTATGTCCTTCCACTTTTATTTGTTTAATCCCAAAATTATGCTAGGCTAAGTCTTTTCATATATTGGATGGATGACAGAATTGTTTAATTCTTAGTTTTAATTTGAGGCCTATGTTTTTATCTTAATTTTTGAGGTGTGATTCCATTAATTTGTACAATTACATTATTTTGTAGTGTTGAAAACTTACGATAGGTAGAACACTATTATTGAGACACACGAATAATAAATGTTATGAATAATATTTGTGGCGTGTGCGATTATATGTGATAATCCTAAATGTCAATGCTAGTTTGCCATATGAATTCGGACTAGAAATAGGATCGTCTCGTGGTAACCATAAGTTTATTAAATCTTGGAAAAGAATAATAAATAATAATGGAATTATCGATCGTCACAATTGCATGAATTGAGATAATTATTATTAGTTGAGATTAGAACTGAGTATTAATTAGTGCGTCGAAAATTCAATACGTTCACGCATTTAATTTTTAAACCAACTTTCATTGACTTCATAAGTTTTAGTTATAAAAATTAGTTAGCTATTCATTCGATCATCTTTTGGTTACAAACACGAATTTAAATATATCAAATATGCTAAAATTGATTATTATTCCCTGTGGGATGATATTCTCTCATCACGATTATTACTTGTACAACGAAATCGTACGCTTACGGGATTTTGACGAACACACATTGCAAAGAACGTTGTGTTGATGGGGTGAAAAAATATTTTTGTTGCCTGCCCTTTTTTGGACTTTCTCTTTTAAGTTATACTAGTCGTTATCACGCGTGTTGCACGAATTTTGTATTTATCGTATTTTTATTAGTATATGAATTTTATTTTTTTGGAAATTTTTTGAAGCAATATCTAAAAATATTTTCATGATATAAGAAAATAATTGCAAATTATTTTTACAATTGTATAACAGTATGTTATCTAGAAAAAATATGCTTGTATATTTCGTGCTTGAATAAGAAATATACAAACTATTTTGTTTGTATTCTTTGATAATATTGATATGATTGAATTGAATGCAAAGATTATATTTCTAAATTTTGTGTAATTGAATATTGAAAAAAAAAACTCTCTCCACAGTGCGGAG
>NC_036239.1:17195060-17196133 GCF_002742605.1 Olea europaea var. sylvestris
GGACAAAATTCCTGGCTCCGCCCCTGATTGCAAGGTGCATTTGTAAAAATTTGCATTGTTTTAGTGGCGTCCAGAATCTGATAAATGTGGCCTACATCTTTATTCATAGATATAGGCAGATTGGTGTTTAGGGGTTAAACAATGCATCTCCCACTCCTCCAGAATATATGATTATTGGTACTTAGTTGTGAATAAGTCTAGATATTATTGGATCTTTTCTAATACTGTCTTGTAGAGTACAATCCACTTTACATAATGAGCCATGAATACATAGAATTTCTTGATGTGTAACACCTTATTTTGTGCCATAGGTGGTTTGCCAAACATTTCTTCATCCGAATGTTGTTGCTGAATGTGAGTATATTTTTCTTGGGGATGAGGCCCTTGACTTTGAAAATTTTCATCCCAGAAGGTAATTTTCCGTGCACTCAATTTATATATGCATACAACTAATTTATTGAGGTGCTATTGTTCTGCAATATGCATATTCTCGCAAGTGTGTCTGAATTCTAGTTTTCATTAGGATCAATTACACAGATCTGAGTTACTTCAGCTCCCAGAAGTTTACATGTTAAATGAAAGAATCTTAGGAAATGAAGCGGGAAATGACACACTCGCACAAGGAAAGGCATGATTTGATTCCATTCCAAGGAACAATTTTGTCCGACATCTGTAACAACAGAGACTTCCTTTCTTCCAATGGTTTCTTGAAAATATGTGCTAGCGTTTCTATCAGAAGGTTGAGGCATGAATCTTGATAGCAGATAGCACTTTCTGATATTACAGATTTCATAATAGGACCTAGACATTTTTCTTTAGTTTTGTTTTTTTCAACCTCTGAATACTGATTTAATGGGGATATCTAAGATTGACGAAGTAACTAGATAAAAAATAAGAGAAAATAAGAAAATCTCTCAAAAAAATTCAAGGTATCAGAGTAGGATTATTCATGACTCTGCACTTGGGTTCAACTTTCCTGAAGCTATCTCCTTCTTTATGCCAAAATGTGGCCCAGCCTCTGGAACAGAGACGGATTGAGGGGGGGGGGGGGGGGGGGGGGGGGGGGGGGCCCC
>NC_036239.1:17196233-17222923 GCF_002742605.1 Olea europaea var. sylvestris
GTTTAGGATGGAAATAAGAGGATCAAATTCATCTTGAAGAGTAAGTTTGATTTTCTTTCTCGTATAAGTTCCGAAGTACAGTTGAAATCTTTATTCTGAAGTACTGGAACGAAGTGTTTGGTCGAACAAAAAAGATTGGAAACCTATTGAAACTTTTTATTTTATTAGTTGAAGCATTCGTATTTTTTAAGTCAATGCATTGAAAAATGTAGTCTGTTGCACTTCCTTTTAATCTTCAATTTTTAATGCTTCTTAGCGCATAATAGGTGATTATAATTTGTTTAAATTATAAATGGATAGACATGAATCATAATTGAATGAGTAGTACTTCTTGGTTGCATTTGATAATAAGTTGGTTTGAGCAGAAGTGATTAAAAAATACATACCAAACATGCTCCAATTCAACTGTATGCAAAATTTTATCCATCCTTTTCTTTTTTCTTTTATTTACAAGGTAAAAAAATTTACAACTCCAGCATTTTGTTTGAAAGCACACGTGGGAATCTTTTCTAGGATTAACCTAACCTTCATATGATGTGTAAAATACACTTATTTTGTGCCATTACACATAATCTTTCTGGAAGTTTCTTGAGTGACATTTTCTGGTTTTCATTTTTTCCAGTGTGTTTGCAAGCTGGTTCTCACGTGTCTTATTTGTATCTGTAGTTGCAAGTATGCTATGCACTGTTCAGTAATAGCATCCCATTATTCACTTCCACCTCTTCAGCATCCCCCTCCATTACCAATGCAGGGTTGAGGGTTGGGGGCAGAAATCACCAGTTAAGAGTTGGTAAGTGAATGAATACTTTCTAACCTTTCTCCTTTTCTACTTGAGAATAGACAAAAAAAAAGAAACTATGTTTTTAATCATTGTTATGTTTCTCTAAGATACTTGAGTAGTGACTTTGGTAATCACCTCTTATTATACCTTTTGGGCTCGATATTTGGCATGCATGACAGAGAAAATGTTTGAGATTTGAGAAAATTTATAAGCAAGATCCCTAATGTAATTATACTTCCTCTCTTGAGTGTCAAGTAAAAACTATTCCTAGAATTCAATTTCAATATCTCTATTTTGAATTAAAATTCAAGAATTATCAAGTTTTATGGTTCTTATGTGGAACAGTTTCAAATGAATTATACTTTTTCTTGAAACCTATAATTTCCTAAATTGTGTTATTCTAAGATTACGCCTAAGGTTTCCTTTCTTGAGTGTCAAAATTTAAACAATCAATTTATTCAATCTATGGTTAGTTAATTGAAAGCATTAAATTCAAATAACACATATAAACGGAATGAAAAATCTCAATTAAATAACTATTTAAAATCAAAATATAGTTTCAAGTGTCGAACCTAGATGAGAATATTAGTTCATGATAGATGAAAGAGTCATACTCAAATTCATAATAAATATAAAAATAAAAATCAAAACATATGGAAGAAAATCAAAACTATTTTTGGTAGTAATTCAATCTTCTTCGAGATGTTGCTCTTGCTTTCTTACTCGATCTTTCACTTCTTGCCTTCTTGAATTTCTTAGAAAATGGCCTCTAGGGTGGCATTTATGCCTTCTTGAAGTCCTTCAATAAGGTGGAGTGGAATTGGGATTTTAAGAAATGAATTAGAATTCAAACCCTAGCCAAAACGAAGATCAAGAAAAAAAACGATATGTTTGGTGCTTGGGCGCCTGAGTGCTGCGATTCTGGGTCAGTTTGGTGCCTTGGCACTTGGACGTCGCACCTAGGCACCCACTTTCGAGGAAAAAAAATTAGCAATGTGGGCCAAGGCGCTCGCCCAACTTATTTGCACTTCATAATCTTTCTTTCAATATTTGATTGAGACGATTCAAAGTTTGTTGAAAAGATAATTCAATGAGCTACAACTTTATGAGAAATAGATATTTTCCAATTGCAACGTTTGCTATATCAAAAATAGGTCTCAATCTCTGGCTACAAATACGGAACATACTTGTGAGGTTGAAATTTTATTTGTGAAAGTATTTTGATCATATTTCACTTTTTTGACTTCTAATTGCTCCCTATTGACTCCTATCAATATTCAATTATCGTTTTGTAGTCCAAATTAAATATTGAAAAGTTACAATTGAGTACTCAAACTTTAAATTTCACCATTTTTTCTTTATTATTCACTTCTTTCTTTCAATATAGCCTCCAATCATCGAGTTTTACACAATCAACATCAACTTCTCCTTAATTCATACCAACATCACTCTTTTCTCCAAGCTTGTACCATTCACACTAATTCACCTAACTTATAAAACAACACAAAAACATAAATCAAAACATTCTAAAACTCTCAAAGACAAAACAAATATCAAGATTAAGCGACATTAAAAATATGAGTGAAAATATACTCATCAACAACAAAAATGCGTTTTGAATTTTATGTTATAAGTTTATCTTTATTTTCAAAAATGCATTTTTAGAAATATCAGACAAACATATTTTTACTGTTTTTTTAAAACTGAAAATGGCAAATTAAACACGCCCTTCACTTTTTGCAACGTTCTTTGGATGTTACAAAATGTTTTATTTTTTTAAATTGAAATTTTCATGATTCCTTGAAGGAGTAAAAAATATTGAAAACTGATATTAGTACACTCTAAGCAAACATTGTATTGAATCAAAAATTTAATAACTTTCATAATTTATTACTTGGCATGATCGACCATCCTGTATTATTATTGATATTGAGAGTGCGAACAAATGATAATAGAACAACCAAAAGATTCTTTCGGCAAATTCCTTGTTTTGCTTGTTCTCGTGATATATAAAATAATAAGTATTAACTAGTTAAAATAGGGGATTGAATTATTGGGTTTATAGAAATAAAATAAGGTGATATATGGGGCTATGTCACACCTTGTTGACCATCTCATATGATTTGTTTTATAAAATACATCTACCAGGTGATTGCATGGTGTTTTTATATATACACGATATGAAGTTTGTGATATTATTTGCTCAAACATTAGAATATGAACATAATTTTAGATTATGCTATCAAGATGGTGTGTCTTATTAACGCCGGTGAACATAAATCTCAAACTTTTATAAATGTTCATTGAGATATAAATAAATGGCTATGCACTGGATGAAATGGACTGTTGGAAATCTATTTATACATGCACAGCGGAAAATTAAATTATTTTGATTCCCACCGAGGATCCCTTTGTGTTTAGATAGAAATCGTGATAAAGATTGTACCTTTGAAGAATTCTGCAAACCTTTTGCTTTTCTTTTCGTTCTAGCAATCTTGATTTGCCACCCACAGTTGTCCAATTGTCCAGCCTCCAACGGTGATCCACACAGAGAATAAGATTGCAGCTACTAGTATTTTCTCTTCTTGTGCTAGCAAGAATGATTATGAGAAAAAAAAACATATGAATTGAAAACCCTAGCCATTATTTATATAAGCCCAAACGGGTCTGGCCTGATCCGGTCCAATATTTAATTAATCCATTTAATTAAATCCGGTCCGTGAATTAATTAATCCAATTAATCAATTCGGGCCTATAAACAACCAACCCAATTAATTAATTCATCCAACGATTGTTAAATTAATTAATTGACAAATTGCAATTTTCCAATTCTCTTTTGTGTGTGACCCATCAGGCTCCCGATCACGATGTCTAACGACGTGAAATATTATTTTGATCTAATCAAAATTGATAAATTAAAACACAATTTTAATTTATCATCAATTCACACTCGCCGTCCCAGATTGACATCTAGCAATGTGTCAGGGCAATACATGTGACGGTAAATGTCACGTGGTATGACAAAACCAAACTCGTTCGTTTACAGTGAAATTATAATCCCTTCGTCAATATGATCCGATCAATTACAAGATATGGAAGTATATGAATCTCGATTATCGATCATATCTTTCACTCCACTATTAAGTCAATATAAGTCGAAAACTCCTTTTCGACTTATGAGTACACATTGGTCAAGGATTTCATCATTAACTTAATTGAATGAAAAGCAGGTCATAATCTCCTACTATCTAAGAGTGACGAATCATTTATTGATCGATCACAACCTCCATACGATTCTTGACGTACCCGAACGATGTCATATTAGCGGCCCTTTTCAGAGCAACATCTAACACCGTCAAAGTATAACTGTCCTCATATAAGGTACCATGACGACCTCAAGTCAAAGGACCAATACCACTACCGAACGTTAGAGATTAACCACTGACACTCAAATAGTTATCCATGTGGAATCTCTCGGTGGGTCTCCAATATTTTGTTCTATAACAAAACATCCACGTGATGGTCTATCCGTAATAACGATATACGTATCTCATTATTACTTACAACCACGGATGATTTAAGATTCAATTAGATGTAATTTATATCTCACAATCACAACTCCTTGTGATTAACAAATTACGAAGATTTGCATCTACGGACTCTATTATTTATTTAATTATCTATTAATTAAATAATAGATCTGCCATTAAATTGCATTAATTATATATCAAAAGTATTTATGTCCAAAGTTGATTGGACTTAGGGCATAATACTTACATAGACGACCTCCTCAGGCTCACTCCATGGATCTCTAATTCGAGCGCCTTGAAATCCAAATGGCCTTCCAATCCTCAATCGGCCTCTTTACAGTTTACATGGGCTTTCTCCTTTTCAAGCCCAGCTTAGGCTTCCTTGAGCCTTCACTCGGCTTGAGCTCTGCTCGGCCCACTTCCTCCCTTCTTCGTGTTGTAGATCCCAAACTTGATCATGATGGTGATGAGAGGATTTTGGGTCATTTTCTTATACAAGTAACATAAAAAAAACTTTAACATTTTTTAAATGATATGGTACTAGTTGGTGGTGGCGACGTCGACTTCCAAGAGTTGGTGATTATGGTTTGGGTTGATAACACGACACATTACCAAGAAACATATTGTGTACTGAGGTATGGGACTAGAATAACCAAGTAACACTTGTATTATCCTACAAGTAACGAATTTTATTAATTTGATTGAAGTGATTAGGTTGTACTGTTGAATGGGAAGTTGTTGAATGTATTTATTTTCGAGATGATGGTGTTCTATAGATTGTATTGGTTGAACAAAAAATTAGTGTCATTAAAATCAAAAAGTAAAGATAACATAGGATAATACAACATGCTACCTGCATAAAACAATAATATCTGTAACATCCCGTGCAAAAGCAATAATTTTTTTAATAAAAAGTGAAATAAGTAAACCATATAAAACGTTAATTAAACAAAAAGTGATATACAATTACCTTTATATATATATATATATATAGTGAGATTTCTGTTGATTGCAGTCACCTCCGAGGTTCTTTGCACCTCGATAGTACTAGGACCCTTGTGCTATATTATTTTTTGGCTAGGAGTAGGGCATCTATAAAGTTATAAAAAATTAAATTAGATCAACCCCTTGTTTGATTTTGATAAAAAAAAAAAAAAAATTTAATAGATTTTAATAAAAATTATTAAAATATGTAATTAAAAAGTAAATAAAAATTATTGTAATGAGAAGAGAGAATAAAAGTTAATAAACTTATGAATTTTTATAAAGAATCAAAACCTCATAATTATAGGGAAAAATTAGGATTGCAAAGGATACGACGGTTATAACGACTAGGACTGCATGAGTATAAAAGTCATTTATAAATACTACTATATTTATAATAAATCCCCACTGAATGACTATTTTCATGATAACTAGCTCATTGAAAGATTATTGACAAAAATTCGATGGGACAAAAATACCAACAAACAAAAAATAGTACAAATAAATTGGAGTAATAAAATGCTATCTCGTTAAAACTTCATCAAGAAAAATCAGTAGGACAAAATTTGATCGAAGTAAAAATAGTACAATTCTCGTATCAAGCTATCCATGTCGTGTATGTAAATATTTTCAATATTGATATTTTGTACGTCAATGTCTTCAGATAACACCGTTTTATCAACTTTAATAATTGTAGTGCACACGATGATTAGAAAAATAAATCTTGTTGATCTCTTCGGAAGTACTATACATATAGAAATATTGTTTTGAAGGTAAATGTCTTGTATATTATGGACATTCACCATGCAAAAAATATGCCTCGTTAAAACAACAGTAGGAAAAACCTATGAAAAAAATCTTAATAAAGGGAAAAGAGTATATTATTCATTTGAGAACGCTACAAAAGTTGTGTCGTCAAAAACCTTGTCAAAAAAATCTAATGGAACAAAATCTTAGTCAAGAGAAAAAATAGTGAAACGCGTATTTACTCTCACTTATGATAATATCACTTGAATTATGCTTTAGGCATATTAAATCCTTTCGGGATAATATTAATAGTCATGCCAAGTGAGTTGACTATCACGTATTTCAAATTTCATGTATCGTCAATATAACATGATATATATTCGTGATTTCATCCACCATGATCTTTGTAAAATTCACTTTGTTGAGAGTCGTGCATTACATATTACGATTTCATTTTTCTCATTTTCTTTTCGTATAGCTATCACCTTTAAATTTTGGACTGTAGGTTTAGAAACTTCAGGTTTTCCTAGTAAATTCAATTTAGGATTGCGTCCTTTTTATTTGGCCAAACATTACTTCAATCGATATATTCGACGCATTTATTTCGATTCCTCACTATATGATGCAGTACATCATGTGCAAAAATGTTGTCGATTTTTCTTTTTCGATTCTATTTTTTTATAATGATATAACTTATTGAGATATTTCAATTTTTGACATATCAGATACCTGAATCTCTTTTGGAGTTTTATAATTTATTGTCTAAAGACTCATTAAGAGCATATGCCTCTTTAATGAGATCGCCTTTGCTAATTGCTCCATTTTCACTTGGAGAATTTTATTTGTATTAGAATCAAATATTATCACACTTCAGGCGTACCATAAATTTATCAAATATAATATTAGCAAATTGTCCTTCAAGGAGTCAATTCAAATTAGAACATTTAAAGCTGGTGTGTGTGATATTAATGATCTCTTTTGTCAATAAATGCATCTAAATGAATTATCTTCCGAATTTCTGGTTCTAATTATCTTTCGCGATGATTTATATAATGATGCATTCGTACATTATTTTCAACTTCTTTATTCTCCCCGATACCGAGAGAATTGTCCAATCCATTCACAATTAGCAAACTGAATTATAAAATGTCACACGTTAGGGCTTGTGATATATTATGTAAGGATTCAAACTATTAATTTATTCTTAGCATTTTTTACCTTTCATCTTAGTACTAGTCGCTGTCACGTGTATTGAACGAATTTTATATTTATCATATTTTGATTAGCATATGAATTTTAGTTTTTTAGAATGTTTTTAAAGCAATATCTAGAAATGTTTCCATAATCTAAGAAAATAATTGTAAATTATTTTTACAATTGCATAAAAGTATTTTGTTGAATAAGAAATATATGAGGTTATACAAACTATTTTGCTTGTATTATTGACATTCAATGTTTGACAGTGTTGATATGATTGAGTTGAATCTAAAAATGTTGTGTAACTCCAAATAAGTTGGAAAATACTTGCATTGGAAAATTGAAGATAGAGCACAAAGTTTATTACGGAATAACAGTAATTTACATAGAAGCATTATCACATGCGTTGTGTACCATCAACATTGGGAGTTTGTTATAGCAGGTCAAATGCTCAAACACGTACTGTGAAGAGTCATGGATTATAAATTTGGGTAAATGTTTTCACTGAATTTTGGTACATACTAAAAAAGTAAAATAAAAATTAGTGAAAAGGGGAATTTAAAATTGTGGGAACATAAATAAAAGAAAACTTACAATTTTGTATTTCGAGAATAAAAAAAAGGGTGATTATGAAATTGAATTTTTAAATGTGTTTTTTGTTGAAGATGAAATTTATTTTACTTTTTTATACTATTTGTAAAAAAAATTATTATAATTTTATTAGTGTGACAAGAAGATTTATTATCATTATTTAAAAAATTTTCAATACCAAACAATAAATCTATACTCTTCACCTGCTAATTTGGTGAAGAATTAGATGAAATTGTAAATCATGTGAGTGTTTTTGAAAAAAGCCAACTGCAAAAGTTTTTACAATTCAGTTATTTGTATGTATAGTGCAATCAATAATTTCACATTTGAACAATAATTGTTGTTAATTTTTGGCAGTTTTCTTTTGTTGTTCCTTCCCTCTTCACAGGTTTTACTTTTTTATTTTTTGTCTTCTCCATTATGTTAGATGCTTTTGTTGTTTAGCAATAATTCTTTCCTTTTTAATTTTTGGGTATTATATTGAAGTTCTTGTAGTTATATTTTTTTATTATATTTTATGCATATTTTTAACTAATAAAATAAACAAATATTAGTTGAATGATTCAGCAAAAAAAAATAAAAAATTAAGGGAGTCCGCACAGTGCGGAGTCTCTCCACAAATTGTGCAGAGACTCTACACAGAATGTGCGATCTCTCTGCACAGTGCGGAGTCTCTTCACAAATTGTGCGTAGACCGCACATTTTGTGCGGAGTCTCTACACAAATTATGCAGAGACTTCGCACACTTGTACGAAGACTCTGCATAGTATGGAAGCCTTGAAATTCTCTAGACCTACCTTACATTACGTTTTTGGTTAACCACGACTATATGATATAAATTTAAGATTAAGTAGAGATATTCTATGCATTGTATAAAGTAAACAAGATTGCAGTAGTAGTTCCGAAAATTTCACAATTCAATAATTAATTTCCAAAAAAATATTGTTAACTTTATAGCTACCATACAAAAAGTATTACTAATACCCTATTAGTCTCAGCACAAATTGTGCGAAGTCCTCACATTTTTTACGGAGTCTTTGTACAAATTGTGCGGAGTGCGGAGTCTCTACACAAATTGTGCGGAGTCTCTACACAAATTGTGTGGAGACTCCACACACTCCGTACAGCATTTGTAATTTTTTTTGTTTATTTAAATTATTAAATTAGTAAATCAAATGAAACTAAAAATAGGTAAATGCATTTTGTTTACTTTTTTGTTACTAATTTTTTGAGAAATTTGATTTGTATACTTTTTTTAGTGTATTTTTTTATTAGCTTAATAATTATTATTAATGATTATTTTTTAAAGCATTTTATATAAATAAACTAAACATAATTGTATATAAAAAATGGACCAAAGAAAAGAAGACAAATGCACACTTATCAAGTAATGATACTGATTAAAAAAAATAAAAAAAATCTCTCCGCACAATTCGGAGAAAAAAAAAATCTTTCCGTACCAAATTTCTCCACATAGTGCGGAGAGATTGTTTGTCATCTCACTATTCGGAGAGGTTTTTTTTTTTTTAATGACAAAATCTTAACTATAATCACAAAAAACATATAGCATTTGAAAGCAGCTTCAAGAATATGGATAAACCAAAATCAATTGTTTTGAGAAGTGATTCCTCTCTTCCTTTTATTAACAAGAAGAAAATTCACAATGCATAACCCCAAAGAATGACAGGCTTCCACCATGTAAGTAATGAAACGAAGTGAAAATTGACAATCTACCTTGCAGAAAGAAGCTTTCCCCATGAGTCCCAGCAAGTGATTTCAATTGCCTTCTTTTTTGCTTTTTTTGGTTTATTCTTCTTCTTTTTTTATTCTCTATAGTTTCCTTTAGCTTCAAACTATCAAACTATTCGGTTATTTATTTTTTTAGTTTACCATATTTTTTTCACCTATTTGACTAACCACCTTGAGGAGATAACAATGAGCTAAAACTACTATTTACCTTTCAACAAGAAAATAAAAATCAAAATCATTAAAAATTCAAAATCCTAACTCACCAACTTCAATGGCCAAAGACCAACTTCAATGGCTAAAGACGTGGGCTTTTTTCCAACCCAAGCGATCCATTAGAACTACTTCATCTTTTACTTGCCTCATAAAACAAAATAAAATCCATAATCTTCTTTCGGGAATAATACCCTCTAAAAAAATCTACCTAGAACCACACAATAAAATCAAATCAACATATATTCAATTCATAGCAAAAATCTATATTTATTTACCAAAAATCCTTGTTTCAATAATTCTTTCGATTGTTTTATGATGGAAAGCCTATGTGAAAGAAAACAAAAATAGATGGTTAGAACTTCTAGAATGTCAACTACCGAGAAGACGAAATTAAAGGAAAATGAAATGGAAAAAAGAGAAGAAGTTGTACGATCGTGGTCATGGTCGTGGTCGTGGAGAATGAAGGAAATAAGCATGAGAGGTTGCTTTAAGAAATGGAGGAAGCCAGATGGTTGCGTGAAGAAGAATGATGCGTGATGGAAATAACAAGACCAAAAAAAAAAGTCATTTTGCATTTTGTGCAGTAACATGAGATTTATTTACTGTTCAATCAACAGTCCCATCTCCTTCCCCTTTTTATAAGAAGTTAGACATTGTGGTAGATCAATTTTACATATGCTGCACTATTAAAATAATAGATGGAAAAATTAATCTCTGACTATAAACCAATTATAATAAGAAGAACCATAATGTTGGTATGATGCGTAATAACATTTCCTAAATAGAAATGGAAAGTACGTTTATTTTCAATTAAATTAATAGGAGGCATTTCACAAGTAATAGTGTTAAACTATTTATCAACATCTCAACTAACACTTATTAAAATGTTGAGATTTAGGATCACTAACATTAACAAAACACACAATCTTAATTGTAAAATCTAAAAATTATGCTCACAATTTAAAATTCGAGCAGTAATTTTGCAAACTTCAAGTTGCGAACAAAATACAATCATCTTGTATATTTATCAAATTTATTAAATACAAATAATATTTAGACGATCAACGTGGAAGATGATGAGGCCCCATTTATCATCATAATTAATCTTTAAAAAATATAGGAAATTCAGTCTCTATTTTAACTAGTGATGTTTAATGACCTATTTTCTACAAAGAGAACAAATAACATATACGGATTCATTGGATGAAATAATCTTTCGATTCTTCGCTAAATGTCCATTCGAATTTTCATTTCACATCATTATTGATTCAGTAGTGGTCTAGTTGGATATGCCAAAAAATGTAAGAGTTATTGAACTTCTAGTTCAATGCAATATTTATTATTTGAATAAACTATTTAATCAAACAAAACATATAGTTAATTCTTGAAAAATATGATTAACCATGATATAATTATATAAGAATCAATGACCACATGACATGAGTTGTAAGTTTTCCTTCAGCGATAAACACTAATTCAAAATGATATATTTTCTAATATGTGCTAATTGTATCTTACTATTACTTTTTCAAGAGTAACGCGTCAATATTCTTTTGGGATATTGAAAATTATAATATGCTCTTCAGGAGAAATTAATATTCTTTTGGAATATTGAAAACTAAAATTCATTCTCTTTAGGAGCAATCACATATTATTATAATAAATTATACAAGAATTTTCTCTCTAGGATTAAAAACATAATTTATGTTAGACAATATTTAATTATGCTCTTCGAGAGCAAGCAAAGTATAAATAAAATATATACAAGTAATAGTGTGTTACTTCAGGAGCAACACAATTTTGTAATAGATATACAAGTGTACTAAATTTATCAATTATACTACGTATTAATAAGAATAACAACGTGATAATCGAACAATAAACAAAAAACAATATATATGTGTGCGTGTGTGTGTGTGTGTGTGTGTGATGTTGACGAATGAATTAGCATATTAATAGATACATAAAGAATAGTTATAATAACTAGATAGATGCACATGGCACACCATTATTTACACATAGACAAATGTAAATACGCTGCGTGCCTCAACAAATTAATTAGTAAAAAGTAATCACGACATATGCAATAAACAAATCATTCACATGAAGACAATGACAAGTAATCTTATAAATCTTTGGCTTGCGATGCGCGGCTATAGATTATAGAATTGATTTCGGCAAACATGCTTATAAAAAAAAGATATTATCTTGTCACAACATTGGGAATGAGTTCCCCCAATTTTGCCAGACATATCTGTTGACGATCTTTTGGCTAGAGATGAGTTCTTAGTTTCTTCCTCTTTCACAGTATGTATATGTTCTTCATTCTTAGTTGTTGAGCACTTTTTTTATGAATAGAAAGAATAATAAATTTTCTCCATAATCATCTCTTCTCTCTCTATTGTACAGATTAGCTTTGATATTTGGAAAATGACTATGAAATTTAGTCACATCCATCATCGACTTCCAATGGGAGAAGTACAGTGACCGTTGCAGTGTCGCCATCGCCCATCTGGTAAAATATGATTCGTGGCATACCATTTTCTAAAGATGGGGCCATTTTTTATTTGTTGCCAATGACAACGTTGGGTAGAAGTAAGCCCCACTTCTCGCGCGTCGACTTTTTTGATAATATTTTCGCAGCATGGCAATAATATTGATAAATAAGTAGCTATCAAAGAAGGAAACAGAGAATAAAAAGTGATAACTTCATTTTGGAATAATGTACGGCAAGTAAATCGAGCAGGGAAAAAATGAGTATATATATGAAACCAACTCTTTACTCTCAATCAATTTGTTCTCATACATTAGCTACAATATGAGTTACAAAATCCCAGTAGGGAATGCTTTGTTCCAAGAACACCCATTTAATTTTCGGGATGACACCGTCACCGCTATTCGCTACCTGAATTTATTCGACATGATGTTGGATGCTATTATAGCTACTATGGCTATTTTCAGCCAAGAGAATATTCTGTTGATCTTGACAGAGATCATGTCGCTAAATGAAGCTGAGTCTGAGGCTAGCAAAACTATGCCGAGATGTACTTGAAGGGGTTGTCGATGCATTTGAGGTTAGGAAGGGGACTCACACTACAACAAAAGTGATTTTTTACGGCATTGATTTACGGCGTGCACTTTATGCACGTCGTGAAAAGTATCCTTTTACGGCGTTTGGCAAAAGTGTGCCGTAATTAATTAAATGCTTAAAGTATTTATGGCATACATGTAGGACATGCCATAAATAATCTAGAATTACACATTTTTACGACGTGCGTCATGAACGCCGTTATAAATTACACCTTTTACGGCGTGCATCGTGAATGCTGTTATAGATGCACGTCGCAATAGCCGGCCCAACACAAAGTAAAATTAAAACCCACCAAACACAAGCCCAATCCTTATGAAATTAGGGAACTTATTATTGCATATAACTCATTCCCTCTCAATCCCTCGTCCCTGTCAATCTCGCGCCCTCTCTCTCTCTCAATATCGAGCATCGACACCAGTACTGACAAATCTCCAGTCAATGGTCAGGTTGGCAATTACACCCTAAGCAAGATTACGCACTGTTTAATTGCCCAGATTTTTCCCCTCGTTTTGCATTTGGTTCTGCAACGTTTGCTTCAGGTATGTGTGCTGAATTTTTTTTGTTGGGTCTTATAATTATGCAGATTGAGGTGGTTGTAATCTTGTCTTTCCCTCTTTGTAATTCCAATCTTTTACTAATTTTTCACCTTCTGATTTCTGAGTTTGATTTTCACACGGCCAGAATCTGCACTATAGAGACACGACAGTGTGTGGTTACTGGTTAGTTGCAAATTGAATATTTATGGTTCTTGATAAGTTTATAGGGTTCTTGAGGTGAGGTTTATGAGAACTTAAGTAATAAGTCTCAATATCAAATTCCACCCTAAATGTTGAGAATAGGGATAGGGGTTTCCAGAAAAAATTCAATAACATGGAATGTTACTACTGTGACAAGACTGGCCACATGAAGAATAATTATAGAACACCAAAGAAGATGGAAGAAAAGAATAACAATAGTGCTAATGCGGTGACTAAAGAGGTCCAAAATGCTTTACTCTTGTCGGTTGATAATCTTATTGATTTTTGGGTGATGGATTTAGGAGCTTCTTTTTACACCACTATATATCTTTAAATTTTGGAGAACTATGTTACTGGAAATTATGGAAATGCATATCTTGCTGATGGAGAACATATAGATATTGTTGGTATTGATGATGTCAGTTTGAGGATGTGTGATCTGATTTCAATTTGACAACTGATAATGAAGGTCATAACGTCACTTTGTTGCGTGTTTTCGGAAAGTTACTAACGAAACCATGGTTATTGCTTGAGTAAATAAATTTGGAACTCTTTAACACTTCCAATTGAAAAGAAATGGTTGCAATTCAGCCATTAGTTTTGATTTGTAATACTGTAGGCTGGGACACATAAGTGAGAACAAAATAAACGTGCTTCACTCTAAATGGAAGCTATTTGAGTTGAAACCTGTTGAAACACTTTATGTGAATGTTATTATTGCAAGCAAAAAAATAAAATAAAATGTTTAGTTCCTCTAAAATCAAAAGGGGTCCAAAGTCTAGAAAATTAAAGTTGATTCATACGGATATGTAGGGGATCTTCAACTGTTACTTTCTTTGGAGGTTCCAATTATTATGTGACATTTATTGATAACTTAAGTAAGAAGGTATAAGATTATTTTGTAATGAATAAATCTGATGTCTTTAATTCATTCAAGAGATGGAAATCCATGGTGGAAGATGAAACAACTTTGAAGGTGAAGTGTTTTAAGTCAAGTAAGTTATAATAGTGGAGAGTATTTAGATGATGATTTCAAGAAGTATTGTGCTAACAACATAATCAAAATGAAGAAAAAAAATTCACGAACATCGCAACAAAATGATATGCCTGACAGGATGAATAGTATGCTAAAAATGAGCATGCTAGAAATATGAGATTACATGCTGGATTACCAAAGATGTCATAGGCTGAGACTAATAGCAGTAAAACTTAAGTGATCAACAGAGGTCCTTTAACACCATTGGACTGTAAAAAACCATAGGAGATTTGGAGTGATAAATAGGTATACCCTCACAATTGCAAGTGTCTTATCATGTTTCATACATTGATTCTACTGTGAGAGCTAGCTTGATGCTAAATCAACACGGTGTTTCTTTATTAGGTATGGAAGTAACGAGCTTGTTTATCATTTTTGGGATGATCCAACTCAATGTATTATTTGGAGCAAAAATATGATCTTCAATAAAAGTGTTTTACAATGATCTCTCTTCTTTATTTTCTCTCTTTTGCTTTTCAAGATTGTCTACTTTATAATATCCATTGCTTTATAGTTTCTTTTTCCTAACTAGAAAATCTATTAAAATTTTTAGTCTAAGTCGTAATTATAGCTTTTGGTTTTGATTAGACAGAAGCCACTTTGATTATCTTAATAATCATTTCTGTTCATCTTTTCGAATAAAGAAGTTTGTATTTTAGCTAAGTAGTAATTACTAATTACTGTTTAATCTTGTAATTTAAAAAAAAATGCAATCACTATGGGGACAATAACAATGACAGCCTGGGATATAGAGCTTGATCGTTACCTTCATAAATTAAGTACACTTAAGGCCTCCACTATCATGTATTGTCTCTAGGTCAAATTTTAATTAAAACTAAGTAGGGCAGAGTATGTAATGTTGTTTGGGAGAGTGGATGTTGAGTGATGATCATCTATTTTGAAGCTAAGAATGGTCACTTGCATTAAAATTTTGACATTAGTTTGTAATTGATATACCTTTGTAGCTGTAGGGAAGAGCAACGAGTGATGGAATGTATGGATATGAGTTTTCCTAGTGATATAATGAAAATTGTTTGTCTGCCCTTAAAAATCATATTATAAATGTACGTCATCCAACCTATTTTCTAGTTTGATTCATATCATTCAACAAGCACTATATCTAATTTGATAAATTTGACGAATACATTCTTTGCTTTTAAATCTCCCAAACACAACTAATCAAAAACTTAATTTGGCTTTGTAATTAAGAAAAGCCAAATAGGAAGATTGTTGAGAAAATATACATGTCATGCATATTTTTTATTTTTATTAGATTGATTTTCTTAATGGTTGAATGGTTTAGATAACCTTCAAAATAAGAAGTGCGAATTGTTATCTTGTTTTGGGAAAGCTGATATTGTTGCAAAAGGTGAAATCGCATCAACAAATCCAAATGATCTAGTGCATCATGTACCCCTTGGTAATGAATGTTGGAGAGTTTAGGTTAATGAAGTGATCGATAATGTTAGCTTATATCGTCCTATGCGTGAGCTTTTTCTTCTGGAAGATGCATTAGGAAGTACAATTGCATGGCCAAGTAGGTATATCGAAGTGGATTCGCTGTAATCACAACAAAGGTATGCTTAACTTCTTTTCTATTGTAATTCTATTTACCTTTATGTTCGGTCTCTATTGAAGATTGGGTTGTTTAATATATTTTTGATTTGAATGCTTATTAATTATATCCTTATTATTTTCATGGTGAGCAAGGGATCCATATTTTTTGGGGTAGCTAAATTGTCGATCAAAGAAGTGAACTTTGATAGGTTTAATAACTTTTTGTTATATGACGGAACCTCAATATCCACGGGCTTATTAGTTGAATGGCGATTGGCGCATACAATAGTAGTCGAAATTTTTTGAGAATTGTTTAGATGAAATTTACATTGGCATATTGTATTGAACCGTAGTCAATATTTCTTTTTATCGAAACAATGGAAACCTTGATTATATATGGAGTAATTTTATTTTGTTAATATTACAGGTTTGCTGGTATTAAAATAAATAAATGATTTTTAAAAAAATTGAATGATCATTTATGGCATGTATAGGCATGCCGTGATGCCATGAGTATAACACTTTATACGGCATACAACTGCACGCCATAAAAGGTGAATGGTCATTTACGGCATGTTTAGGCATGGGCTTAAATTTCTAAAAACACACACATGTGCATCGAGTTAATTGTTCCAGTGAGATACTACGACCTTTTCAAATAAAAAGTAAAATATAATGTCACTTTTTCATAGAAAGTGACAAAATATCACATTTTTTACATTCTCATTTTCTCAAACACCTTTAAATGCATCAACTGAATTGATTTAAATAAATATGAATTGAATACAATATTAAAACAATGTTTGAATTCAAATATTTGAATTTCAAAAAACACACATGTGCATCTAAGTAATTGCTCCAATAAGATACTTTGAAATTTTCAAAGAAAAGTAATAGAATGACATTTTGTCACTTTCTTATATTTTCGTTTTTGCGAACACACTTTATGCATCAATTAAATTGATTCAAAGAAATATAAAATGAATGCAAGATTAAACCAAGTTTTGAATTCGTATATTTAAATTTTCAAAAACACACACGTATGTATCAATTAATTGCTTTAATGAAATATTTCAACTTTTTCAAAGAAAAGTGAAATAATATTACTTTTTAATAGAAAAGTGACAAAATATTACTTTTTCACATTGTTTCAAAAAACTATAAATTAAATGCAATATTAAAATAACGTTTGAATTTGTATATTTGGCCCTTGTTTAAGCCCCATTTTTTCAAGAATGCATTTTCTTAAAATTCATTTTCAACCACACATTCTTCTATAAAATAATTATACACGTATTTCAAAAACTTTTTTTTTATTTTTTAGTCACACATTCTCCAAAAAATTATTATTCCATAATACATTTTATCCCAAAAATGGGAATAAAAAATGGGCTTAAATTTCTAAAAACACACACATGTGCATCGAGTTAATTGTTCCAGTGAGATACTACGACCTTTTCAAATAAAAAGTAAAATATAATGTCACTTTTTCATAGAAAGTGACAAAATATCACATTTTTTACATTCTCATTTTCTCAAACACCTTTAAATGCATCAACTGAATTGATTTAAATAAATATGAATTGAATACAATATTAAAACAATGTTTGAATTCAAATATTTGAATTTCAAAAAACACACATGTGCATCTAAGTAATTGCTCCAATAAGATACTTTGAAATTTTCAAAGAAAAGTAATAGAATGACATTTTGTCACTTTCTTATATTTTCGTTTTTGCGAACACACTTTATGCATCAATTAAATTGATTCAAAGAAATATATAATGAATGCAAGATTAAACCAAGTTTTGAATTCGTATATTTAAATTTTCAAAAACACACACGTATGTATCAATTAATTGCTCTAATGAAATATTTCAACTTTTTCAAAGAAAAGTGAAATAATATTACTTTTTAATAGAAAAGTGACAAAATATTACTTTTTCACATTCTCCTTTTCACAAATACCTTAGATGCATCAATTGAATTAATTCAAATAAATATGAATTGAATGTAAGATTAAAACAAGGTTGGAATTCATATATTTAAATTTTTGAAACATACACAAACATTCATATAGCTAATTACTTCAATGAGATACTTCGACTTTTTCAAAGAAAAGTGACATAATGTCAGTTTTTCTAATGTCATTTTTTTCACATTCTCATTTTTGCAAACACATTGGATGCATCAATTGAATTGATTCAAAGAGATGTGAATTATTTGCAAGATTAAAACAATGTTTGAATTCTATTTAAATTTTAAAAAATAAAAACGTATGCATTTAATTAATTGCTCTAATAAGAGAATTGGATTTTTCAAAAAAAAAAAAAGTGACATTCTCATTTTCTCATTTTTTGTAAAAACACATTGAATGGACAAATTAAATCAATTTAAAGAAGTTTGAATTGACTGCAAAATTAAAATAATGTTTGAATTTATATATTTAAATTTCACAAACACACACATGGGTATGCATCTAGTTAATTGTTTCAATGAGATGCTGCGACTTTTTCATAGATTCACATTTATACAAACTCCTTGGATACATTATTTGAATTGATTTAAACACATTCCAAAGATCAAGACGTCACATGAATACTGATTTGTCCATTGAAATGAAGATAACAGCTATTTGTAACCTTAACCCAAAAATAGTGTTATAATTTCAAGTTGTTCAAACATTACGTTATTAACTTAATGAATGCAAGATTAAACCAAGTTTTGAATTCGTATATTTAAATTTTCAAAAACACACACGTATGTATCAATTAATTGCTCTAATGAAATATTTCAACTTTTTCAAAGAAAAGTGAAATAATATTACTTTTTAATAGAAAAGTGACAAAATATTACTTTTTCACATTCTCCTTTTCACAAATACCTTAGATGCATCAATTGAATTAATTCAAATAAATATGAATTGAATGTAAGATTAAAACAAGGTTGGAATTCATATATTTAAATTTTTGAAACATACACAAACATTCATATAGCTAATTACTTCAATGAGATACTTCGACTTTTTCAAAGAAAAGTGACATAATGTCAGTTTTTCTAATGTCATTTTTTTCACATTCTCATTTTTGCAAACACATTGGATGCATCAATTGAATTGATTCAAAGAGATGTGAATTATTTGCAAGATTAAAACAATGTTTGAATTCTATTTAAATTTTAAAAAATAAAAACGTATGCATTTAATTAATTGCTCTAATAAGAGAATTGGATTTTTCAAAAAAAAAAAAAGTGACATTCTCATTTTCTCATTTTTTGTAAAAACACATTGAATGGACAAATTAAATCGATTTAAAGAAGTTTGAATTGACTGCAAGATTAAAATAATGTTTGAATTTATATATTTAAATTTCACACACACACACATGGGTATGCATCTAGTTAATTGTTTCAATGAGATGCTGCGACTTTTCCATAGATTCACATTTATACAAACTCCTTGGATACATTATTTGAATTGATTTAAACACATTCCAAAGATCAAGACGTCACATGAATACTGATTTGTCCACTGAAATGAAGATAACAGCTATTTGTAACCTTAACCCAAAAATAGTGTTATAATTTCAAGTTGTTCAAACATTACGTTATTAACTCAAATAATGATTGAATGTAAGAAATATGAAATCTGACATTTTATGATTTTCTTCAAACAGTTGTTTTTTTTTTTTTTTTTTTAAAGATACTATTTCACCCATTTTTTTTATTTCAATGTGGGGGCCAAACGGAGGCAGACTTCATGTCCCTTAGAATCGGGTCCACGGGTACACTTTCACTAACCAGTTATCCGGGTTTGGAGCTGTCCGGGTTCCCCCATTTCCATCATCAACCCCTCAGCCCCAATTCGGCAGGACTGCAAAACATAATTTTATCTCTCTGAGCAATTATTCATCGAAACAGCATCTCACACGATTGGGCTTCTCTCTTTTGCTTGTAATCCCCTAATTCTTATTTTTGCTTTCGTACAAACGTGCGCTTGTATTTTTAATCCTAGGGTTTGGGATCACCCTCAGGCGTGAGTGTTCAATTTAAATTAAAACAACATTTCAGGCTTTGTAACAACAAAATACAAATCCAATACGCCAATTGCACTGATTTTTTTTGCCCATGAATTGCTGAATATTGCCCACTGAATTCAATTTTGCTTATATTTTCTTTGTTCAGAGTTTAATTTTCAAATGTGATATTTTAGACTAAGGACTAAAGATTGCAAACAGAGAGAGAGAGAGATTAGTTGATTGAGTTGAGACATGGGCTGATGCTATGAGTAGGCCATCATTTAGGCCTCGACCCCTTGACATCCACAAGAAGCTGCCTATTGTAAAATCTTTTAAGGAATTCGAGGATGACGAGGTCCCGACTTCTACTCGTAACTCCCAGATGCTCCGTATCGTCTCAGAGGCTGATAATGAGGTGAGGTATTTACTCGGAGCACAATATAAAATTTACTGCACATTGACTATATTGCTGTTTTTGTTTATTTTTTATTTTTTATTTTAAGTATAGATATAGACAAGGTGTTTGAAGAATAACATTTATTTGCTTGAGTTTTCGTTTTCTTTTTTTAATTTTTTATTTTTAAAAGCAATTTCTTTCTCATGGCCACTTCAAGAACGAATATTGCATTAAACAGTTATGTAATTATTATGTGCATTTGGTTGCTTCTCAAAACAAGCCTTCTGCATTAAATCCTATTATCCTATAATCCTTCAGTATGACCGTGACGATAACATATTATCATTTTACCTCCAATGACTAAGAACAACATAGACTAAGTCATCCCAACACCAGGAAGTTACTGTAACTTCCTCTTAATTATTTATGTAGGCTCCTGTATAAACTCTTCCAGGGAACTCAAAGGGACTTGCACTTTACTGAATCAAAGGGTCCAATCCTAATCTTGGAGGTTTAAGATCGATTCCTCTTCCCACATTTCCCCAATTCCTTGAAGTCAGCTTATCAGCTCTATGCTCCCTGTCTCCCACTGGAAAAAAGAAGCTTTTAGGCAACCAAGACGCGATGCATGGTGTTGTTCATAGTATTTCTGACTGGAAAAAGGCTGTCTTTTTCTGAAATTGCTTTTGTCTCTGAAATCATTGTTTAAATTTTCGAAATATGAAGAATTTAATTATTTTTTGGTTATATATCCCGTAGCCTTGCTAGACTGAAAATAAATTTTCGAAAAATTTCTTCAACTTATTTTATTATAACCGCAGTGAAATATCTGATTTATTTAATTACGCCTAGGAGAGAAAAAAAAATAAAAATAAAAAAAATAAGAAGGCAGAGAAAAGAATGCATCAACCTACTTGTTGATATTCATGCAACTAAATCCAAATGCAGACTTTGTAATTTTAAATGATTGGTACTTAGAGTCCATCATAATGAGGACGTGCTAATAGGTGATCAAGGACGTCGGTATAACCGAGGTACCTTGTAAGATAAAACAAACAATAGGTATTTGTAATTGTGTGCATTTACAGACTGAACTGCCGTGCAAACTAATATCAAAATTTTGTTCTTCCAGTATCTTTGTATCCCTATTAGAACTACAATGAAACATTATCCAGATGTGGCAATGGGGGTTCTTTATCTGTAATATTATTAGCCCTGTCATGGCCTAAAAATATCAAAGATACTTTGTTTTCTATTCTGAAGCCTTTTGCCAGGTCTTACGTCATGTCTCTTGCTGCTAAAGTTTTCATGCATACTACTACTACAAGATCAGTAAATATCTATGTGAAACAAATAGTACTTCCTTCATATCATGTTATAAGACCAGTACATGCCATTTAACTGATGTAGGACAATTGGGCAGGTGTATTTACTTAGTCGTGAATTATGACATTCATAGATTAACTAATGCCATGATCAATTTATTCTTAAGGTACAACAAGCTCCTAGCAAAAAAGTTGCTTCAGAAATACCCACTCCTGAGTTCGTGGTAGTGGATACATATGAAAGAGACTATTCCCGTACTTTCACTCAACCAACATCATATCTTCGTGCAAGGGGAGGTGAGACAATTAAGTACATGTTTGACAAACATACTTTCCGTTTGCACATTTCTTAGAACCCACAACTACTATACACTTATTATCCACACCATCCGTAGGACCCACGATCTATAATCTACGAGATGCTTTACCAAATGCACTCTAAATAGGCTCCTTATTAATTGCTACACTTTTGTTGCAATCATGTGTTAAAATTGTCATATTATTGACAGCCAGAGCTGAGATCGGAGAAATTGTGGAGTATGATCTTGACAATGAGGATGAAGATTGGCTTCAAGAATTCAACAAAGAAAGAAAAACTCTTGCAGCTGAAAAGTAATATTCTCTCTATCTTGTACTAGTCCTTGCATAATAAAAGCATCTTTGTATCTTTCTTTATCTTTTTACTTCATCCTTTGCTGACCTACAAAATGTTAAATTCTACTTTATCAATATCAACTATATACTTCATTGTCTGGAAATCAGTTCATTATTCAAATTTTAGAACTGAAGCTATATGAAATTGTTACTTAGTTGTTTCTCCTCTGATGTGGAGGTGATAAAAAACTAGCATCTAACTCAAAAGTGAGTAAGTTGTTCTGAGATGCTCACATATCTTGATTTATGACATCCGTGTTAATAAAAAATTCGCTACTACGTTGTGGAAGCATGCTTGTACTGATAGCACGATGGTATTATTGAATTTTTTTTTCAAGCTATATTAGTCCTTTTTGGAAAGTGTAAAACTTTTCTTCAGTTCGTACTGGAACTCTATGAAACCTCAAAAGTTGATTCTATAAAGTCCCAACTATTGCGCATTAAGGTGCCTTTTTGTCCAATCCCTGTGCTGCATTTTATGATTATTGTTGATGCTGCCTGCCGCAAACCAGGGGGTGGGTGAAGAGGAGGCTCTTTATGACATCTGCATTTATTCTTAATTTTTTAATTCCACTGCTTGTACTTATGTTGTTGATTGTTGATGCAGGCTTGAGACAATTCTGTTTAAATTAGAGGTTTTAGATCACAAGGCTCGGGAAAGAGCAGGACTTATCGCTCCCACACTTGGCTCATCGATTCCGGTGATTTTAACTTTCGATGCTGCTGTTGAGGTGAGAATATCACTATTCTGAGTTGCAGTTTAAAAAAATTGTGCACATTGTTGTGATTAAGTGTATGCTTCTAGTTGTGTGTTGTTCTGCTCATTTTTTGATATGAAGTTTCCTTCTTTGCGAAGAGATTTTAGCGATTAAGTTACCTGATTTTGCTGGCAATTGTTAAGTATATACTGAAACCATTTTCAGTTAATGTTGGACTCACTTCTCACAATAGCTTGAACAAACCACTTCAAAACTATTAAGTCCCTTTTTGTTTGTTTCAAGACGTTTTGATATGTATTATGTATACTTTTGATGGATCAAATTGCATAGATGTAAATTGATGCATTTAATAGTGAATGCTGCTGAATAGCAGTTTAAAATACATTACAGCACGGCGGTACGGGTAAGGAAGTAAATAGCATCATGGTGAAAAGTTGGGTTCATCTCTTCAAAGTGACCCAAAAAATAAGGCTTTGGGCCTTTTCCAACAAAGAACATGGGAAAATTCAAAACCTTGTTGGAGACATACATTAAGACCATAATCTCTTTGAGTGGTTTGATTAATTTATTTCCTCCTTTTACCTTCTTCCTCCTGAGTATAGAAACCTTGATGAAAATTATGAATTATAAGACAGTGGGTTGAGGAAACCTAACTAGTGTGACTTGTCAGTTTTCCTTAGCTGAAGCATGGATATGGAGTTTGATTGCGTCACTAGTCGAGTATCGTCTGTAATCGTCGTTAAAGTTGCTTCGACTTTCCTTTAAATTTTATTTATTGTAGACGTGGAAAAATTGCTTACCTCATGTATCTATGGTTACAATATGCAAGAGGAGTGCTAAAATTTTTGAGACCAGTAGTCAGTCCTGGAAATTTAGAATATGCGCGAATATGCTTTTGGCTTCTTTTTGTGGTTTCAAGTCAGTCGAAGCAGTCAAGAAGCTAATGAATAAATCTGAAGAACAATTCAAGAATTGCTTAAAAAATTACATGCCATGATATGCACCTCAATTGCATGACCTTGGATTTAGAGATTTCTGCCATCATCCTGGTATTGTTGACTACCAGTATTAAAGATGCCCAAGTTCAGTAAGTATAAATTTAAACGCTGGACCGTGCTAGAGTTTTCAATATAAGTAGAATTTAATATTCTACTTGTCAAAGAGTTGGATTTAGTAGACGTTGTGTAAAAGTGTTCCTTGCAAAGTGCTAAAAGTTCAAGCTTAATGTTGTCAATCTGGAACTGACTAACGTGGTCACGTGTTCAAAAGCTTATCAAAAATGTGAAGACCCATAATTGATGAGTGCACGGTAAAGTGAAGAATACATAGGAGCTGGTCCCCGCTTATTCAAATTCTAAACCTGTAGTGTAGTCAGACTGTAAGGGTGTCAATGAAGACGAGTCACTGCTTTACAAAGGTTTAGCGGGAAGCTCTTGTTACTGTTCGAGTCAGGGCTGTTTTGATTTCTAGTCACTCGTGTCACAGATTTATTTTGGTGGTTGCTTCAGCCTGCTTTTGTTTGACCATTACATATTTAGTGTCTGGACTGTGCATAATGATTTTGTGTGTATTGGAACTGCATCGCGCTTATGTATACTTTTCTTTCTTTTTGTTCCCTTCAGAATTTTCGGTCTTCTCGAGTAATTAGTTTGTATAATGCTATAATAATTTGTCATTCACATGTTAGGCCTTGCAAGCTCTTTCCATCAAATATGGGGTTTTCCAATCTATCTATTATTACTGGAAGGACAAGGTACGTGTCAACCACCATTTGATATTCTCGTACTGGATGTCTTTTGTATGATAAATTTTACTAGAAATGTATGCACAAGATATGCAGTGTTTTTATGGGCTTTTGGCAAATTTAGCTATTATCTCTGGTCTTATTTTTTGTGGTAAGTACTTGGTCATGACCTAAGAAAATGATGTTGTGCTGAAAAATGAAACAGAGATGGGCGTAATGACTTTGCTTTGGAACACATACCCTTTAGCAGTCTAGCTTATCTAGAAACTTGACCTTTCATAATTTCACATCCTTAGCCTCAATAAAAGGTAAATATGCATTAATACGGGTAAATGACTCAAAATGATTTGACATTGGTCCAAGTTAGGGTAATAATTTGGAAAATTAGAATAAGTTGATTTAGCTCTTCACTTGAAAAATACTCTTTCCTATCTATGTTGGTCGCTTATGTTCCACGTCTGGAATTCTGGATGTCTCGTGTAAGTTGTAACCACCAAAAAATACATTTGCATCAAGTTCCTGAATTTCCAATTCAAGGTTAGCAATGAAAAAGAATGATGGCTGCATATTCTAATGGAGTGGGAAACATGACCTAAAAGCGGTGGAGTGGATATGAAATTTAAAATAATGGTGGTTAGGCGACAATAATGTTTTCAAAATTTTAATAGATAAGAGATTTAAAATAGTAGCTGTAAGGTTTCAATGTCTTTCTCAGAACTTTGTTTCAGGGGAGTGGTATGATTAACAGAATGGGGGGTGGGGTGTATGTTCTACTTGCAGTTGTAATATCTTCTTTTTAATTTGCAGCCTGTCATACTTGTCATATTCTGCATGAGTTGAATATTCTATTACTAGGAGATGAAATAGTTTACATATGGCATTTTATTGGTAGAGTTGCACATTGGTTTTGGGGCTTACAACAAACTTCAGCTTATCATAAAGAAAATAAATCTCTAAGATGAATCCTCACATATTTTTTTGCCTTCTTTTGTCTTGCACATTTTGCTACCAGCGGGAACGATGGCAAAAACCAATTCTTCGACATTTACAGGTAGTTTTTCATTTCATTTGTTGGTGTCAATATTGTGAATTCTGGGCCAGATACGTATGATTATAGGGAACTTTATGCTTCAGGAAACACAGCTTTCCTGATAAATACGCAGGACGCAGGACGAGATTCCTGCTTCCATCCCCTTACATGCATGATTCATGAACAATAAAATAATGGGAAATTGACATTCATTTTCAAAAACTTTATCAGAAAAGCTAAGTTCGAAAACTTCTGGCATTCATTCTTCGAAACTCTCTCTCTCTCCTTTTCTGATAGAATTCCTATAGATTTAAGTTCGAAGAATTATTGTCATTTTCTCCTTTCTTCTCTCAACAGCTTAGACTTTACAGATAAAAACAAGTTACCATATCATGTTCTGCAGCAACTATTCTTTATGTGTGTCCAGCTTCTTAGCATTTGGAATAGGAATCGATTTGACTTTACATTTTGATAGATCATGAGAGTTTCATTTTAAAATCATGCAAATGTCATGCCCTTCCTCCAATTTACTTAGCAGACTTTTTTTAGTTTTTTTTTTCATTCCCCCCCCCCCCCCCCCCCCCCGCTCGCC
>NC_036239.1:17223192-17345155 GCF_002742605.1 Olea europaea var. sylvestris
CCCTCCCCCCTTTTTTTTTCGGGTTTTTTTTTTTTTTTTTTTTTTCCCCCCCCCCCCCCCCCTTTTTTTTCCCTTTTCTAGAATTGCCCATTTGCTAATCTCTGTTTTGCAATTTCCTTTGCAGCCACCTCCACCAGTCAATGATACCAATCCATACAATGTATTCAGGCCAAGAGAGAAAGCTCATAGGCTTCACACTAGGAGAGTATGTTGTTACTTGATTCATTTGTTATTTCATGTATATTTTTTAGTGGCGTTATTATTTGTTAAACTTGAGGAATTGAAATGTATATTAATGGGTCTTTTACATGCTTGCCGTTTTACAAATAGATGCAAAGGAGGGAAAACAATGTGCAGTCCTTTGAAAAGCTCCGTCAGGTGATCATTATTTTTATTGCAGCCCTTGAATCTTGTTATACTTTGTTTTTATGTGCTTAGTGTTGTGTAGTGGACTTCGAATTAAGTGCTTAATTGATTCAGAAGCATTAACTCTCAATAATTACAATTTCTTTTGCCTGTCCTTTACTGATATCATTTGGCACAAGCGACGTCGAGTCCTAATTGTACTTTTTGAACATATTGTCATTCTGATATAAAACTTGTGCAATGTCATGCCTCATGCTCAGATTGGTTATCTTTTATTGATTGATGTTTGCATATACTGTGTAGCATAGTAAGGACTTTTTGTATAGTGACCTTAAAATTGCTTTTTTAATGCTTAGCCTTGAGTTATCATCTTTCTATTCCCTTTAGGAATAAGAGCAACTTCTTGTCACATAAACGGTTCAATATGTTGATGATATATAATCTTTCAGAAGTATTGTAAAATTTATTCCATCACAAAATGAATTACTTCCATTTGCAAGTTTGCATTTCCCCAAGCAATTAACCGGCTGAGCCAGTTTAGCAAATTTATTAAGGATGCAATTTTCTGGCCTATCTTATAGCCCCTCACTTACCCCTGAAAACAAGATGTGAAGCTAAGGTGGTCCTAGGAGGACAGGCATTACCTTTTTTAAGCTCACTAGTTGCCAAAGCAACTTTGCTTGCACACATTACCATACGATTTATCTTCTGCTAGTTATTACTGATTGTTAACTTCAGTTCTCATTTTGAGGCACTGATCTTCAATCGTCATATGCGATTGTTGACTTCATTGTCTCTTCCCTGGTCATTAATCTGTTCGAGGAGTGCATTCAAGAGGCTCTTGAGCCATGAGGTTTGAGGCAATTAATTATTAATCATTTCATAGCTTCTAGAAAGTAGAAAGAGTACTTTCGCATCATGTTTTTGATTCTGCTCTCCTTTAAGATTCTATTTTTTAATCTTTTATTTAGACGGCTCCCTTTTGTTTTCAATCCCCATCTTCAGGTCAGACGCAACCTCGATCAAGCGAAGACAATTATTGAGACTCTGATAAAGGTATTTGCCTTATTATTTGGAAGTTCAAAATTCTCCAGTAAGTTTTATGTTGCAAATGGTGTGGGAGCTTTTGTGACGACGATTACTCTTCATTCCTTCATTGTGGTTTTATGTAGAGGGAAGAGAGAAAAAGAGAACTTGTGGAGAGTGAGGTTATCCTTCAAAGAATTCAAATGAAGTATAAGGTATGCTAGATTATTCTGTGCTATTAAATTATTTGTAATTCTGAAATTGCCTTATTTTGTATGATCGCTTCTCTATACAGCCCATAAAAAGCCAAAATGATGCTGGCATTTGCTGTGAAGCATAATGTGATTTGCATTTCTTCACCTGTCTTACAAAATAAACAATAATTCACATTAACAATCATGGAAAGAAAGAAAAAAGCAACACTCGAGATTGTGTTATCCAGACTTGCATTCGCAGAAAGAATTCCCATTTTTCCATTAGACTATTTACCCTGAAGTTCCAACCAGTTAATTTTATCATCACATAATGTAATAGTCCATTAATTCCTAGCTTCATCATTTCGCATCTGGTTCTTTGGTCTGGTATTTCTCCTAGTTTATAGAGAATCAAGTGCCTCAAGTCTCTTTGGACTCTCAAATTATCACCCTTACACTTGAGTCTTCCTGGACTATGTCCTGGCCTCCATCTTAGCTCCATGCGCAATAGGAGATCAAATATTCTCTGCGCAAACCCTTTCATATGTACTTCTTAAGATTTGTCCAACGGTAATCTTCTATGGACTCATAATGATGATTCTGGTCTGTGCCTGGATGAGACCCCTTAAGTGACATCATCATCGCCAATAGTGTCTTCTTTGGGGAGATTTGATTTCTCGGTCATCTGCATGTTTTCTTTCTCGCTCCAAGTTAAAAGAAGATCCCTCTTCTGCTTCCCTCTGAGATTACTTCGAATATACTTCCCCTATGAAAGCACGTTTAGGAATTTCTTTTCAAACCATTTCAATTTATGCTGTAATTGTATTTTCCTGTCTCAGTAAAACAAAAACACTTTAAATTGTATAATCTGTGTAGTGCTGTTGTGTCGGATGTTCAAATTCTATCCGGCCATGACCTGTAATAAATACTTTTTAAGGTTTGCTGGCAACTGAATTTCTATGTATTTTCCAGCATGAAACTGAGCTCCTAGAAGATAGCTTGGCACTTCCTGGATTGCCGTCCTTCCCCAGCAAGCTCGGTTCAAGTGAAGACGAATTTGTTGATTCTGATGACGTGGCAAATAGCCGCCCAACCCCTCGTCCTGCTTCGGTGCAAAACCCATCTTTCGCAGAAACGAAGCTGGTGATGGCTTCTACGGGAAGCATGAGGCAAGAGGTCAGACGGCGTCATGTTCCACATAGTTGGCTTCGTAATCTGGTACTTGTCTTGAGCTCATTCTTAACTAAATATAATCCTTTTCATTTTTGTTTTGTCTACATAATGTCCGGAGAAGACATGACAATATATCTGAAAAGAAAGACATTTTTTGGCTGGTGCTCCTAGAGGATTGGTCTATAGTTTGTTGAAGCTCATTCCATCTCTACAATATCCTGGTTACAGACGTGACATGACATTCTACGGTTTTATGCAGGATCCAAATGAACCAATCTTCTTGTTCACTAAACCACTAGATCCAGATAAACTAGCAGCAGCAGGCATTATACCTCCATCGGATTCGTCAACCCCAAATGGCATGTCTGCACGCTTGTTTAATTATCGTGGGAGAATTGGCCGAGGGGGCCGAATAGTGTTTGATCGATGGAATCCTATAACACACACTCCAATTGAGTGTGGTGATACGTTGTACGTACCACCAGAACACCATCATTCTGCCCGTCATTAATTCCATTGCCCTTCCACAAGCTTTCTTCTAGAACCATGCCCTTCAAATCATTACATGGTCGTTTCTGTTTGGATGAAGGTGGGTTCAAGAAATTTTTCCAGTTATGGACAAGACACAGAAATGAAAGCGACTCCCAGGGGGTTTTACTGAGTTCTTCGAGTAAGCCCCATACTTCTCATCTGTCCTAGCACAATTATTTTTGTTTTGTTGGGTAGACTGGAAAAGAGCAGCTTACCATATCTGGTTAATGGCGGGAGTTAATCTGGAAGGCCACATTAGTTGCATTTACATTTGTATTTCTACTGTAAATAGATGGGGAAAAAAAAAGGGGTGCAAGGTAATTCTATTCCATCTTTGTAGCAAAACAAAGTTCAGAATTTAAATGAGTCAAATGCTGCATGTGATGGTCTGTTTGTATATGCGGGTAGTTCACTTCTTTATTTTTGTCAAATTCTGTACTTTTATTTTCGATCTTTCCTCCCTCTTCCCGATTTTAGTTGACTAATCGAATGGATTGCATAGACGATTTCAAATTTCTCGAGATTTAGAGTCAAATTTTGGTCACTGGTTGTGGGATTCTTTCGACTCCAATTTTGCATAGATATCGGTGATTTTCGCTAAATTCAAGCTCAGATTTGAGAACTATCCCAATTTCTAAAGAAAGAACTCAACCATATCAGTGTTCCCATCTTATTCTAAGGTATGAAACATTAGAAGAATAGAAAAGCTGGAAATGAAAAATTAAAATGAAGACTTCAACATGAAATTAATTGTTCATTTTCAAGTTACAAGGGTAAAATCATTTCCTTTTCCTATCAAGATTAACAACGTTATTTTTCAAGTATTTTTCCAGTCACAGTATCAAAACCATCAAAATAAACCAATTATTTACATTATAAGCTTCAAACTAAACCTAATCTATGATGGGTACGATGCACTAAGATGCTTAGGCTTTTCAAGCGGAAGTTTATTCAGCTCGAAATTGTTCTTTCCAGACGCAGAACCTTCCCCATCGGCCTCTGCCATTTTAAGATCGTTTAATGTTCTCTTTGCATAAATTGTGAAAGCAACAGTCGTAATGATAGCAACGATAAAAGAAATGACATTGTAGATGATTTCAACTAGAGTTAGATGATGGTTCCCATACTTGACATCTGCTAACGTTCTTATGAGTCGACCACTGCAGACATCAAAACCAAAAGTGAAGTCAGCCAAAAACAAACAAACCAGAAAGTAAGACATGGCTCCAAAATAAGCAATTGGACAACTCCAATGCCAAAGCATGAATAAAGCATGTTTGGCTTCTTCAAGCTTAGCCAAAAATGCTCTTTAAAGTAAGAAAAGTTCAGTTGTTTTTTAAGCATAGCCAAACATGCCTAGAAGTTGATTTACATGAATCACCCTCGACTAGGAAAAAGTGCATTCGGTCATTCACTAAAGGATGTATGTTGTTATTGATCCTTAATTGTTGCCTTGTTGAATGGAGAGGAAACTACTTATTTCAAGTAACAAACGGGATGTAATATTAACAATCTATAATTGACCACAAAAGAGAAGACTTGTGTGAGTGGTTGTGTGGGGGCATGGGAGCGGTCTGGTGTGCTGTGGTGTGGAGTGGGCAGCAGAGAGAGAGCTGACCTGTAGATGTAAATGAAGGCCTCAGGAATCATTCCAGTAACTGATCCACACAAATAGGGCCAGAATGTCATATTCGTCACCACTATCGCGTAATTAAATATAGTGTACGGAAATGGCGAAATCCTAAAAAGTGCAACCACTTTAAACTGATGGAACCAACTTCCTTCTCCAGCCAATCGAATCATAGCAGCTTTCTGAGGCCATCTTTTTAACCATTGCTACATTGCGTATTTAGAGACAGATTATGAGTAAAACAACAAACAAAGAAATGGCAAACACCAACTATAGAAAGTCGCAGAATATAACAAAGAGAACAGTAAATTATATAATATCATGAACCGAAGTTGCTCGTGTCTTACATGAATTCGATCACGAAAGAGTAAACCAATCGAGTATGGCAGGATCATTCCAATAGTTGTTCCAACCATGATTATGACAAACCCCAGGCCATAACCAAAAATCATCCCCGCTAGCCACATGGAAGGGCCAGAAGGAATTAGAAACACTGGGAAAAATGCCAAAGAAGCTACAAGTACGAGAGCAAGCACAGGGCGACCAAATGCAGTGGCTTCCCATTGCAGGATTGGGAAAAGAACCTAAGCACAATCATTGGAGTAAGAGAGGTAAATCGAGGTTAAAATATCCTACAGGACGCTGCAATGTAGAGAAATGCTTTTCATGAACAAATGTATCAATGTAATGCATTCTTAAGTCAAGTCTAGAAATTCATGGCTCTTGTTATTAACTAGTAATTATCCGCTCACATTTATTGGTATTATGGCATCAAATTATCATATAAAATACCGTCATAAAAACTTCAGATTATGATCAATCCAATATCATTTGCTTAATAAGCTGAACAAGAAGCACCCCCCACCCCCCAAACAAACTGCAGAGGATCCTGATTAAGAAAAGTAAATTCAAATCCTTATAGTAGACTACAATGTCCAAATTATGCCCATTTCTGTGAAAGGTTCAGCAGAAGAAATAACGAAAACAGACGGGAAGAAGTACATACATGGTAAAAACAAATAAAATACCTTTTCTATAAGAAAGGGAACCCCCCATTTTAAAAATATAAGAACAACAACTATAGTGAATAAACACCATGTTATGGCCTTGATCCACCATGTAAGAGACTTTGTACTTGCTTGTGGTTGAGATTCCAAAGTATCAGGTTCAGATATCCTTAGTTCATCTGGTATGACCAATCTCACGTACTCACTATCTTCCCTCACCTGACCCCCATTGTGAACACGGTTTCCCTCAGACTCCTTAGCTGAATCTAACATCTTGGTCAAGACACCAGATGTCTGCCAAATGAAACAGGATCCACATTAATATTAAGCAAGACAGATATAGAAGCCATATAAAATATACTGTTAAAAAAAGAAAACTGGTAAATATTCATAAATTATGAAACTACTGAAAATGCATCATATACTCGGATACAGAAATTTCTCTTTGCACCATATACTTAATTCTCAACAGAATATGTAATGTGTTTGTGCACATTGCTATGAACACATAACTGTATACTAATTTAGTATTATAGGAAGTTTAGGGATACAAAATTAATTTGAACATGGTTTTAGGCTACTTTCTCTGAACACCAGTTTGCTTACTTTCATCCGAGCTGGACTTCAGCTAGAAAGAACAGAATTCATTGGAACCTTCTTCTAGAGGTCTTTTTATCTCTCTCTCTCTACATACACAATCTATTCATGTTTAATGAAAAACAATAATCTAATTTCAAACAAATCCATATGATCTATAGTAAGAACTAAAGACAGTTGATTCCATGCAGGCACGGCATTTTCTTTATCTAGATATCTATAATGTGATAACCACACATTGAACTTGAATGTATACGAGTATTGGTGAGTGAAAAATGAGAAAACTAATAACATTCTACAGCTACTATGTACGGGACTTGCACCACGAACGTCTGAATAACCACAGCCAACTGGATGTCTCTGAACTGAAAATGTTGAAAATACACTAATGACCTTTTTCTGCCATGTATAAACTAGAGCCATATCGACAATGTCTAAACACTGTACTGTTTGAAGCTTCATGCAAAGAATCAATCTGATCAATTAACTAAGAGGAAAGGACAATTGATATGTTGCTTCTCCACATGGTAATCATAGTCTAAATGCAGATGATGGAAACCCTATTGACTTTAAGCCACGGAATGGGAAAATGCTATTGGGGAAAACTGATTAAAATATCCAAAGAAGGGCATTAACTAGAAATAATAAATAACTTAACTAATAAGCAAAAGAAGGGCATCACAAACGCCCTAACGAATCAGCACAGTTGTAAGTTCTCTAAATTATATATCCGAACACCATAGACATATCTGAGGAAGCAAAATCTCGACTAACCTACAATCAACAATCACTATCCAAAATTGAAACTAAATGAACTCCTCCTTTCTAAAGTTCTGGCAATTTAATAACAAATATTATAATTGATCTCTCTCTTTCACCAGAGGAAACCCTAGAACACCTCAAGTTTATCAAGAAGTGCACAATAACGGAGAATTTAAACAAAAATTGTTAAAGAATCATTGCACCAGAAAGTATAAATTACCGTTTTCCTTTCTTTATCATCCTCAATAACATCTACTTACATATACTATACACACGCTACACAAGTAAATGATAACAATAATAAAAAAGCTAAATCACGAAAATCAGAAAAAGAATAAAGCTTGGTAATTCAAAAAATCAAAAGCCAAAAAAAGAAAAAGAAAAAAGGATCACTTCATATGCTTTCCGAGAAGAATAAGTCTATCAACTTCAACAAAAAAAAAAAAAAAAAAAAAACAAAAGATTATTAAAGAAAGTTGGTGAAAAAGGGGAAATTGCAGGGAGTAGTGTGTTTTCTTGATGTTCACTCCTTTTCTGCTGAATTTTTTTGCTTCTTTCTTGTAAGTTAAAAAATCAAACGCAGATATTGCGTGAAAGAGTCCGCCAACTTGCTTGACTCTGCACCTCTCTTTTTCCTTAACAAAACAATTACTGGCTAATTATAATTTAATTTATCATATGCAGGGGTTTTGGGATTTAATTTTCTTCACAATTTAAGCGACTTTTATTTATTGCTCTTGAATTGATTAGGCCACTGTTTGGGAGAGATTAAAATCAGATTATTACTTAAATTTTAATAAAAATTGATCAAATGTGTAGTTAAAAAACTTGTACAGTTGAACTTTGAATATATAATATTTTCTTTATTATTGTTCGGACGCATAAATTTACAAGTAATATATTCCTCCCTCAATTGCACTAGACTATATTTGACAAGTGTTTTATAGCCGTAAGAAATGATCAAAAAATGTCAAATTATAATTTTTATTCATACATTTCGTGAAATTCACAATCAACATATATTATTTATTTTTGTCCATTTATAAATAAAATCATTTATAAACATTTTCCAAATAAGCTTTATTATTAGGTTGGTGACACATAGATAAAAATAAATAAATATCTTTTTTTTAATACAATTATATTTTATAATTGCTGTAAGATGAAACACATAGTTAATAAATATCGAACTAAAATTGTTGATTAAGCTCGTTCAATAAAAATAACTGCGAACAAAGTTGTCATTTCGAGGGAATGGTAAACAAAAATTTTTCAATGAATAATGCTACCTATCATTATTATAGATATATTTTCGATTATAAAAATACTTATTATACATTACCATTTATATATATATTTTTTTCACAGATCGATGATGTGATTTTTTATTTGGTTGATTACATTTTGACCCAATTAAATCTTGTCACATTTTTTATTGGTAAACAAATCTCCAGTTGTGCTACACATCGAGAGTGAAAAATAGGCTCAAAACAGGGATAACACGTGTCGCTCCTCGATTGGACAGTTTGAAAAATTAAAACAAAAAACTTCAAACAATTTTCCACTACCTCAGTCCGTCTCCTCCCCTGTTTTTAACCTTGACTAACTGGCTTTTTTCACAAATCTTTTTAAGTTGTAATGTATCTGTATCACAATTGTACCAATTAAGTGACATTGGATAGGTCTTTAATGAAATTGTGTTACATTTTATTTCATTGAATAATGAAGCAACATACTATTATAATACATTTTTACTTCTTAATGAAATTGTCGTCCACATCGAATTAAATGTGTGACAACTCCAACACCATACTAATTTCTCGTCTTATAAAAATTCAAAGGATGGCATATAAGGTCCCCCTTGTTACCTCATTACAATTGATTCTAAAAATATTCTCTGCACCATAGTCTTCAATTATGACTTTGCTTCATCCTATAACACATTGACATCTCCAGCCCAGGTAGAATTCAATCATTCCCAAGGATTCACATTTTTCATTCATTGACATCTCATCTCAATCTTCAGTCAAGAAAAGAAAGCTCTACCAATAAAATTTCTTGATCATAATTAATTTGATACAATTCAATACAACACAAAACAAATATTAAGTTCTACAATATTTGAAACTGACAGCTGAGAACTTAAGCCTGGATGAATCTTGAGCCACATCTAGCCTCCACAAGACAACTGATCCAGCCAATTTGCTGCCAAGCAAAATTGATTTGGCATGGTAGTAGTACTAGATGAAAGGCAGACATATAAGTTGTGAGGCTCCTACCGAAAATGGAAGAATCTAGAACGTCTCATAGCTTCAAAAACTGCTACGACGAGGTTTTGAGGACTGGAGAAGACTGAACATCGTCTGAATCTACTTTAAGCTGAAAATTGGAGGAAAATAAAAACGAGAATGATGGTTAGTGTCATTGTTTGGCAGACAAATTAGTTGGTCAGAGGAAAAAGAGTCTAGAGAAGCAATGCACCAGATTGAGATGGTTCACCAGCACGCTGTGCAACAATTTTTTCAGATTTTCGGACTGATCGATCCTGTGGCCCAATCTGATAGATTCCTCGAGAAGGCACCACAGACGTTCGATTGTAGTATAGGGAAACCAAACTGCAAATTGTGCTTTACGACGAATGACGTCTGCTGGTCGCTGCAGATAAATGGTAAAGCTCTTCAGTTCCCAGCCAACAAAATAAGAATATGGAAATCAAAGGTAATATATTCATAGAATATTTGGTAGGGAGGATTTGATACCGGTAGACAATACAAAGAAAGAATGAGAAACTAAATCTTGTTCACTATAATGTTCAATTCACTCTTTGACAGTACAGAGCTCCAAGGTCTTAAACGCTGAGCTGGCGAGAAGAAAGAGCGAACTTACCGATGCCAAGGATTCAATGTACTCAATTAGTAAATTAGTAGCTTCTGCAAGTCGGCCATAGTCAACATATAGGCGAAACAAGGATGCTGGATTGGACTCATTTCCAGTCATTCCTAGGTTTCTTTCCTTTCTAACACCCTGTCACAGACCATGAAAGATTAGGAAACGGTTAACAAGTTGCTGCAGTTAAAACAAAGCAAATATAATAGGCATGTTAAACTATATGATACAGTATTAAAAACCAACTACCCAAAAAATAAGAAACTATGCTTCAACAACATGAAATTTACTTGATCCTTGGTTCCCAATAAGTTTGAATTATAGAGGGTGTTCTGAAGCTAGAATAGGAAGTAGGAATCATAATATATGGCATCAATATTAAAAAAATGGCTCCTGCGTTAAAGCTTAATAGTTTCAATCCCTTCAAGTGCTGATTAGTGAAAGAGTATACAGTGTATACTTATGCAACATTCAAATAATTAAGTTGTGGGGGCCAAGATTGAGTATTCTGCTCATTGGACTTGTTCTTTAGATGTGTATATACCACAAGGCAGAAGTACCTCATGGTGACCCAGGAAATGACTAGGAATGGCACAAGATATTTGATGGTATGTTAAGTGAGATGGAGGAACGTGACAACGGTATTCAGTATTAGCCAGGGCAGATACCAGAGATCTCAGTGCACAAAACTGATAGTTCGTGGGGCACAAATTAAGCAATGATAAAATACAAATTAAGTTGTGGGGACCAAAAACTACAATGTACGCATGTGTACATCCACTATTCTGCTCATTGGACTATTGTTCATTTGATTGTCTTTGAATTGATAATGGTGGCTGGTAACTGTATCTTTAGAAGTCTCCAGTGGCCAGTGGGAGCTGACAGACACTAGATTGGAATTATGTTGGATTACCACTGTGGACGTGTGATTCAATTTTAGAACGAACAAGCACACAAGATTCTGAGGTTTAGGCAGGGAAGGGTTTACCTTTCCGAGGAGGAATCTATACAGCATATACATGCATACTTATGTGTAACACACAAGCGCGCTTTCTGACGTTTAGGCAGGGAAGGGTTGACCTTTTCGAGGAGGAAATATATACAGGATGTACATAAACGAACTACTACTGTCCAACCCCCTTTATCCTTTTTTGTCAAATGGTCTCATGGCACCTTGGTGGTAGGTAGTACTTTTTACCATAGGTAGTTTAGATGTTAGGTTTCTCTCAAGAGTGTCTTTTATAGAGCGAGAATCGAGACGAGCATATATATATATATATATGAGGTGTTACAGTTGAGGTATTAATGGAATAATTAAGCAATATGGTCAAATTAGTAGTTTCCCCAGATATGGTTGACTTTGGAATCTTTTGTTACCTCGTCTTTCAATCTAATTGCACTCACAAATTGTTCACATAATGCCCAAGTCCGTCTCATGATCAGCAAGACTGAAACTCTCAAATGCATATACAACAATACACCGAGACACACAAGTGCACACAGTCAGAAGCCGACATCATTTTTCACTTTCAGTTGTATGGTTGCACCTTTAAGCATTGTAAAAAGTGTCATCAACCCCAATCAGATGTAGAATTCATACTTTCAACTCATTCTAAATGCTTATTTTAGGAAAACTTGCAGTGCAGTATGAAAACGAGTTTCTAAGGATCGGCAGAAAGAAGAATAGTACATAAATAATTTAAAAATCAAATCAATGTAGTCCATAAATAATTATTCAATTAACCTGGGAAGTATTACCAAAGAATTACCTTGAAAATTCGAACCAACCACAGTGGTAATTCAATCTCAGGATCGGCAGAAAGAAGAGTTTCAGCAACAATTACTGGTAATCTGGGATGAAATGCTTTATATTTATCCTGCAATAGAAGATGCAGGAGAACGTTTTAAGTCTAGATCTTCAACAAAATAATAGATTCAGATATACAATGAGCAAGCTCATCCATATTTCAGACAGTACAGGTCACACCCCAAACCTACGCACACCTTCAAATTAAGCAAATAAGTAACTAATATAAAATTTGAAAAACAATGAAGCGTGAAAAAAGAAAGAAACAAGAAAGAAAAAAAATAGGCGTAATTATAAAGAAAGAAAGCCTTGAGAGAAAATCAATATAATCCATAACGAGAAATTTGTCAGGACATGCTATAGCGAAGCCCACTGCAAAAGCATATGAAGAACCATACATCATTTCAGGAAACTGTAGATTCCAAATGCACGATTGAAGCTTTTCGCTCGAGACATAAAAATATACCATTTAAGAGGAAAATATTTGAGGTCATACCCTTTACTCGGGAAGACTCTGAGATCGAAAGCAAAAAAATTAACCCTATCCATGTGTCAAAAGGGCCTAGATGAATAATTTACTTGAGGCAGACTTAAAACTACAAGGGCAGAACATAAGCCTAATGAGTATCAAATTTAGATTAAAGAATAAAATACTTAAAATTTATGTCAATATTATAGAGAATGACCATAAAGTAGCGAATAATAATTACACAATATGGCCTGTGAATATTAGATGTTTAGATTAAATAATGTAAATGCAGGGTACAGCATCACCCACAATGGCAATACAAGGAAGCTCACGGCATATGAAGCATCAGAAAACATAAATGTCATGGAGCATATTGATCTTCAGGAATATAGATTGGAAAAAGAAATAAAATGGGAACCAAATAGTGTAGAGAAACAAATTTGCCACATTTCATGGCTACTGCATCTAATCAGAGACAAACATAATATTGCTCAGATCCAAGACAAACATACTATTGCAAAGAAGTCAAACAGGCTTAAAAGAAATACGAACAAGATAGACTTCAAGCATTTCCCACTGGCGATTGCCCATAGATTGTTGCACTGTTGTACCCACATCAAGTGAGCCACGACTAACTACCTCATCTTGTGATGAAGTCAACAGAAGGCAATTTGTTTTACTATCATTCCTGAAAAGCAAATATTAACTACTTCAATGGACCACTGAATGAGAAAAAGATTAAAACGAGAAGACCCAAGAACGGCAAGTAAATGTATCTTTGATATATTTACCCAAACGATGGGGGTATTGGTCTGCTAGGACAGCATTTCAATGACATTGCAGTAAATACTCTTTCAAGTTCCCTGAACAACACATCATATATAAAAGCACGTCAAAGAAATTCGGGGACTACTTATGGGAAGACAAATATGAGATGCAGATGGAGTAATACCTTTTCAGTCTAGAACCCTTCCAAAACATAAGGATCACAGTAAATGCCATATCATATAAATTTGATTCGACCAGCAGATCAATTAGGTCAGATGATGGTCCATCATTTCCTGAAAGAAAAGATGTAAAGATAGCAACTAACTAAGTGACTAAAAGGGCTGGCCTTGGCGTAAGATGAGAAGCCTCAATATATCTAGGCTTGAAATGCAGAAAATGCTGTTTAGTCTTATAATTTGGATTGAAATAAGAAAATAGTAGTCCGTAGAAGTCAATATATAGGATAATTCATGCAAGGAATCAAACTTCATATTCAAGAAAAAGTTGATCAAACAAGTAGTAACAATCATTTTAAGTAGGCAAACATTTTCACCGTTAAAATCATAGAAGGAAACTAATTAACCTATAACTTTTCATTTTTTTTCCAAGATAACTAACCATGCACGGTCTTACCAGTGAAAGTCCACTTGACGTTCAACAAAGAAAGTAAATATTCTGCTGATGTTATAACAAACTCATTTTCAAGTTTCTCAACATCCAAATATGATTGCAGCTTTTGAGGCTGACCATCATCATCAAGAGCTGAAACAGGAGAGGAAAGAAAACAAATTACTGTCCTGAGTAAACATTAGAGAGGAGGAACAGAAGGATGAATAGCAGAATAAAGTCAACGAACATGGCAACATTGACAGTTTCCTAAAGATAAATTCACTGCGGAGGATAATATACCTTTTCCTTCCATGATTGTCCTAGCCTTTTTACTTGGGTAGTTTTCTTTATATAGAAAAGTTTCATCAACCGGAGCTTCAATCCAAGCATATGCAGGATGAACAAGATGTAGAGCATTAATAGCAGTAGATAGCCCATTCAGCCTCTCTTGCAGAGCCAAAGACCTGGGCTGGTGATCTTTTAATGCTGCTACAGCTCTCATCTGCACGGAATACAGGTACATATAACTTGCAGCCTTCCGCCAGTTATTTCTGTGCATCTCAAATGCATAAAGTAATTTGAATGGGTTTGGCTTGGCTGAAGAGTCTGAACGCTCTGCCTGCAGAAGAAATATCTCAAAAGATATTAGTCTGCCAAGAAAGAACTTGAAAAATAGAAGACTTCAAGTCATTGCGAAATCATCAAATACCTTCCACACAAGTTCCCGCTCTACCTTATCCACAAAACCAATCAAAGGTAACTGGCCATCACAAAGTATCTGCAATCAATATGAGCACAAAAACACCCAAAGTAACACCGTGAGCTTTTTTTTTTGCAGTATAAAGGTATTTTAGTGAACATTCACTCATCTGAAAAAAATGAAAAAAGGACTTTACTGAAAATGGAAGAAAAGAAAAAAGAGGCTTCAGAAAGCCTAACTACTTCAAAGTAATAGGAGTCAATAAAATTTAGCCCCTGTTAGAGCCCCATTCTATAAAACTCATTTTCAACCATAGTTCTCCGAATAAAATAATTTTGCACGTAAACCCAAAACTTACTACTTTTTAACCACAAATCACTTTTTACAATATCTTATTCTCAACAAATTGGCTCAAACAGGGCTTTAATCTTTGCTAAAATGTGCGGTACTATAATGTCAATGCTGCACAAGCACTGCAGAGAACTGTAATTGATAGATTCGAGAAAAGTTTTGAGTTCGTGAGCATTGTGTGCAATTATTTTGCAAAAGAATTAAAAGATTAAGAAAAGAAAGGAAAGGAAGAAAAAAGAAAACCACTGTGGACAACAACATTGCACAAACAATATAGTTGAAACAGTATTCCAATTATAGATAGTTCATTGAGCACAACAGAAAAGAACTATGATTTAATATAGTCTGCACTTAATATCTTCTCTTCTACACATAAATATGGAAAGTCAAATGCTACATACAGAAAATATATGGCAAAGGGAACAAATAGGCCAAGGGAAGAAAATAGAAATAAGAGACAAAGGCAAGAATGGCCACAACACCTTTATTGCACCACGCTCATAAAGAACGATTATGAAACGCCTCAAACAAATATTCTTGCTCTCTTCATCAGGATTTGAAATTATTGCACAATATGCATCATGGTAGTAATTAAGATCCAAAGTGAACTTGAAGACATTTGCCCAAAGTCGGCCCTTTACTGAAGTTACTGATTCCCCAAGGAAATCTTCCCTGGAGCTGCTATCTATAGGACTAAGAGCTTCGTCAACTTGCTCAAGTGCAGCCAGAGCAAATTGGCAAGCAGATTCACTCATATTATATTGTTCAAATATCTGCATCACCCATTGATAATATTGAAGCTTCCATGCTGCAGGCGGGAGAGAACCAGCTGGAAGGAAATACATGAATAAAAAAATAGTACCATCTAAGATCATGAAAAATGAGAGGAAGGTAACAGTTTGACATACTGAAACCAACACTCAGCCATCCTGCTTCATGTGGCAAACTTTGCAAAGCCTGGGAAGCTCCTTCCAGTGATGCAGCTCTGTACAAAAAAACATCAACAGCATAAAAATGTTACTTCCTTATCTTCCATAAATGTAGCTAAAGATAGCAGTTCTAAATTAGAACTCCAGAGAGAGGTTTGTGCAAGGATCAATCTGACAACTGCTTCAGTGAAATTGAAACAAAGACTTCCATAAATAAATAAATAACTTGGATATATACATATATATATATATATATAATTGCTATTCATAACCAGCTAGAATACAAACCAACAGCAATCAGCCCATGCTCAAAAGAAAAGAGCCTGAGAGACGGACATTACAGACGTGAGACAACCAGACAAGATACAGAAAACAAGTCCCAGACAAGAAAATCTTGAATATGGGAGGAAACAAACCACACACAGACTTTTTTTTTTTTGGTTCTCGAATTTGTTTTCTGTTTAATATAGAGTGGATGATGAAAAACCTTGAATACCTGAAAAAGCAGCGAACGGATTCACTGAGTTTCCTGTCTTTAAATGGGCGATACAATCCATTTTGTGTCTGAGCAACAAGACAACATCCAAGAAGATGGAGGAGTGTGGGTAATTTCCCACCCACAACCTGAAGGCTTCCAAATATTTTCTCCTTGTGTGAATATGCATCCACCAAAGTAAGCAGATACTAGATGAAACAAAATCTTGTTTGAGAATCATTCCCAGATTTATTATGTTCAGAGATTAAATAGTATAACGATATTATAGCAAATCAAAAGCAACAAACCTCGGCAGCATTAAACTGGCCATGTCTAAGTAAGACTAGTGCAAGATCAATTGAATGGCTGAAAGATATAGAAGATTCTTTTCCATCTCTTCCCCATATTATCCAGCTAGTGAACTCCCGACTTAAACTAATTAAGCTGCTGGGATTGGAATGTCTTCTGAAAGAGAGGTGGCCCAGATCTCCAGAGGAACTTTGCATACTTAATAATAGGATAAAAGCTAGAGGAAAATCACACTTCCCAAGCCTCTCATTCCACGACCTTTTATCATCATTGCCATCTGACCATGATCGAAAGTAAAAAGCATCAAACAATTCAATTCTAGATTATAAATCAATCTCAAAAAAAAATGCAAGAAAGTTAAGTAGAATAAACTCCAACTACATGTCCATCAGTGATCAGTCTATGCTGACTTGCTATTCTTTCATATATATATATATAGACACACACACCATGAAGCCGAAAAATAATTAGACCAATAAACTTACAACTAAAGAAACTATGTAATATCTCCATCAATATTTAATGTTTACCAAGATAAGTTGATAAACAATCACATTAATGTCATAAACTGAGAGAAACAGAGAAACTAAACAGCAAGAAGTTTGGATAATCCTACCAATTTGTAAAGATGAAAGTTGAGAACTAAAATCTTCAATTGCAGGAGATTCAGATGGTGTGGTCCCAAAGAAATGGATAATATGCCATTCGGTTAGACTTTCTTGAATCATAGGAATTAACTCAACTTTTACTCTTGAAACATCGTCGTGTGTCATATTAATCTGTATAAGTAAAAAACAAGTTAGAATTTCTCATATAATGCATGAAATAGTCATCTTTAAAGTAAAGAATGAGTTAGAATTTCTTCATATGATAAATCAATGTTCTGAAAACTGCCCAGCCATCAACCAGAAAAAAGTTAAACGGTCGAATGGAGGTCGACCTGGAATCAAAATGATAATAATAAATAAATTTATATACTACATTAAAAAAATTAAATTCAATGGGCCAAACCAATCCATATATCCAAACCCTACTATGAATAAGCCGCTGCCTGTCTTCTTGTCAAATTCATTTTATTTCAAATTTCAACTTTTCGCCACCTCTTGTCTTCTCACATATACAGATATATGATGATATCCAAACCCTACTATGAATATGTGGCTACTTGCCTGCCTGCCTTCTTTTCCAGGTTCATTTAATTTCACCTTCGTGCTGACATGATTTGCTGAATGAATTTCTAGTATATATTCCCTTTAATTTATAGATATTACAAAGCTATATAAGGAAACTATAATTATTCTATACAATGGGAATTAATCCGCGATTCTATGCAATATGATTAGTTTGTAGAACAAAACTAATAAATTTAGCTATAAACAGATCCTCAAATTGATATTAGTGAGTACACAAGCATCAATTTGTGCAGAAGAAAATTATGACGGAGACGAGTCGGAGATTTGGTGAAGATATCTGCAACCTGTTGACTAGTGGAAACATGAGGAAGAGTGATGACTTTGGAATCATAGACATCCCGGATGTAAAGACAGTCCACTTCAATATGTTTTGGAGCGCTCATAGTACATAGGATTAGCCGCATTCCAAATAGTACTAGTGTGGTCACCATGAAGAGATGTAGGCTGAGATTGGAAAACAACAAGTTCCGCAATAAAACCACACAGCCACACAACCTCAGAACATGCAACGAACATGGCACGATATTTAGCCTTAGTTGAGGACTTAGAAATACAGTCTTGTTTCTTACATTTCCAAGAAATGAGAGCATTGCACAAAACGATACACCATCTAGTAGTAAATCGACGAGAATCAGGACAACAAACTCAGTCGGCTTCACTATAAGAGGTGAGCTCAAGATGCATCCCCCAAGGGAAGAACAGATCACAATGAGTAGTTCCAATTAGATATCGAATAATGCGACGAACAGACGCCAAATGAAGATGATGAGGGGTGTCCATAAGTTTGCTGACAATATGATCTGTGACGGAAATATTAGGACGTGTGATAGTGAGATAGATGATTGCCCACCAACTTTCAATATAGAGTAGGGTGATACAGAATATTGCCCTCATCTTTTCGATACTTAACATTATGCTCCAAAGGAGTATCAACAGAGGAGGCTTCGGATAGATTAGCCAACATAATCAAGTCTTAAATATACTTATGCTAAAATAGGAGATAGACGTCCCTCCTTAGGCCCCTCATGATCGTCCTCCAAGACACCTGATCTTGCACAAGACAACTGGAAGAATAAAAGGATATGGTGTAATTGTTATCAACAAGTTGTTTTGATAAACTAAGAGAGACTAGAACATTAGGCAAATCTGGTGATGCATCACCCACGGCCGAGATAGGAAGGGTGTTACCATCAACAGTATGTATATGTATATGGTGAGGTCCAATATATGGTCTAAGATTATTAAGCAATAGAGGATTATCAGTAATATGGTTAGAAGCACCCGAGTCTAATAACCAAGGAGCATGTGATGCATTACCTAAGACACCTAAGGCAGACAAAGCAAAGATAACGATTTGTTGGATCATCTTAGAGGCGATGGAGTTTTGGGAAGCACTGGAAGAGGGTACCTGAGTGGGAGCAATTGGCAGAGTAGAACTAGAGGCTCACCTCCAGTCTTATACGGAGGATGAGTAGGACACTCCATAATGACATGTCCAAGCTTCTTGCAATAATTACATACTTTCTGGGACATTGGAGAGCCATGTAACCAAACCCTTACATCTGTAATAATGCACGCTAGACATATCTCGCGGTTTGAATTTCCTTTGAGCAACATATGCAATAGAGTTCGGTGTTACTTGATTTTGATGTTGCTCAAACGAGGTACGAGTGATAAGTCGTTGCTCTTTCCTCAACAATTCACCCAAACAGCCATCCAACACTGGAATAAATTTGTGATTCATAAGACTAGACCGAATGGATTCAAATTGTTCACAATTTCATAAGAAATTAATCAATTTTGGTGACTTCACCCACAGCTTGGACAACTTTCAATCCATTGGGTGAAACCGAAGCATAAATGATATCTGTGTACTCAATCCAAAGATTAGAAAAACCAGAATAATAATCTTCAATGGATGGAGAGTCCTAAGAGAAATTGCTAATTTAAACTCCACCTAAAGCCGCCAAGCATCTAGTTTTGAGTGTAGATTTTCTTCCACATGGGCTTGAGATTAAGAACAATCTGAGCATCAACAATTCCAATGATCCTAGCCATAATCCAAGAATCCTTTGTTTTCCGAGCAAGCTACTTCTTATCCTTCTCTTGATCAGGAAGCAGAATACTTCCATCACTACAACCCCCCCCCCTTCCCCACAAATCACATCTGCCTTCAACCAATAACTAAAAATGAAATGCTCATGACGAGTAGTTGTTTCCAGTAAAACAAATACAAATACAAATGGAGCCAGTCTTTTCAATTGACATGATGAAACAGTGAATAGTCCCACCAAAATAAATTAATCATAGCCCACCAAATAAATTCAACCTAAGCACAATAGATTAGCTCAAACAATATTCTAGTTTCCGATTAGACCAACGCCCCAACCTAATGGGCCAACATATCCAAGCCCAACAATTTGTCCAATTAAATCAGACTAAACTAACAGCCCACCAAAACTAAACAAAACATGATCTGTTAAAACAAAACAAAACCAAACCGAACTCACAAAGGCGACCGATGGGAGAAGACCGGCTGAACTCCAAAATGCATGCTACAAGAGAAGAGAAAACTCTGACCAAACTCATAGATGCGCCGGCCAAAACTCAACCCTAGACAAGCTGAAAATTGGAAGTACAATTTCACATAGCACTGAAAATAACGATTGGCGACCAAACTTAACGCCGACTGAGACGAACAAAGACCCTGCTGCGATGAAATGGAGTTAAACAAAGGTGACGCTAAATAGCAAGAGTCGACCATAGGTGACGCCGACTATGATGAAACCGAGATGCCGCCAACAAAGCTTAGTTCACTTCTTACCAGACACTCGAAAGAGAAGGTTAGGGTTTTGATACCATGACACGATTTGCTGAATGAATTTCTAGTGTATACTCCCTTTAATTTGTAGATATTACAAAGCTATATAAGGAAACTATAATTATTCTATATAGTGTGAATTAGTCCCCGATTCTATTCAATATAATTAGTCTATAGAAAAAACTAAAATATTTTCCTATAAATAGATCCTCTAATGCTTGCCGCCTCTTATATTCTCTCTCACACATCCAAATATATGTATTTGTATATAGACACAATTATTTGTATTTGTTTAAGACAGTTTTGGATGTTGGTTGTTTTGTTTGAAACCTTATACAATGCTTAACCAAAGAAATAGTGGACTGGTTAACCGGCTTTTGGTTGAACCTGGTGGTTTCTGGATTTTTCACCGGTTTCTTCACATCCGGTCTTTATATTTTGATTGGACCGGATTTCGGTCCGGTTCCAGTTTTTCCTATCGAACCAGCCGGTCCAACCCAATTTTAAGTACTTCGCGATAAATACATTAATTCCAGCTTCCTAACACACACGGATGTGTAGAGTCTAGTATACATTTGTTAACCAAAAGTTATGAAATTTCAAGGTGTAAACAGCTCAACTTCCTAAAACCTTAATGCTGACAGAGTAAGAGATACAACAACATTCTGGTTTATATAATCAGGATCCCATCTTGAGTCCTGGACGATTTGAAAAGTGGAGGGCAAATAAGATCCTAAAACTTATTAGAAACACTTTTAACACTTGTGGCCTCCATAATGAAATAAAACTCCCAATAACATGGTTCTCTAAAGATAAAGAAAATATTTCGAGGCAAATAAAAATAAGGCACTAAGTTTAAACAAATAGTTGCATAGGACTAATTTATTTATTCGAGTGATAGGGATTCATTTTGTAATTTTTGCAACATCTGATATGCATGTAGACACTGAATACCACATGGACAAGCATTATAGAACGAAGCTGAGTATCTGGCTCAGCATAATGCTCCCAAAATCCTCCTCCCAGTATAATTATACAATACAGTCATGGTACCATATCTTAGAGGAATTTCACTTTCCTTGACATGAATTGAAATTGTTAAGAATTTGTAAAGCCAAAAATAGGTTGACAAACTTCAGAATCCTTTTGGCATCTAACAATAAAGATGTAGGAGCTTTACTCTATTCTGCATTTCATACACACAACATCCTGATCTAGTCATGAAAACGTTAGAGATTCAAAATCCATTCTCATCCAAAAGAGCCTTTTTAAAGATATCTATCAGTGTGCCATACCAGTTTTGTTTTGATTTTGATGAATCGACCAGAAAAATAATCTCACATTTTGCATGGACTACATTGCTCTTTTTCTAAATTGGTACATTTAGGCTCCCCAGTGATTACTGGCTCATAAACTGAACAAGATTATACATTTCCACTGGAAACACTTTAGAATGTAAAATAAAATGCAAAAGCATTTCTGCCTCAACATCTCATGTGAGGCAGTGTATGCATTTACTCCCACTAAAGCAAACATTGACGCAAATACTCTTTCGTGCAACCATTGAAAATAAGAAATATCCTTCATAGAAAGATACCTAGATGTGTTGATCAAGAAAGAGGATGAAAATGATAATTTGCCCAATGAATATGATCAACAAGTCTAATGAGTATTATTGGCATCAGAATAAACGTGGACAACTTACAAAGATTTATAATTATGTAAGATTTTTGGTATAGTTGAGTTGAACTGTTTTTTGTGTTTTACCTTCCACGACTGTTTTAACCCTTTATGCCAATGGTTGATTGAAATACCAAACATGCAGAAAGTAAGAAAAATTATTTCTAAAAGATGTGAAGCCAATTAGAAAAAATGTGTGATATCATTGGGAACTTTTATGTACCTAGTGCAGTTGTTTTGAAACTAACCTGCCCACTGATGCTAACCATATAGCTTAGCAGCATAAGAACATCCAATGCAGATTCAAACATAACTTTGGCAATTTGGGAAGTAGCCTGCACTATCGCAAAACCATTAACATTGAAGACTGCTTCAGAACCCAATTTGAGTACAGTTTTATGAGGCACTAGAAACCTTAAGTAGCTCTCGATAACATCCAAAACTTTGCCCCAGGTGTTAGCTCTATTGCATAAAGAATGAAGGGACAAAAACATATCTTTTGAAAATTTTCTTAAACTTCTGTGATTAGACACTTCTTTCTCCCATGCAATATCAGCTCCCAAATCTGATATTTGTAGAGCTGCAATTGATGAACCATATCCTGTTTGTAGAATCTTCATAAAGCGAGGTACAACCTCCTCGGGCGAGATATGAGGTGTGCTAAGAAGTGACTCATCAAATATAACCGAAGAGGCTTTGCCCAACTGCTGGCTCACACAACTAACACACTGGAGTAACTCAAAAAGAATCTCCCGGTCAAGCTCATCACCGGGAATTTGCAGTGCAGAGTTTGTATTATTGCCAAGTTCATTAAAAGAACCTGATAGCATACAAAATAAAGAAATGTCTGCATTAGAAACAATTGTGGACATTTGATAAAAGAAATGCAGTCAAAAAGCTTGTGTAGGATTTTGTTTATCGGTATGAAGTTTGACATACCATAGATAAGATGCTCTACGTCCTCCAAACCACGGCATAGGGAGATTGCATTTTTTCTGATTAAACCAACAGCTCCCGTGACTGAATCCACCAGTAGACCACAAGCTACATTGTTTTTACACCAATTATTGACATAGCGAGTACAGAGAGTTTTCCAACATTGAAGCATTGAAACCGGATTTTCACAGCCACCCTACAATAGAACACACAGTTATCAACTCCCTTTAACTTCTTGATCCCCTACCCCTTTCCACAAACAGAAAAAGAAAGACAAATGTGTACGTATATATAGTGTCCCCTATGCACGTGCGTATGTGACTCTAGGTATTGGTATGTATATAGATACATAATTACCTACATATGTAATCAATTAAAAAAAATGAATAAACTATCATGTCTACCTTTCACTCCAAGAATCGCTGGGTTCAGATTTTGGTAGCCTTTTGAAAATTATGCTCAAATTCAATTTAAAGAATAGCAACCCAGCAATCATGAAGCTCCCAGTCAAATTCAACTGGAGATCAAAGTTGTAAAATGTGATTTGACATGATCTAAATGAAAGTTGAGAAAGTAAGCATGAGTGAATTGAAAGTTCAAAGTGCATATCTAAATTAATTTATCTAAATATATAAAGGACAATGTATATTGAGTGGGGCAGAGGCTACAAGAAATGCAAGAGAAAGACGAAAAAATATCTAATTGTTGAAAAGAATAGTGCTTTTTAAAAAGTCAATGGGAATCAAGAAAATACCTGATGCTCAACAAGTGAAAGAATTTCATTTTTTAGTCCATCAACAGTAAAGGAGTCAAACTCAGAATCCGTAAAGTGCTTGTTATATTCTTGTAAAGTTTTCCTGAGCACCATAGCATGGTGAACCCCAGGAAAAAGCAGCCTACGTAAGAAAATACAACTAACTAAGTGACTAAAAGGGCTGGCCTTGGCGTAAGATGAGAAGCCTCAATATATCTAGGCTTGAAATGCAGAAAATGCTGTTTAGTCTTATAATTTGGATTGAAATAAGAAAATAGTAGTCCGTAGAAGTCAATATATAGGATAATTCATGCAAGGAATCAAACTTCATATTCAAGAAAAAGTTGATCAAACAAGTAGTAACAATCATTTTAAGTAGGCAAACATTTTCACCGTTAAAATCATAGAAGGAAACTAATTAACCTATAACTTTTCATTTTTTTTCCAAGATAACTAACCATGCACGGTCTTACCAGTGAAAGTCCACTTGACGTTCAACAAAGAAAGTAAATATTCTGCTGATGTTATAACAAACTCATTTTCAAGTTTCTCAACATCCAAATATGATTGCAGCTTTTGAGGCTGACCATCATCATCAAGAGCTGAAACAGGAGAGGAAAGAAAACAAATTACTGTCCTGAGTAAACATTAGAGAGGAGGAACAGAAGGATGAATAGCAGAATAAAGTCAACGAACATGGCAACATTGACAGTTTCCTAAACATAAATTCACTGCGGAGGATAATATACCTTTTCCTTCCATGATTGTCCTAGCCTTTTTACTTGGGTAGTTTTCTTTATATAGAAAAGTTTCATCAACCGGAGCTTCAATCCAAGCATATGCAGGATGAACAAGATGTAGAGCATTAATAGCAGTAGATAGCCCATTCAGCCTCTCTTGCAGAGCCAAAGACCTGGGCTGGTGATCTTTTAATGCTGCTACAGCTCTCATCTGCACGGAATACAGGTACATATAACTTGCAGCCTTCCGCCAGTTATTTCTGTGCATCTCAAATGCATAAAGTAATTTGAATGGGTTTGGCTTGGCTGAAGAGTCTGAACGCTCTGCCTGCAGAAGAAATATCTCAAAAGATATTAGTCTGCCAAGAAAGAACTTGAAAAATAGAAGACTTCAAGTCATTGCGAAATCATCAAATACCTTCCACACAAGTTCCCGCTCTACCTTATCCACAAAACCAATCAAAGGTAACTGGCCATCACAAAGTATCTGCAATCAATATGAGCACAAAAACACCCAAAGTAACACCGTGAGCTTTTTTTTTTGCAGTATAAAGGTATTTTAGTGAACATTCACTCATCTGAAAAAAATGAAAAAAGGACTTTACTGAAAATGGAAGAAAAGAAAAAAGAGGCTTCAGAAAGCCTAACTACTTCAAAGTAATAGGAGTCAATAAAATTTAGCCCCTGTTAGAGCCCCATTCTATAAAACTCATTTTCAACCATAGTTCTCCGAATAAAATAATTTTGCACGTAAACCCAAAACTTACTACTTTTTAACCACAAATCACTTTTTACAATATCTTATTCTCAACAAATTGGCTCAAACAGGGCTTTAATCTTTGCTAAAATGTGCGGTACTATAATGTCAATGCTGCACAAGCACTGCAGAGAACTGTAATTGATAGATTCGAGAAAAGTTTTGAGTTCGTGAGCATTGTGTGCAATTATTTTGCAAAAGAATTAAAAGATTAAGAAAAGAAAGGAAAGGAAGAAAAAAGAAAACCACTGTGGACAACAACATTGCACAAACAATATAGTTGAAACAGTATTCCAATTATAGATAGTTCATTGAGCACAACAGAAAAGAACTATGATTTAATATAGTCTGCACTTAATATCTTCTCTTCTACACATAAATATGGAAAGTCAAATGCTACATACAGAAAATATATGGCAAAGGGAACAAATAGGCCAAGGGAAGAAAATAGAAATAAGAGACAAAGGCAAGAATGGCCACAACACCTTTATTGCACCACGCTCATAAAGAACGATTATGAAACGCCTCAAACAAATATTCTTGCTCTCTTCATCAGGATTTGAAATTATTGCACAATATGCATCATGGTAGTAATTAAGATCCAAAGTGAACTTGAAGACATTTGCCCAAAGTCGGCCCTTTACTGAAGTTACTGATTCCCCAAGGAAATCTTCCCTGGAGCTGCTATCTATAGGACTAAGAGCTTCGTCAACTTGCTCAAGTGCAGCCAGAGCAAATTGGCAAGCAGATTCACTCATATTATATTGTTCAAATATCTGCATCACCCATTGATAATATTGAAGCTTCCATGCTGCAGGCGGGAGAGAACCAGCTGGAAGGAAATACATGAATAAAAAAATAGTACCATCTAAGATCATGAAAAATGAGAGGAAGGTAACAGTTTGACATACTGAAACCAACACTCAGCCATCCTGCTTCATGTGGCAAACTTTGCAAAGCCTGGGAAGCTCCTTCCAGTGATGCAGCTCTGTACAAAAAAACATCAACAGCATAAAAATGTTACTTCCTTATCTTCCATAAATGTAGCTAAAGATAGCAGTTCTAAATTAGAACTCCAGAGAGAGGTTTGTGCAAGGATCAATCTGACAACTGCTTCAGTGAAATTGAAACAAAGACTTCCATAAATAAATAAATAACTTGGATATATACATATATATATATATATATAATTGCTATTCATAACCAGCTAGAATACAAACCAACAGCAATCAGCCCATGCTCAAAAGAAAAGAGCCTGAGAGACGGACATTACAGACGTGAGACAACCAGACAAGATACAGAAAACAAGTCCCAAACAAGAAAATCTTGAATATGGGAGGAAACAAACCACACACAGACTTTTTTTTTTTTGGTTCTCGAATTTGTTTTCTGTTTAATATAGAGTGGATGATGAAAAACCTTGAATACCTGAAAAAGCAGCGAACGGATTCACTGAGTTTCCTGTCTTTAAATGGGCGATACAATCCATTTTGTGTCTGAGCAACAAGACAACATCCAAGAAGATGGAGGAGTGTGGGTAATTTCCCACCCACAACCTGAAGGCTTCCAAATATTTTCTCCTTGTGTGAATATGCATCCACCAAAGTAAGCAGATACTAGATGAAACAAAATCTTGTTTGAGAATCATTCCCAGATTTATTATGTTCAGAGATAAAATAGTATAACGATATTATAGCAAATCAAAAGCAACAAACCTCGGCAGCATTAAACTGGCCATGTCTAAGTAAGACTAGTGCAAGATCAATTGAATGGCTGAAAGATATAGAAGATTCTTTTCCATCTCTTCCCCATATTATCCAGCTAGTGAACTCCCGACTTAAACTAATTAAGCTGCTGGGATTGGAGTGTCTTCTGAAAGAGAGGTGGCCCAGATCTCCAGAGGAACTTTGCATACTTAATAATAGGATAAAAGCTAGAGGAAAATCACACTTCCCAAGCCTCTCATTCCACGACCTTTTATCATCATTGCCATCTGACCATGATCGAAAGTAAAAAGCATCAAACAATTCAATTCTAGATTATAAATCAATCTCAAAAAAAAATGCAAGAAAGTTAAGTAGAATAAACTCCAACTACATGTCCATCAGTGATCAGTCTATGCTGACTTGCTATTCTTTCATATATATATATATATATATAGACACACACACCATGAAGCCGAAAAATAATTAGACCAATAAACTTACAACTAAAGAAACTATGTAATATCTCCATCAATATTTAATGTTTACCAAGATAAGTTGATAAACAATCACATTAATGTCATAAACTGAGAGAAACAGAGAAACTAAACAGCAAGAAGTTTGGATAATCCTACCAATTTGTAAAGATGAAAGTTGAGAACTAAAATCTTCAATTGCAGGAGATTCAGATGGTGTGGTCCCAAAGAAATGGATAATATGCCATTCGGTTAGACTTTCTTGAATCATAGGAATTAACTCAACTTTTACTCTTGAAACATCGTCGTGTGTCATATTAATCTGTATAAGTAAAAAACAAGTTAGAATTTCTCATATAATGCATGAAACAGTCATCTTTAAAGTAAAGAATGAGTTAGAATTTCTTCATATGATAAATCAATGTTCTGAAAACTGCCCAGCCATCAACCAGAAAAAAGTTAAACGGTCGAATGGAGGTCGACCTGGAATCAAAATGATAATAATAAATAAATTTATATACTAAATTAAAAAAATTAAATTCAATGGGCCAAACCAATCCATATATCCAAACCCTACTATGAATAAGCCGCTGCCTGTCTTCTTGTCAAATTCATTTTATTTCAAATTTCAACTTTTCGCCACCTCGTCTTCTCACATATACAGATATATGATGATATCCAAACCCTACTATGAATATGTGGCTACTTGCCTGCCTGCCTTCTTTTCCAGGTTCATTTAATTTCACCTTCATGCTGACATGATTTGCTGAATGAATTTCTAGTATATATTCCCTTTAATTTATAGATATTACAAAGCTATATAAGGAAACTATAATTATTCTATACAATGGGAATTAATCCGCGATTCTATGCAATATGATTAGTTTGTAGAACAAAACTAATAAATTTAGCTATAAACAGATCCTCAAATTGATATTAGTGAGTACACAAGCATCAATTTGTGCAGAAGAAAATTATGACGGAGACGAGTCGGAGATTTGGTGAAGATATCTGCAACCTGTTGACTAGTGGAAACATGAGGAAGAGTGATGACTTTGGAATCATAGACATCCCGGATGTAAAGACAGTCCACTTCAATATGTTTTGGAGCGCTCATAGTACATAGGATTAGCCGCATTCCAAATAGCACTAGTGTTGTCACCATGAAGAGATGTAGGCTGAGATTGGAAAACAACAAGTTCCGCAATAAAACCACACAGCCACACAACCTCAGAACATGCAACGAACATGGCACGATATTTAGCCTTAGTTGAGGACTTAGAAATACAGTCTTGTTTCTTACATTTCCAAGAAATGAGAGCATTGCACAAAACGATACACCATCTAGTAGTAAATCGACGAGAATCAGGACAACAAACTCAGTCGGCTTCACTATAAGAGGTGAGCTCAAGATGCATCCCCCAAGGGAAGAACAGATCACAATGAGTAGTTCCAATTAGATATCGAATAATGCGACGAACAGACGCCAAATGAAGATGATGAGGGGTGTCCATAAGTTTGCTGACAATATGATCTGTGACGGAAATATTAGGACGTGTGATAGTGAGATAGATGATTGCCCACCAACTTTCAATATAGAGTAGGGTGATACAGAATATTGCCCTCATCTTTTCGATACTTAACATTATGCTCCAAAGGAGTATCAACAGAGGAGGCTTCGGATAGATTAGCCAACATAATCAAGTCTTAAATATACTTATGCTAAAATAGGAGATAGACGTCCCTCCTTAGGCCCCTCATGATCGTCCTCCAAGACACCTGATCTTGCACAAGACAACTGGAAGAATAAAAGGATATGGTGTAATTGTTATCAACAAGTTGTTTTGATAAACTAAGAGAGACTAGAACATTAGGCAAATCTGGTGATGCATCACCCACGGCCGAGATAGGAAGGGTGTTACCATCAACAGTATGTATATGTATATGGTGAGGTCCAATATATGGTCTAAGATTATTAAGCAATAGAGGATTATCAGTAATATGGTTAGAAGCACCCGAGTCTAATAACCAAGGAGCATGTGATGCATTACCTAAGACACCTAAGGCAGACAAAGCAAAGATAACGATTTGTTGGATCATCTTAGAGGCGATGGAGTTTTGGGAAGCACTGGAAGAGGGTACCTGAGTGGGAGCAATTGGCAGAGTAGAACTAGAGGCTCACCTCCAGTCTTATACGGAGGATGAGTAGGACACTCCATAATGACATGTCCAAGCTTCTTGCAATAATTACATACTTTCTGGGACATTGGAGAGCCATGTAACCAAACCCTTACATCTGTAATAATGCACGCTAGACATATCTCGCGGTTTGAATTTCCTTTGAGCAACATATGCAATAGAGTTCGGTGTTACTTGATTTTGATGTTGCTCAAACGAGGTACGAGTGATAAGTCGTTGCTCTTTCCTCAACAATTCACCCAAACAGCCATCCAACACTGGAATAAATTTGTGATTCATAAGACTAGACCGAATGGATTCAAATTGTTCACAATTTCATAAGAAATTAATCAATTTTGGTGACTTCACCCACAGCTTGGACAACTTTCAATCCATTGGGTGAAACCGAAGCATAAATGATATCTGTGTACTCAATCCAAAGATTAGAAAAACCAGAATAATAATCTTCAATGGATGGAGAGTCCTAAGAGAAATTGCTAATTTAAACTCCACCTAAAGCCGCCAAGCATCTAGTTTTGAGTGTAGATTTTCTTCCACATGGGCTTGAGATTAAGAACAATCTGAGCATCAACAATTCCAATGATCCTAGCCATAATCCAAGAATCCTTTGTTTTCCGAGCAAGCTACTTCTTATCCTTCTCTTGATCAGGAAGCAGAATACTTCCATCACTACAACCCCCCCCCCTTCCCCACAAATCACATCTGCCTTCAACCAATAACTAAAAATGAAATGCTCATGACGAGTAGTTGTTTCCAGTAATACAAATACAAATGGAGCCAGTCTTTTCAATTGACATGATGAAACAGTGAATAGTCCCACCAAAATAAATTAATCATAGCCCACCAAATAAATTCAACCTAAGCACAATAGATTAGCTCAAACAATATTCTAGTTTCCGATTAGACCAACGCCCCAACCTAATGGGCCAACATATCCAAGCCCAACAATTTGTCCAATTAAATCAGACTAAACTAACAGCCCACCAAAACTAAACAAAACATGATCTGTTAAAACAAAACAAAACCAAACCGAACTCACAAAGGCGACCGATGGGAGAAGACCGGCTGAACTCCAAAATGCATGCTACAAGAGAAGAGAAAACTCTGACCAAACTCATAGATGCGCCGGCCAAAACTCAACCCTAGACAAGCTGAAAATTGGAAGTACAATTTCACATAGCACTGAAAATAACGATTGGCGACCAAACTTAACGCCGACTGAGACGAACAAAGACCCTGCTGCGATGAAATGGAGTTAAACAAAGGTGACGCTAAATAGCAAGAGTCGACCATAGGTGACGCCGACTATGATGAAACCGAGATGCCGCCAACAAAGCTTAGTTCACTCCTTACCAGACACTCGAAAGAGAAGGTTAGGGTTTTGATACCATGACACGATTTGCTGAATGAATTTCTAGTGTATACTCCCTTTAATTTGTAGATATTACAAAGCTATATAAGGAAACTATAATTATTCTATATAGTGTGAATTAGTCCCCGATTCTATTCAATATAATTAGTCTATAGAAAAAACTAAAATATTTTCCTATAAATAGATCCTCTAATGCTTGCCGCCTCTTATATTCTCTCTCACACATCCAAATATATGTATTTGTATATAGACACAATTATTTGTATTTGTTTAAGACAGTTTTGGATGTTGGTTGTTTTGTTTGAAACCTTATACAATGCTTAACCAAAGAAATAGTGGACTGGTTAACCGGTTTTTGGTTGAACCTGGTGGTTTCTGGATTTTTCACCGGTTTCTTCACATCCGGTCTTTATATTTTGATTGGACCGGATTTCGGTCCGGTTCCAGTTTTTCCTATCGAACCAGCCGGTCCAACCCAATTTTAAGTACTTCGCGATAAATACATTAATTCCAGCTTCCTAACACACACGGATGTGTAGAGTCTAGTATACATTTGTTAACCAAAAGTTATGAAATTTCAAGGTGTAAACAGCTCAACTTCCTAAAACCTTAATGCTGACAGAGTAAGAGATACAACAACATTCTGGTTTATATAATCAGGATCCCATCTGGAGTCCTGGACGATTTGAAAAGTGGAGGGCAAATAAGATCCTAAAACTTATTAGAAACACTTTTAACACTTGTGGCCTCCATAATGAAATAAAACTCCCAATAACATGGTTCTCTAAAGATAAAGAAAATATTTCGAGGCAAATAAAAATAAGGCACTAAGTTTAAACAAATAGTTGCATAGGACTAATTTATTTATTCGAGTGATAGGGATTCATTTTGTAATTTTTGCAACATCTGATATGCATGTAGACACTGAATACCACATGGACAAGCATTATAGAACGAAGCTGAGTATCTGGCTCAGCATAATGCTCCCAAAATCCTCCTCCCAGTATAATTATACAATACAGTCATGGTACCATATCTTAGAGGAATTTCACTTTCCTTGACATGAATTGAAATTGTTAAGAATTTGTAAAGCCAAAAATAGGTTGACAAACTTCAGAATCCTTTTGGCATCTAACAATAAAGATGTAGGAGCTTTACTCTATTCTGCATTTCATACACACAACATCCTGATCTAGTCATGAAAACGTTAGAGATTCAAAATCCATTCTCATCCAAAAGAGCCTTTTTAAAGATATCTATCAGTGTGCCATACCAGTTTTGTTTTGATTTTGATGAATCGACCAGAAAAATAATCTCACATTTTGCATGGACTACATTGCTCTTTTTCTAAATTGGTACATTTAGGCTCCCCAGTGATTACTGGCTCATAAACTGAACAAGATTATACATTTCCACTGGAAACACTTTAGAATGTAAAATAAAATGCAAAAGCATTTCTGCCTCAACATCTCATGTGAGGCAGTGTATGCATTTACTCCCACTAAAGCAAACATTGACGCAAATACTCTTTCGTGCAACCATTGAAAATAAAAAATATCCTTCATAGAAAGATACCTAGATGTGTTGATCAAGAAAGAGGATGAAAATGATAATTTGCCCAATGAATATGATCAACAAGTCTAATGAGTATTATTGGCATCAGAATAAACGTGGACAACTTACAAAGATTTATAATTATGTAAGATTTTTGGTATAGTTGAGTTGAACTGTTTTTTGTGTTTTACCTTCCACGACTGTTTTAACCCTTTATGCCAATGGTTGATTGAAATACCAAACATGCAGAAAGTAAGAAAAATTATTTCTAAAAGATGTGAAGCCAATTAGAAAAAATGTGTGATATCATTGGGAACTTTTATGTACCTAGTGCAGTTGTTTTGAAACTAACCTGCCCACTGATGCTAACCATATAGCTTAGCAGCATAAGAACATCCAATGCAGATTCAAACATAACTTTGGCAATTTGGGAAGTAGCCTGCACTATCGCAAAACCATTAACATTGAAGACTGCTTCAGAACCCAATTTGAGTACAGTTTTATGAGGCACTAGAAACCTTAAGTAGCTCTCGATAACATCCAAAACTTTGCCCCAGGTGTTAGCTCTATTGCATAAAGAATGAAGGGACAAAAACATATCTTTTGAAAATTTTCTTAAACTTCTGTGATTAGACACTTCTTTCTCCCATGCAATATCAGCTCCCAAATCTGATATTTGTAGAGCTGCAATTGATGAACCATATCCTGTTTGTAGAATCTTCATAAAGCGAGGTACAACCTCCTCGGGCGAGATATGAGGTGTGCTAAGAAGTGACTCATCAAATATAACCGAAGAGGCTTTGCCCAACTGCTGGCTCACACAACTAACACACTGGAGTAACTCAAAAAGAATCTCCCGGTCAAGCTCATCACCGGGAATTTGCAGTGCAGAGTTTGTATTATTGCCAAGTTCATTAAAAGAACCTGATAGCATACAAAATAAAGAAATGTCTGCATTAGAAACAATTGTGGACATTTGATAAAAGAAATGCAGTCAAAAAGCTTGTGTAGGATTTTGTTTATCGGTATGAAGTTTGACATACCATAGATAAGATGCTCTACGTCCTCCAAACCACGGCATAGGGAGATTGCATTTTTTCTGATTAAACCAACAGCTCCCGTGACTGAATCCAACAGTAGACCACAAGCTACATTGTTTTTACACCAATTATTGACATAGCGAGTACAGAGAGTTTTCCAACATTGAAGCATTGAAACCGGATTTTCACAGCCACCCTACAATAGAACACACAGTTATCAACTCCCTTTAACTTCTTGATCCCCTACCCCTTTCCACAAACAGAAAAAGAAAGACAAATGTGTACGTATATATAGTGTCCCCTATGCACGTGCGTATGTGACTCTAGGTATTGGTATGTATATAGATACATAATTACCTACATATGTAATCAATTAAAAAAAATGAATAAACTATCATGTCTACCTTTCACTCCAAGAATCGCTGGGTTCAGATTTTGGTAGCCTTTTGAAAATTATGCTTAAATTCAATTTAAAGAATAGCAACCCAGCAATCATGAAGCTCCCAGTCAAATTCAACTGGAGATCAAAGTTGTAAAATGTGATTTGACATGATCTAAATGAAAGTTGAGAAAGTAAGCATGAGTGAATTGAAAGTTCAAAGTGCATATCTAAATTAATTTATCTAAATATATAAAGGACAATGTATATTGAGTGGGGCAGAGGCTACAAGAAATGCAAGAGAAAGACGAAAAAATATCTAATTGTTGAAAAGAATAGTGCTTTTTAAAAAGTCAATGGGAATCAAGAAAATACCTGATGCTCAACAAGTGAAAGAATTTCATTTTTTAGTCCATCAACAGTAAAGGAGTCAAACTCAGAATCCGTAAAGTGCTTGTTATATTCTTGTAAAGTTTTCCTGAGCACCATAGCATGGTGAACCCCAGGAAAAAGCAGCCTACGTAAGAAAATAGAAGATACAAATGGAGCAATTTCATCCTGCAAAATTAGCAGTATTTTGTCACAACAATGCAGAAAATTCACTCATTTCTTATAAAAATAAAATCTAGAACAAAATAACAAATTTATACCCTCACAACCAAAATACACTTATCTTGCCTTTTCATATCAAAATATTCAATCATGAAGAACCTCAAAATCAAAGCAACACCATCTCACTCCTCAGAGAAAGGGTCATGTTTCAAAGAAAAAAATCTTGGCGTAACCTCAAATAAATACACATAACATTTGTCAATGCATAATTAAAAGATCCTAAGAGAATTTGCACTAAAAAATAAAAAAATTCCCTTTGCAGCCGAGAAGCAGTGTTAAAGAAATTAAGAAACATTAATGAGGATGGGAAATTTCATAACTTTTTCAATTTAGAAAATCATGTTCTCTCCAACACAAAATACCTCCTAGTTAGATCTACCGTCACCCGTCACTTAAAAATCAATATCTCCATTCTCCCATTCCATCCTACATAACACACAATGAAGGAAGAGATCATCCGCTTCAAGCAGAGAAGTATGGATACTGCCTGCAAGTCTAACCTACAAACTTAAAGTAAAAAACTACATTCATCTAGTACTTATTAAATACTAGAACTCAATCTAAGTACAGAAATATGTAATTAACACAATTGCTGTATATACAATCTGATATTCATCAAAAAAATGGAAGAAAAGAAAAAAGAGGCTTCAGAAAGCCTAACTACTTCAAAGTAATAGGAGTCAATAAAATTTAGCCCCTGTTAGAGCCCCCTTCTATAAAACTCATTTTCAACCATAGTTCTCCTAATAAAATAATTTTGCACGTAAACCCAAAACTTACTACTTTTTAACCACAAATCACTTTTTACAATATCTTATTCTCAACAAATTGGCTCAAACAGGGCTTTAATCTTTGCTAAAATGTGCGGTACTATAATGTCAATGCTGCACAAGCACTGCAGAGAACTGTAATTGATAGATTCGAGAAAAGTTTTGAGTTCGTGAGCATTGTGTGCAATTATTTTGCAAAAGAATTAAAAGATTAAGAAAAGAAAGGAAAGGAAGAAAAAAGAAAACCACTGTGGACAACAACATTGCACAAACAATATAGTTGAAACAGTATTCCAATTATAGATAGTTCATTGAGCACAACAGAAAAGAACTATGATTTAATATAGTCTGCACTTAATATCTTCTCTTCTACACATAAATATGGAAAGTCAAATGCTACATACAGAAAATATATGGCAAAGGGAACAAATAGGCCAAGGGAAGAAAATAGAAATAAGAGACAAAGGCAAGAATGGCCACAACACCTTTATTGCACCACGCTCATAAAGAACGATTATGAAACGCCTCAAACAAATATTCTTGCTCTCTTCATCAGGATTTGAAATTATTGCACAATATGCATCATGGTAGTAATTAAGATCCAAAGTGAACTTGAAGACATTTGCCCAAAGTCGGCCCTTTACTGAAGTTACTGATTCCCCAAGGAAATCTTCCCTGGAGCTGCTATCTATAGGACTAAGAGCTTCGTCAACTTGCTCAAGTGCAGCCAGAGCAAATTGGCAAGCAGATTCACTCATATTATATTGTTCAAATATCTGCATCACCCATTGATAATATTGAAGCTTCCATGCTGCAGGCGGGAGAGAACCAGCTGGAAGGAAATACATGAATAAAAAAATAGTACCATCTAAGATCATGAAAAATGAGAGGAAGGTAACAGTTTGACATACTGAAACCAACACTCAGCCATCCTGCTTCATGTGGCAAACTTTGCAAAGCCTGGGAAGCTCCTTCCAGTGATGCAGCTCTGTACAAAAAAACATCAACAGCATAAAAATGTTACTTCCTTATCTTCCATAAATGTAGCTAAAGATAGCAGTTCTAAATTAGAACTCCAGAGAGAGGTTTGTGCAAGGATCAATCTGACAACTGCTTCAGTGAAATTGAAACAAAGACTTCCATAAATAAATAAATAACTTGGATATATACATATATATATATATATATAATTGCTATTCATAACCAGCTAGAATACAAACCAACAGCAATCAGCCCATGCTCAAAAGAAAAGAGCCTGAGAGACGGACATTACAGACGTGAGACAACCAGACAAGATACAGAAAACAAGTCCCAAACAAGAAAATCTTGAATATGGGAGGAAACAAACCACACACAGACTTTTTTTTTTTTGGTTCTCGAATTTGTTTTCTGTTTAATATAGAGTGGATGATGAAAAACCTTGAATACCTGAAAAAGCAGCGAACGGATTCACTGAGTTTCCTGTCTTTAAATGGGCGATACAATCCATTTTGTGTCTGAGCAACAAGACAACATCCAAGAAGATGGAGGAGTGTGGGTAATTTCCCACCCACAACCTGAAGGCTTCCAAATATTTTCTCCTTGTGTGAATATGCATCCACCAAAGTAAGCAGATACTAGATGAAACAAAATCTTGTTTGAGAATCATTCCCAGATTTATTATGTTCAGAGATAAAATAGTATAACGATATTATAGCAAATCAAAAGCAACAAACCTCGGCAGCATTAAACTGGCCATGTCTAAGTAAGACTAGTGCAAGATCAATTGAATGGCTGAAAGATATAGAAGATTCTTTTCCATCTCTTCCCCATATTATCCAGCTAGTGAACTCCCGACTTAAACTAATTAAGCTGCTGGGATTGGAGTGTCTTCTGAAAGAGAGGTGGCCCAGATCTCCAGAGGAACTTTGCATACTTAATAATAGGATAAAAGCTAGAGGAAAATCACACTTCCCAAGCCTCTCATTCCACGACCTTTTATCATCATTGCCATCTGACCATGATCGAAAGTAAAAAGCATCAAACAATTCAATTCTAGATTATAAATCAATCTCAAAAAAAAATGCAAGAAAGTTAAGTAGAATAAACTCCAACTACATGTCCATCAGTGATCAGTCTATGCTGACTTGCTATTCTTTCATATATATATATATAGACACACACACCATGAAGCCGAAAAATAATTAGACCAATAAACTTACAACTAAAGAAACTATGTAATATCTCCATCAATATTTAATGTTTACCAAGATAAGTTGATAAACAATCACATTAATGTCATAAACTGAGAGAAACAGAGAAACTAAACAGCAAGAAGTTTGGATAATCCTACCAATTTGTAAAGATGAAAGTTGAGAACTAAAATCTTCAATTGCAGGAGATTCAGATGGTGTGGTCCCAAAGAAATGGATAATATGCCATTCGGTTAGACTTTCTTGAATCATAGGAATTAACTCAACTTTTACTCTTGAAACATCGTCGTGTGTCATATTAATCTGTATAAGTAAAAAACAAGTTAGAATTTCTCATATAATGCATGAAATAGTCATCTTTAAAGTAAAGAATGAGTTAGAATTTCTTCATATGATAAATCAATGTTCTGAAAACTGCCCAGCCATCAACCAGAAAAAAGTTAAACGGTCGAATGGAGGTCGACCTGGAATCAAAATGATAATAATAAATAAATTTATATACTACATTAAAAAAATTAAATTCAATGGGCCAAACCAATCCATATATCCAAACCCTACTATGAATAAGCCGCTGCCTGTCTTCTTGTCAAATTCATTTTATTTCAAATTTCAACTTTTCGCCACCTCTTGTCTTCTCACATATACAGATATATGATGATATCCAAACCCTACTATGAATATGTGGCTACTTGCCTGCCTGCCTTCTTTTCCAGGTTCATTTAATTTCACCTTCGTGCTGACATGATTTGCTGAATGAATTTCTAGTATATATTCCCTTTAATTTATAGATATTACAAAGCTATATAAGGAAACTATAATTATTCTATACAATGGGAATTAATCCGCGATTCTATGCAATATGATTAGTTTGTAGAACAAAACTAATAAATTTAGCTATAAACAGATCCTCAAATTGATATTAGTGAGTACACAAGCATCAATTTGTGCAGAAGAAAATTATGACGGAGACGAGTCGGAGATTTGGTGAAGATATCTGCAACCTGTTGACTAGTGGAAACATGAGGAAGAGTGATGACTTTGGAATCATAGACATCCCGGATGTAAAGACAGTCCACTTCAATATGTTTTGGAGCGCTCATAGTACATAGGATTAGCCGCATTCCAAATAGTACTAGTGTGGTCACCATGAAGAGATGTAGGCTGAGATTGGAAAACAACAAGTTCCGCAATAAAACCACACAGCCACACAACCTCAGAACATGCAACGAACATGGCATGATATTTAGCCTTAGTTGAGGACTTAGAAATACAGTCTTGTTTCTTACATTTCCAAGAAATGAGAGCATTGCACAAAACGATACACCATCTAGTAGTAAATCGACGAGAATCAGGACAACAAACTCAGTCAGCTTCACTATAAGAGGTGAGCTCAAGATGCATCCCCCAAGGGAAGAACAGATCACAATGAGTAGTTCCAATTAGATATCGAATNATTCAAAAATTGTCATTTTTCTAAAGAAAGCTGACTCAACCCATTGCAGCCACTACACTGCTCATGACCATTGCTCAACCTTACATTTTTTTTTTGGAAAGATAATCAAATATTTATTCAATCTTACAATCTTGAACTCCTTCAATGTCATTACCAATGGACTATTCTGCAATTTTCATTTGAACCAAATGTAAGTCACCCAGAAACATGTGCAGAGCAATAACTATCACATCAATCCATCCCCATCCTCCTTTTTTGTCTTCTAAGGTTAAAAAGCAGATGGCACGCATTATTAGAGAACTTAAAGCACATTTCATTACTTCTATTACAAGCTCATCATTTGGAGAGCTCAAGACAAAAATAAAAATAAATAAAAAATTTTGTGCAATTTAAAATTTGAACAGATGAAATTCTTCAAATCTCAATTTTGAGCAGCAACAGCTGCAACTAAAACTCAAAAAGCAATATAGGATACTTTGCAAATTGTCATTCATTGTCTTAAAGAAGTTGTTCGGCATACTCATTGAAAGAGAACAAGAAGTTTCTATCAAATTTATATAGCATATAATTTTTAAAAATTATATAGCATTTAAAAGCTAGGGATGTGATGAATTCCTAAAGGCGAGGATTCTAAGCATGGGTATACAATCTTTCAGTAGCAAGTGGGCTTGGTTTGTCCAGAGAACAGATTAGCCATTTGTTATTATTTCATAATAGATGACAAGCAAGGAAGCTGGAACAGTTTGTTCAAAAAATATAGTGACAAGTTTTGCCTTTGAAGCTTAGCCTTCCACATATTTTAGATATTTCAAGAACAACCTTCTCACTCCTCAAACCAATCAACCCACTACCTCACTTTCAATCAAGAGGGAGCTTCATTTTATTCAAGTAGTCTATAGGACACAACTCCACGTCTTCACCAATGGTTCCCTTTTCTTGGAATTATAACTTGACAAAAAAGAGAGGAAAGTGGAGTAAATTGCGACCCAAGAAGCATCACATTTTCCTCTACCTAGTTGGGGATAAATTGCCAAAAGAAAGTTGATGGTCGAAATCCACTATTCATACAGTATATGTTCTACATTCTAGACTACTAAAACAGACCCGATTCACACACCTCAGGAGTACATTACCAAGCACGTCCCAAAGTTTGAGGTAGTCTTACTTTTCCAAATCAATCTGGTAGAAATGAAATGAGTTTTGATTCCTAAAGGATGTTAAGTTAGGAAAAATATAAGCACTATGACAGACAAACATATACGTGTAAGGCATCAAGTTTTTAATTTACATGATATCCATATTGAATTCTTTTGTGAGTCATAACATATCTAGTTCCATTCACATAGTGCAAATAACCATGAGCTGGTGTTTTATTTATGACTTCTATGTGACCTATCAAAAAAAAATTATGACTTCTATGTGAAGTGATAACCATCTATAATTACCATAGTCTGCTGTTTTGCATAGTTAGCTGTTAGAGATCATAAAGAAGCATTTCACATAGCAATAGGAAAATCAAATTGCAGATGTACACTAAAAAATTTATATATTACATATAATTGCATGTCAGTGCATGTGCAGATTGAGCTAAAACATTGGTGTTGGGTTATCAGAAAGGGTAAAACTTGAACTTTGCATCACATGGTATTTTCAATGAATAGAAGAAAAAAGAAACAACAAAATAATAAATCGAAATAAACAAAAAGGAAAGAGAATGGGAATATGAACACAAGAATATGTGTAACACATCAATATGAAATTCGATGTTCCATTGTCATTTTAAGAGCCTCCTACCAAGTTCTGTTCATGCAGCATTGCCAGAGGAATTATGCCAGTATCAGTATCAAGGTTAGCTTCTCCCACCCATAGCCTTACAAATGTACCTGAAATTAATATGCAGATGAAACTTCAGAACACAAATAGATGAAAAATTATATTGACTGTAGAAAGCTATTTCCCAAACCAATTTTGCAAAGACCAAGAAAATTAGAGAGCGCCATTATCTTCAATTCAAAAACTAGGTTCATGAAGTACACAGGCCAATCATTACGTCTCCACATTTTCAGATATCTACTTAACCTATTTCCTCCAATACCTCCATAATGAATGGCACAGCAAGTAAATCATACATTTTTATTTTTTTCTTGGAGCCTTTCAAGTATAGTTGACTCAAATGAATAATCTATCAAGACAAAAGAAATTATCAGTTTAAAGACAAAAATGATCTTTTAACACTTAAAGATTTAGTAGAATAATTTTCAACACTTCCTTTTCAATTCAACTTTTAATAATTATAAAGTTAAGGTCTTATTTCCATTTTATACTTATTTAGTAAAACGTGGGGGGACCATTGCCTAACCTACCACCAGCACAAGGTGGATATTCTTTTTCATATCAACTCTACTAAAGGCATTACGATAAGTAGACCAAATTTAACTTAGCCTGTGTAAATTGTTTTATATCTCCCAGTTGATTCAACTATGACTGTAGAATCGCGAAAAAAGATTCATGTAGCTAAATTTTTTTAACTTATGGCAAACAAAGCTTAGTTTGTTGTTATAGACAATCATGTCAAGGCAAGATCTAATAAGTAAACAATATCCTGGCGCATAGATACTAAGTCAAATGCATTTTTATATATTAGAATTTCAAGGATGAGAAAATAAAGTCTAAACAGCAGATTAAATCGCCATAAAATACTAATTCAGAGAAAGACGGTACACTTGCCTGGCAATGTTGAAATTGCCACTGTCTGACTTAAAATTTTACTATGGCTAACAAGGTCCCAAACTCGGAAGCTCCCATCAGAATGAAGCACAAAAAGATGCTTCTTATTAGACAACTCTGATATTACCAAATCCTGTACAGCAGCTACTGTCCGACTCCTTGATGATAATTGACATTAATGGAAAGAAAATAAACAATCAAGTAAGATACAGAAAACCATAGAAATTTAATTCTTTGTCCATACAAACCCATCAATTAATAAATTTCCTCAAATCAATCATTGATAATCAAAAGAAAAAAAAAAGAGTCAGAATTTGAATTGATTTCTATTACTGATTTTTTCTGAGTAATTTTCTAAAATTTGATTGTTATAATGTATAAAGTTTGTCAATCAAGAAAACAAAATTGAGTTTGGTGGTCGTACAACTCCTATTTTATTTATTTTACAGAAGCAATACAGTGGCAGTGTGGAACTAGCCAACAATAAAAACTTGTCCTCATAAATTAAAAAAGAAATGTAACACGCAAGCATAATGAAAATGCATGGCATCAAACGAAAGATGGATCTACAGCTCTACATTGTTGAACTTGTTTCATTGATGGAAACTGATATTTGATTCAATATAGTGCAGGATTGTTTGACCAATCAAAACTAGCTAGATCAAATCCTTGCTTAATTTTTCAAGACAATCCCATAAATTTCACCATCTAATCTTATGGGTTTTTCCCGCCTGTTTTTGGTAGATTTTGCACATTTGAAAGTTTATGTGCAGATCCAACAGTAACCAAACCACATCAAATCTTCGCACAACTGATGTAATGTGAAGACAGTGCATAGTATGATTTTATTCTTTTCAGATAATAAAATAGAATACCAATAATTGGACAAAACAATTAAGGAAGGTAAATGAAGATATGGCAGGAGAGAGGTCAAAGAGGAATTGATTAAGTGCTTAATCGATGGTAAAGCACTAAAACTTCTCCTCCATCACCCTTTATTGCTGTGGAAGCCCCTCAAAAATATATATTGGAAACAAAATTTTCACTTGTAAAGATTTTGAAAATTTGTGAAGTAATATATACAGTTTTGGAGCATGTCTGGTAGAGATTTTTCCAAACTTATAAGATGTTCAAACACCATTTTAATCTACACATTCTATAGGAATCACCACTTTTATATATTATTTATCCACATGTTCACTATGACCCACTGCTTATAATCTAGAAAAAAAATTATCAAACATACACTTCTATTGATTTTTTTTTTTTTTTTTAATTTGTAAGTGGACAAGCTAAAAATATAGACTCGGCCAAATAGCACAAAACATGGTGTATGTGCCTTGTAAAATGAAAACACAATTTCTTCAAACAATAACCTATTATTCAGCTTGTTCTGAAAAAACATTAAGGGCAGCAATAATGAGTTGGCACTAAGGGCTCCCAACGGGGCCAATAACAATGATCATGTCAGCATCCAAGTCTGTTACTTAGACATTGGAGCTTAAACATGTAATCTACGATGTTTGACACCAGTTGCTTAAGCAGGGGGGTAGGGGGGGTAGGGAGAGAGCAACAACACTGTAAAGTAAGTCAGGTTTAAGTTTAACTCTGTCAAAATACCCAAAAGGAAACACTGCAAAGAAATCCATATAAAAAATATTATGTGTTTTAAGCCACTTGATCTAAAAGCTATGAAGCCCATTTTTTCTATGAGAGTAGTATTATATTCTCAGCTATTTTAATAAAATAAATTGCTTGTCTTATTCAAAAGATTTCAACAACGAATATCAAAAATAAAAATTTATAGATTTTATTAAAAATAAAAAGTATAGAACTAAAGTTATACTATATAAATGTATATTGAAGGATTAAAATCTAAGTGTCCATGTCCTTTTTTTTTCAAATCACGTATCGATATATTAGCCATGTCCTTCCAACAAGTATTTAGAGAGTCACATATATATCATTTAAATTGTCTTCAACGCGCTCCCTCATATGTAGCTGAGATTAATTTTTTACCATTAAAACCTAACACTTGCACAATTCATTTATATAGGTGACAACAAAACTTGAACTCAAGACTTTTACCTACTATATACCATGTTGAACCACTTATATAGAAGTTAAAACTTTTAGAGATAGTCCTACATGTATACCAAGATAAATTATCCTCAACAAAGCAGAAGGAAGATACGCAGTTAACCTCGCAAATCAGATTGATATCAAGGATACTTGAGGGTTATGAACTCATGGAATTTGTTTGAAAACTAACTACCATTTTAAATGAGTGCAATATTTGGGCTATGTATATTGTATCTTATGTAAAAGCTTCTCTATAAGGTTGTTTACCTCATGTAATATCAGTCAAACACTTGGGCAAGAATTCAAGATATTAAAATGCATGTCTCTGATACCGCTTGGGTTTGTTAAGAACAGAAATAGGAAAAATGAAATATTAAATATAAATAGAAGAAGCATCAGAAACAAGAATACAGAACTGCATATTATCTAACTTTCACCAATATCGTTAAATATAGCATTAACTCACATCAATGTGTACTTTTATCAGGCGAAAAAATCATTTAAGACAGTTAGTCACCTTACAACAAAGCATAAAAAGTATTAAATGCAACAGAAACACAAAAAAAAAATAATAAAATAAAATCGAAAAAGATATAAGCGGAGTCTTGAGAGACAATATTTATCATCATAACTGAAAACAGATACCTTGACACTATGCCCCACAACCGACCAAAACCAGCATCATCTCGTAGTTCAGAGACAAAACCTAAAAATTAGTTAAAAGGATAAGGAAAGATACTCGAAAGCAACATAACGATAACTTCAAAATGATGCAGAACCGAAAGACGGCTGTGAAGTCAACTTTTTAGCAGTCTAATTAAGTAACCAAGACCACTAATTAATATTTTAACATCAGTTTTTAAAAGCATCATGAATTTATTAAAAAGGAACAAGGACAAGAGGATAAGACCCTCAATCAATAAAGTGAAACTAATTGATGATTAAGAGCATCTCCAAGAGTATCTTATGTTTAAAGAGCATCTTACATTTAAAGAGTCTTCAGAGACTCTCTAATACATCTTACCCACCAAGAGTAATCAAAGAAAATTGTTTAAATTCCTAAGCAGCAAAAGCCCATAAAGAGCTAAAAGCCTAAAAACTTAGTCCTTCCCATAAATGAAATGCCTCTTCTTCCTTCTTTTCAAAACTTCTACTATTCATTTGTCAGAACCAAAAAAGTGCCAACACCACGTACATCCATGCGTCCATCTCACATATCATAACCTCGGTCACAAAATGAACCTTTTTTCTAAAAAAACAAATGTGTTTTTCTCTTAAAAAAAAAAAAAAAATCAAGAGAAAACCAACATATATTAGTGACATGCTCCCCCATCTCACAATATCAGAATGAAACAAGTAGACAATGATTTCCACATCCTTTGTAGAGATCACACACCAGAAAGAAGAACAAAAAAGATGAGGTCTTTTCTTTTGCACTATGTCACAAGTTAGATCATCCTAGAAAAAGTAGTGCAAACACCTTAACCCTGGAAGAAGCACTAGACATCCAAGTCAAAGTAAGCTTGGAGTATCTACAAGTAAGTGAAACTCGATTCACAGGAAAAGATACCAGAGAATTACAATGCTTACGATTTCTTATTTGAACAAAAGGGCCTGAGCAATTACAAATGAGAAAGACAAATCTGAAAGCTTACCATCTCAAGAATAAAACAGAATTGCAAATTTCAAAAAATCGAATTATCATCTGAGAGTATAAGAAATGAGTAACTAAGGCATTCTTCAACTGGGAAAAATTATACAATCTAGGTAAAGATACAGCAAAAGAAATAGAACTCTCCAACCATCCTCACAAAAACAATCTTTCGCACTCCTAGAACCACATCCCACCTAGCAAGATTTATGAAAAAGGAAACCCCTTATAAAACTTAAGGATTCCTAAATGAAAATTTTCGTTCTTTTTTTTGATAAGTAATCATATAATTTTATTAATCAATAGGATAATACGTGGGGGTCTATTATCAAAATAAACAAGAACGAAAAGATATGAAGTTAGGCAACCCTTCTATACGATTAATGGCCGCAGCATTAAACTAATTATACAAAATCCTATAAAACAATTCTCTAATCTGCTCTGTTATTCCTGTTTGGTCTTCAAAATAGTGGTTGTTCCTTTCTCTCCACACACCCTACAATGCATCCCGAAATAAGACTCCACACAAGCCTTCTATCTTTATCTTGAAATTTTCTCCTCCATGCCCACAACGCGTCTTCTATGCACCTAGGCATCGCTCAATCCAAATGTTAGGAAGCTAAAATACCGTTCCACAACCACCGAACACCATCACAATGAATAAACAAATGGTCAATCGTTTCCTCATTTCTCTTACACATATAACACCACTCAGCAACAAAAAAGCCTTTTCTTCAAAGATTGTCCAACGTTAACGTCTGTCCCCTCACAACCGTCCATAATAAGAAAGTCACCCGTGGAGTAATTTACATTACCACACTGTCTTCCAAGGAAATAAACTCTCCACCAGGCCAAATATGGATCTAAAAAAAGAGCGAATTGAAAAAATATCATCCCATGCCAACCTCCACCTGCTATGATCACATTTTCCTACCTAAATATACGCCTCGTGCAAGGAAGTCAAAAATAGTGCATAATCATCCAATTCACAATCCTGTAGTCCCCTCTCAAAAGCAATATTCCAACTATAACTTCCATTATGTATGGCTAATATATCATTCACCATAGCAGACGGTTCCAAAGCAATGCGATGCAAAAAAGGAAACTGTGCCTTTATCAAATGATTTCCACACTAGCAATCATCCCAAAATCTGATATTGTTGCCATTCCCTACCACATATATTGATACCCAACATGTTGTCCCTCCCCCATAAACTGCTAACAACCGCCCTCAAGATGAACTCCAACTTAGTTTCTTATAAGCAAACAAGGTCCGCCCTCCATCCCCTTAGCAGATTTCAAACACCTAACATTTTTCCCGCTTCATTAAGCCCCCTTACATTCCAACTAATTATTTTTGGGATCATCTTAACGCTTTCTCATTCCTCCCAAGCAAACCTTTCTTTGACTCAACCCCCTTGGCATCATAATTTACTGACCATTCGAGCTGCTTAAGTTCACGATCAACCTTTCTTCTTGATTTACCGCCTTGTATACTCATCCCCTATGTCCCCCACTGGCCTTCATTTCCTCAAATAATTGCAAAAGTCTACTTTCAAATTCATCACATGACACTCCAACCAGCTTACTAAAATCCTGAATTTTTTTAAGGACCCAATTTGAAGATGGGGGCTCAACTTCAATCCCATTCACTTTCGTTGTTTCCTCCGCATGACGATACTCCAAAGGATCGCGTGGATATCCCTCTACTTCCTCCACTTGCTCGATATTACTATTGTTCCTCCCTACTTGGCACCATCTTCCCACAACACTATCGCTTTGTCAGTCTCTAATTCCTTTTCTTTACGGGGCTTTGAATGCCTTCTATTATATGTGTTCCCCACCATGGTTCTCAAGCATGTTGCCTTATTCTCTTTCAGTACCGTAGAGACTGATCTATCTGCCAATACATGTCCCGTCTCTTGCTCTTGCTCTTACTCAACTGATAATAGTCCATCAGCCGGTGACATCATGTTCATCATTCCCAATGTGTCCAACTCCAAATTCACCATATTCGGATCCCCTTCGTTAGGCCAAGGTCCCACCTCCCGATCCGCTTCAGTTCCCGAGTTATTATCCTCCTTATCTTCAGGAGTCGAGCGTTCTTCACCACGCCCATCCTGCACTTGTAACAAACCATCTTGGGATCCACTACAGACCCACATTCTACAAGCCCAGGTAATTACCTCACAACATGTCCTAAGAAAAAGCTTGCTCTTAAAAGAAAATCTCCAAAAGCCATTTACCTAACAGAGGCAAGTTTATCATTTTAAGATTACACATTCTTTGCTCCTAATAACAGATCAGATGCTATTAAACAATCTTTCAAACTCCCTCGCTCGCCTCCCATAACATCTCTAGCAACAGGATTCAGAAATTAGTTAACTGAACAAGAAAATTTTAGTAGCTAACCTAGGAAATGAAACATTGTAAAAAATAAAAAAATAATAATAAATAAATTGAAATGAAGAGAAACATTATTATAGACCTGGAGCAATCGGGTCAAGTATGCCAAGTTGGAAACAACTAATAGATCCATCAATCCTTCCGACAACAAGACATCCTGCTCTTGCTGCAACTGCAGTTATTGCTCCATGATGAGGTTCAATTTGTGTGTTATACTCAAGAATATCGTTAGCTGGGAAGAGAGAATAATCATAAATATTTCTTAGTCTTATGAGGTAAGCAACCCCTGAGATTGTCAAGGCATAAAGCACAAATTGATTTCCTGAAGAAAATTTGGCCTGCATAAAAATGAAATAACGGCATAGCCTGGTCATATAGCAGAAGAAACGAAAAGGCAGTAACAGATACAAATTGAGAACTAGCAAACCTCATCTTTGCATATAAAGGCAAAGGGAAAAAGTGCATCAGGAAATATGATTCGGATTCCAATCCTTGGTATTTCTTTATAACTAGAGAGCTCTAAAATCTCGAGCATATTTGATTGAATCTTGCATGTTTTCCTGTAGCAACGTAATCATTGGACGTCAACCATGTGTAATGTAGAAGGAGAGCAACGTACGGAAATATGTATACAAAAATAACAGAAAACTTAAGAAATCAAAGCAATCAATTGATAATGTTCAAAAAGATAAAGCAGTCAATCAATTCCAACAGACTAAGCCAAAAGAGGGTGTGCATAACTAAGCTGGAGTTCACGATATCATCATTGACAATGAATTCAAAGGTGATAGAGTACCATATCCCACCAACATCCTTCTTATCATAACAGACAGAGGCAACTAAAGTTGGTGTCCACAATTTGTTCCCAAACTTGGGTCCATACTGCAATTTCAAATCTACAGGCTTATAAGTAACCCCTAAGTATATTTTTCCCATTGTATGTCTCCCAGTATCAAATCTTAATATAAAATAAAAAGGATTTGGCACGTTTAAAAAGGCCAGATAATTTAAATTCTGATTCAATTGTCAGAGAGATGACTAGCATGATTAGAACTAAAAACCCATAAGTTACACAGAAAAGTGTCAGTAACTATCTGTGCTTGAAATTTTCTTATCAAAAATTTAATGTCCTGCCTAATGAGGAATAGTGTCAGCTGAATCTTGGGTCAAAAATCAACAAAAATGGAGAACTACCCTTCAATTTCCTTTCAGTAATCTTTATACCATTTGAAGTCCTCAAGAAAGGCAGCCTCCTGGTTTAAAAAGACTAGAGTAATAACAAAACTCAGTTCAACATTTCAAGCAAAACCGTGAATCTTGATGAATATGAAACTACAATAAATAAAATATATTAATAATAAACACACAAATAGATGGGGAGACTTCATTCCAGCTCTCTTTCAGTCGCAAGTCTCTTTGCAACCAATCGAAACTCTCCTTTTCCTTCCAAAACAAGAGATTCTCTCGAGTTTATTATATAACAATCCCTTAACAGTTATTCGTTTGGCATGGCTTTTGCTTTAACTTTTGCTTCTTGCAGAAGAGTTTTTAAAGGAAGTCACCTTAATTTTTATTTGTAAAAAGGTTTCTATTCTGGACTTAGAAAGTAACTTTGAACCAACTTCTTTTAACTAGAAGAAGTATTATATAAAATTAGCTAAACAGATTCAAAAGTAGCTTTTGGGTCGTAAAAGCTCTTTTTGAATTCTCAAAACCCAAGCCAAACCGGCACAAAATATAACTAGAGAAAGTTCCAATAAAAATATAAGCTTGGAAAAACAAATAAATAGCCGAGCAAGTAATCCAAAGTCCTTGTAACATAAACATTACTAATAGCAAATATCATAATATCGTGGCAAGTGTATGAATAAACTGACACCTAAAAATGTTCAAGTATACTCGGGAAGTGGGTGCTCACCAGATAAAATAGGTAGGGTGGTCTCCCACGTTACAGAAAGAGGCAAAATCCTTAGCAATTGGGTTGGGAGGAGTAGTGGTAGTAGAATTTGAATTAAAAGGGACAGAAACTTGATGCCACTTGATGGAATCGGTGCTGAATATTGGAACCTCCATCCCCGCCATGCGCCACCCGTTTGTACTCCCCATTGTAGCCACTCCGGTGGGGGGCTCCGATTCTGGGTTTCGGGATGAAAAAATATGAGGGGGTTTTAGTGAGAAACCTTTATGTCGCCACTTGAGGTAATTTTGGATTGCGATTTGCGACTAGAGCTGGCAACTCTGTTCGGAATGGGCCAATTCATGTGGTTCGACGCGGTCCGTATTGAGTTTGTCGATTTGTGGGTGTAGCCCGTTTGGCCCCATTTTTTGGTAATGAAAATAGGTGGAATAATATTTTTTTTTAAATAAGTGGTTAAAAAAAAGGAAAAATTTTTTATTTACATATAATATTATTTTATAGAAGATTGTTTGGTTAAAAATAATAGAAAGAAAAATAGAATATAATGAAATATAATTTAATATGGGCAAATAGGGGCTTATTAGCAATTCAAAATTAAGTGGGTGTTTTCACCCATTTTTAAGGAAAAATGAATTTTAGAATAGTAGATTGATGAAAAATGTGTGAATGAAAAGTTTTTTATTTACGTGTAATATTATTTTAATAAAGAATGTGTAATTGAAAAGAAAAGAGATAAAAATACATTTTGAAGAAAAAAAAGGGAATTAAACGAGGCCTAAAGATAGAGATTAATAAAATCCTAAATTATTGTTAAATTTATTATGCAAATTGAAAATCAAGACATGAAATGTAAAAAAGAAACATTGAACCCTATTTTGTGTGTGTGCGCTTTCATATTTTACTCTACTCGAAATTGACATTTAAAAATTGAACAGAAAATAGATCGATTTCATAAAAAACCATTATCAACCGAAATTGTTGATTTCTTAACTTTCATCAATGAACTTCGTAAAGAATCAGGATCAATTTTAAATTCTAGGGATCTTTCTGTATTTTCAAATAAAGAAGAAGGAAGAATAGATTCAGAAAAATGAACAAAATATTTGAAATATTTTAAAAATAGGATTGAAAGGTTGCACCTTCCTCCGTTTAGAATATCCCTCCGGCCGGTTTTCACTCTTGCTTCAACATGTGTTTACCTCCAATGTTTAGCTCGCAGTGAGTAGCTAGGTCTTCGAGCTTGGCCGAAGGGCTAATTTAAGGTTCTAGCTTGAGTTCTTAGCAGCTGGCAGTGGGGGAAGAAAAAAGGAAAGAAAAGGGCAGAGTTGCTGAAAAATGTTTGGCTAGGGTTTAACATGTAAATTAGACTTAAGTGTGTCGACTATGTATATTTAGACACCTCAACATATGATTTGGGATCGTTGGATAAAAAATGTCACAATGAATTATACTTATTTAGTGCTAGTTTCGATACTTTAAATTCTAATCATATTTGGCCAAACATTTTTTTTATCCAAACATTCTTATGAGACGTACTGACTGAATTATAATTTAAACTCTTCCAAACAAGCATTATTTTAGGTTTAAAACAAATATGTTTATTCTCAGTATTTGAGTAATGTTATTTACAGTCGTCCAATGCCAAAGTCGCTTTATGTGGCATACATGTGACAGTTCATAATTTGATATATTAATGTGATAATTTTTTATTACCTTGTGCAACAAATCACTTATCGCTACATGCATACCACGTAGGACAATTGCGACAGTGAGCGACTGCAAATAACATTATTCGATGCAAAATATTTTGTTTATCCCATAATGTATCTTATAGTGTATTTGTGCTTACGTAGATTTATTTTACTTTTGAAGTACTTATTTGTATGTCAATTATGATTCAAAGTTGTCAATTTTCCAAGGGAACTTTAATTTGGGAAATGCTAGAATACTAGATTCATTCCACCAAGGCCACTATAGGTTTACTTACATGCAGGGGGGCCCACCCAATAAAAAAAAGGCAAAAAAATACCCACGCCTACCTCCCTACATGTGAGTAACCTGTAGTGACCCTGATAAAATGAATCTGGTATTTCAGCATTTTTCCTTTAATTTTACAATTATGCTATGGGTTTAGGCACCCACTTCACAGGCGACTTACAGGATTTCAAAATGAAAATACGTGGCACTTGAAAATACCACCCAAAAAAAAAAGATTAAAATAATGGAATGTGGTGAGAAACCCAATTTGACCCAAGATTTCTCCACATTTTCTCACACCCAAACCGACAGAAGTGGGAGGAATGGGAGGGGAAAAAATAACCATTTTGAGCGAGAAAGAAGTCCGACATCTTTCGGCAGAATTCATGTTGCCCAGCCATAAGGCATAAACCTCCGACGTATTTTCAACTTGAGCCACATTCTTCTCATTTTCTTTAGTGCGGTGCAATTTCTAATTCCAAATTTCTGCTTCATGGGTTAGAAAAATTATGTGGTTTGCAACTGTAGTTGAAGTTTTGAGACTGTTACATGTTGTCATACTTGGTCAATCTACTTGGGCCTATGGCCCACTCAATCCGAACAACGAGGCGCTCTAGCCGAGGTGGTTTGTATGGCCGAGACCCTTCATGCCGAGGCCCATATGTTGAGGCCTGTGAAGATAGTCGAAGCCCTAAAACAGAAGTACTACATGAGTGGCAGAAGCCCCGAATCTGAAGCCGAAGCAAAAGCCTCCGAACCATGAAGGAACATCTTCCATGATCACTTCTCCCAAGATATCTTCTACATAAAGATCTTGTTAGAATGATTGATGGAACGTTTGTCATAAGTATACATATCGAGTCTTGTCATTAGCATCGGGATTCTGCATAAGCAATAAATGCGCAGCAAGTTAGCAAGTTAAGGATGATGCCCGGGATTGGATGTTTGAATTAAAGAGATGATGCCACGTGCCACCTCATCCAATGACTGTCATTTCACATATACCACTATAGATACTTCCATTGTGTAACATTGAAGAACTAATGCAAGAATTAATACAAGAAACCACACTTTACTCTTTCTCTTTCATATTACTTTACAACACAATACGAGTTCATACATATTTACATGCACATTCATGAGCACCGATTGATAATTATTGTACAATCGGATTACGAACATCCCGTCGGATTCCGAACGTTCTCGTCCCGCGTTGTTGAGCTACTTCCACGCCCCCGATCCGTTCGTCCTAAACCGTCCACGTGTCTTAGCTTGTAGGATCTTTGCTCACGTGTGCGCGGATGGGTCCGGCATCTGTTGACAACATTTTTTGGGATCAATAAAGACAATAATTCCATTAACTGTCACTATTGTGCACCTGAATCCTCTTCTAAGTTTGTTTTTCCCCATTTTAGTTTTTATTCGTACTAAAGGAGTGAATTATTTTGTAAAAAATCAAAAGCTACATTTTGAGTTTTCTAATCTATTAGGCCAATCATGGAAAAAGATAATGTTGACGACCGCCACTTCTCTGAAAGCATGGTTCTTGCCCCCACTCCCCCCTTTGAGCTCGTCCATTCGTCAGGTGATCCCTTGATCTCACGTTCGAGTGTTTCCTCGTCGTTTAGGCTTGTGAGTGAGATTTTTTGTTGATTGCAGTCACCTCCGAGGTTCTTCGCACCTGGATAGTACCACTCCACCTTACTGCTTGCGTGGTTCATTTTCCTGCTGAGTTGTGTATTAGTTTCTTTCTTCATGGACAAGGAAATTTTGTTAACCGTGGGGCTTCAGTGGATTTGCATTTTCTTAACTGAACTTTCACATTTCACACATGCTTAAAAAATGAGGAAAGAAAAGTTTGAGGCTGCATGGAAACTCTAGAAATTGATGTGAATTCAGTGCAATAAATATGCACAAGTTTCTGTACTCATAGCAAAATTGATGTGAATTTCCAATTTTCTATTATCTATTTCATTACACCAGAGTAAGGGATTGTTTGATAAGTATTTTTATGTAAAAATGCATTTTAAAATAGTAAATTGATGTGAAATGTGTGATTGAAAAATAATAATTTATGTGTAATATTATTTTAATAAAGAATGTGTGACTAAAAAGAAGAAAGAGAAAAATGCATTTTAAAAAAAATGGCTACCAAATGGGGTCTAAAGAAAATGAGAAGATGTGGTTCAAGTTGAAAATACGCCGGAGGTTTAAGCTTTATAGCCGGGCAACGTGAATTCCGCCGGAAGACGTCGGACTTCTTTCTCGCGCAAAATGGGTTTGTGATTTTCCCCTCTCTGTGTTCCCTCCACTTCTGTCGGTTTGGGTTTGAGAAAATGTGGGGAAATTTTGGGTCAAATTGGGTTCTCACCGCATTCCATTATTTTAGTCCCTTTTTTCTTTTCTTTTTGGCTTTTGGTTGGTATTTTCAACTGCCTGTATTTTTATTTTGAAATCCTGTAAGTTGCCCGTGAAGTGGGTACTTGTACTTAGCATAATTGTTAATTTTATATATAAAAAAATGAACCCAATCAAGTGTACTTTATTGTCAAATGCTTGCACTCTACCCTTCTATAATTTTGAAGTCAAATTTGTGTATGTTCCGTCCTTTTATGACTCTATATATATATATTAGAATAGAGAAAGTAATCTCAACTACTTATTATTTTTTTACTTTAAAATTTAATTCAACATATCACGATAGAAAATACATATATTTTGAAATATTTTTCAATTTTATAGAATAATATTATTTAACATCATTGGTGCTAATAACTATTCTAATAAGTATGTAAGTATCTTAATCGTCATTGGACTTTGCAAAGTGTTACTACTTCGTAACTGAACTTAAAAATATATCCCAATATTTGAGTGATGGATAAATAACACGGTGTATAGGTTAGTGACCATTGAGATATATTTTTAAATTCTATTATAAAATAGTAATTTTGGCAAAGTTAAGTGATCATTGAACTACATTTTTAAGTTTTGGATAGTAAAACTTTCAGTTGAAAACTAATGTCATCCATTTATTTCAAAATGAATATCAGCAAAAGTTATAGTTTTCTTAAATTATAGGTCTCTGATTTTCTGTTTCCTCTTTTTGCCCTTCGTTTTATTTGATTTCTTTATCATGGAGTTCAATTTGACAAATTTAATAACTGAATTTAAATATGTTTCTCAATGATCACTGAATTATGTCAAGTGCTAAACTACTTAACAATCGAACTTAAAAATATATATCAACGATCACTGAACTCATTGAGATACATTTTTAAGTTCAGTTATTAAGTAGTAGCACTTGATATGGTTCGATGATTATTAAGATACATTTTTAAGTTCAATTATTAAGTATTAATACTTGACAATGTTTAGTGGCCATTCAAATGATTAAACCTTCTCTTTTCCATTATTTAAACAAGCAAGCACGTGTAAATATAAGCCTTTAAACAAATTCATTATGGATTAAACAAAATTAATATCGACAATTAAAAGATAAAATCTCAATATACACAAATATATAACGTAAAATTTTCGACTGGTTTGGAAAACTAGTACTGCTACTTTAAGATCGTATTAATTTCTATTATAACTATCGACATTATGTCTAAGAAAAATAATTTATCAACAAAAATTAGTTTTGGAAAAAATTTATCAATAAATAGTATATTATTGATGAAAAAGTTGATAAGAAAATAATAATTAAATATAATAATTTTAATATTAACAGCATAATTTTTTGTCACTAATATAATATAAAAAATCTCAACAACTTTGGCTTGTTGATAGAGTTTTGTCGCTAAGCAAAGTAATAAAGTAAAATCAAATTAAATTAAGGGATAGTTGTAGCTACGATCCTAAACCTTTTATTTTTTGTATACTTTACTCAAATCTTTTACTTCTGCCAATCATAATTCCAAATCTTTCATTTCTTTGCAGCATAAGGATAAATCAAGGTTAGACATTTGACTTTTAATCATTGAAGATGGGAGAGAAAGAGATTTTTTTTTATTTTTAATTTTTAATTAATTATTTGAGACACAATTGTATTTTTATGAAAAAATTTGGATTACTGTTGCAATTGATTCTTTATTCTTTTATTCTTTTTTTGGTTTTATTTAAAGAGATTGGTATATTCATTATTTTATAAGGCTTTACTAAGAAAATGTTGCTTTCCGCCCTTAAAATGTCAACTGGAGAAATTTTCGTCAATCTGAAACGATAGGGAGCATTCTGTAACAAAGGCAAAGACCAAAGGCGTTTTGCACCAATTGTCCATTTTCAAAATTATTCATTTTGACCCTCTTTAAGTGGATTTAACGGCATCTTTAATGGGGATGGAATGACAAGGAGGTTTTTCGCACCTCAAAGGTCATATGGGGGATTTTTTGCCATTCTTAAAGGATGTGGAATATTTTACAATAGGAGCAAAGGTCAAGGGGTTTTGTGCCAATAATCCTTTTCCAAAATCAATAAACCCTTTAGGCAAAAAAAAAAAAAAAAACTAATTTACAAATTTGAATTAAGCCCGCGTTTGGCCTCATTAAATTAAATTTCATTTTTCTCTCTCCCATTTCAATCACACATTTTTCCATAAAATAATATTACACGAAAATCGATTTTTTTCCCGCCATTTTAATTTGAAAAAATGAGGCCAGGGGCTAAATTTCATAGCTTTCATCGCTCATGAACAATAACTCACACTGGGGAAAAAAGAAAAGAAAAAGCACCGATTTTTTTTAACATCCCTTAAACGATGTTACCCAAAAATGATTAAAATCGATGGGAAAAAAAAAAAAAAAAAAAACTCCCAATCTCATCTGGAACTTGACTTCTCAGCTTGTCAAATGGTAATGGTGATTTCTCGTTCATCACCATTGAAGCTCTCTGCACCAACTCATTTCTGGCTGTTGCATTTTATGACACGGTGTTATTACAAAGCTTAGTTTATGTGATTTTGTAATTTTTTTTTTATATGACAGTCATAAATTAGTTTTCTGAAGTGCACTAGTTATTGTAGAATTGAGATTTTCCTCATTTGTGTTTCTATTGTGCTGAGCACTGTTCTAAAAGGCGTAACGCGTGACGAAGCGTGGAGGCCAAGTTATAGGCTAGACGAGTTTAAGCAAGACATAGGCGTAAAAATTCTTTTTCTTATTTTAATATTTTTGTAATTTTTAATCAATCAAAAAATTATTTAATAATTAAAAATAATACCTATCAAACATCTAAAACAGATTTATAGAAAACTTTATACATTTTTTCAAAGTTCTAACAAAAGGATAAGTTTCAATTATAAGTACTAAATAGTAAATAGATAGGAATTTTTGAAAGTTGTCCTTTGTTCAGGGTTTCAAGCAACTGTTTTAAATTTAGGGCAGACAAAATAAAGAATTCATCTTTTCAGTTTTAACTTAAAAAAATTGTAATTAAAAAAAAAAAGATAATAATTTGCGCCTAGGCGCGCATCAGCCTCGTTAACCGCTAAATAAGGCACCAAGCTACTTGGCTTGGTGTTTTCACCGTGCATATTTTATTTATTTTTATTTTTTTTGGGATTCCACATTATACTGCTTTGGTGTTGTGGGTCTTGTGTGATTGTCAAAAAACGTGACTTAGGTATCTTATTAGTTACAATGGACAAATTATTCAACATTCTTCTAATTATTGTCCCATTTTGGGAATGAGATTTCATGGTCTTGCAGGCCACTGGTTTCGTTGCAGTATCGTGATGTCTACGACCGACAATTATTCAAAACTGTAATATTACAGAACAATATGTTCATTGTAACTCTAGGTTTAATCGATAAATATTACATGAAGAATGGTAATATTATACATGTAATATCCAAAAAATTACATTCTCCGTTTCATGAATATTACCAGAAGTATAATTGAATCACAATTGTAGTAGATTATATATTTTCAGCAAAATGACAATCAATATAAATTTCAATTCAACATAAGTGTACGACAAAGTACATTATCAAACAATGATTTGTCATCATTTCAACCACACATTCTTCAATAAAATATTATTACACGCAAATTCAAAACTTTTTTTATTTTTTAACCACGTATTTTTCATCAATACGGTATTTAAAAATGCATTTTAATGAAAATAATGTGACTCAAACAATGGCACAATCATTGTAACTCTGAATGTATATTATTTTGGAATGTTGTGTTGCAATCCGTTAGCAAAATTATTCACATTGTAATGACTTTGTGAATCCCTAAAATCATTGAGATTATTAACCAATAGATTTAAATAGTTAGTTAAATGATTTATTTCCTAAAATAAATTCCAAAGTATTCACATATTCATGCCTTCTTATTAGTATATTAAGTCCCTGTTTGGTATAGATTAAAATTAAATTTTAATCTAAGTTAAAATGACCATAATTTTTAACCACGTATTTTTACTAAAAAATTTAATTTAATCTCCACCAAACAGGAGTTAAGTTCCACCCAGCATTAGCAGGCCCGTGCCTCCGCGTGTTTAATGTAAACCTAGTCAATTACAAAATATAATATTAAGTGAAATGTGGGGACTTAAAAACAAAAGAAATTAATGGAGCTCACGGGTTTCTCTTGACTACGCAGAGTCGCTCCTCCCCCACCCCCAGCTGGCTATATGCATGCTTTGATGCTGCATTTTGTCTTAAAACTAGAAAAATCGAGCATGTTTGTCTACACTTAGAAAATTATAAGTGACTTTTTTTTAAAATGCTACATTTTCCTATTTTTAAAATCACAATATCTACTATAATATATAAAGAATTATATTGTACGTACAAAATTTTTGTATAGATAGGTTGATGCATGCTTGGCATGCATCCATCCCTTGATTTGAATTTCAAAAATTCAAATTAAGGGACAGATCACTGTCAACCTATCTGTACAAGTGCAATAATTGATATATAAATTTAACTGGGTGACATTCTCGAATTATCATTAGAGCGATCTCTACTATACATACTATAAAAATATTACAGTTGCCTCCCGGGGCATAGCTCAACTGGTGAATCAATCAACATTGGCTTGCTTCCAGCGGCAGGGTGGAGAGTTCGATTCCTGGTGAGAACCTGCGGCCAAAAATTTGGTATGGAGCAATCATTGTGGAGGAGGGTCTCTTGTGCGCAGAAGTGTACAGTCAATGGGGGGAACATGTGATCCAGTTGAGGCATAACCCGCGATTTAGCCCCTCCAAGGTTCTAGGGACATGAGTCTTGGAGGTTCAGGATTTAGTCTAGTGTAAGTTGGGATATCTGGATATCAAAAAAATAAAAAATAAAAAATATTACAGTTAAATCACTCTTGTTAAATGGACACAAATTAACTATTAACTTAACTACAAATAAAATGATTACAGTAAGTCATAAATAATATAATTTAAAATAATAAAATGTGAGACTGGAATTAATTAAATAATCTCCAAAGCCACCGCAACAAGACTTTTGACTCTTCTGTTTATATAACGTCCTTTTCTCATCTTTGACAAGTAGGGCTTCACTCCCTATCCCTCCACCGCTACACACCAAATTGCACGAATAAAGGACTGACACGCCAAGCTAAAAAACACTTGCTAATCAGCTTAAATTAAATTAGGGTTACGGTTAGTTCAAGGCATTTTCAGCAGCCATGAATCAAGATGAACATGAACGTGAACGTGAACATGAACATAAACACGAACACGACATGGTCATGCCTGGATTTCGCTTTCACCCCACAGAGGAAGAACTTGTCGAGTTCTACCTTCGCCGGAAGGTTGAGGGCAAACGCTTCAATGTAGAACTCATCACTTTTTTAGACCTTTATAGCTATGATCCTTGGGAACTTCCAGGTATATTTACATTTTTCAATAGCATTCTTTTGGAATTTGCTGACCATTTCTTTTGATCTTTATTTACTTTTCTGTTTTTTTATTCAACCTATAGGAGAATTCACGATTTGGGTAACGGACATAGCTACTTTTTATACCTACTAACTATTAGAGGTTATTTATTGACATTAGCATATAAATCAACTGATTAAAGTATTGAATTTTGTTGGTATTTTTGATAATTTTAGTGTTTCTTCCTGTACCTTAGCCTTGACAGCAATTGGCGAGAAGGAATGTTATTTTTATGTGCCTAGAGATAGAAAGTACAGGAATGGAGATCGGCCTAATCGCGTAACAACTTCAGGCTACTGGAAAGCTACAGGGGCTGATAAAATGATTCGAGGTGAAAACTTCAAGTCTATTGGACTAAAGAAAACCCTGGTTTTCTACTCCGGTAAAGCCCCAAAAGGAATTCGAACTAGTTGGATCATGACTGAATACCGCCTGCCACACCAAGAAACCGAACGTCTACAAAAAGTAAGAATTTCTATGTTAAGAAATTTTTATGAGGTTCTTGATCATCTTAAGTATTATAGGCATTTTCAACATCAAAGCGCTCCAAATCTTATGCAAACTTGTTTGTGTGAACTTCAACTCTCCTATTGAGAGAACGTGAATTCCATAAATTTGTGGGTTTTTTTTTTTTTTGTTTTTTTTTTTTTTTTTTTTTTTTTTTCTCATAATCATTGGTCTGCTTAATTGTCTGTACCTAAATTCAGACAGCAGAAATTTCTCTTTGCCGTGTCTACAAAAGAGCTGGAGTCGAAGGCCACTCTCGATCTCTCCCGACAAGATTACCATCATCTTCCAAATCAGCACAATCTACACCCGAGAAACAAGAAGACTGGACTAATCAAACTATGGAAAGCTTCGAAGCTTATGGAGGATCATCAAATCAAAATGATGAGAAAATGAGTGAAACAAGTGCAAGTAGCAGCACTGATGTTGGGAATTCCCTTGTCCTTGCAAACCATAATACTTATAACGTTAATCCATTAATCCCCATAACCTCTACAGTTCCAATGGAAATAGATGAAAGGATCATGAATTTACGACCTTCTTCTTCATCCCTTTCAACTGATCATCATCTGGTGAATTACTCCCCCCAAGCATCAAACATTGTTCATGGCCAGTACCAGTATCCTAATGATGCTCCTGACTTTCTATCCCACTTTTCTGACTTGAAGCAGCCACAACCGCAGCCTCTAAATGTGCTTCCAGGCTCGATGCAGGACACTTTCTCAGACGGATTATGGGGTTGGAATGCAATTTCATCGGCAAGCAAAGACTACAGCAACCTCTTCAAGTAATTCAATGTGCTGCAAGTAATTACACATACATAGATACCTTTCATTTCATATATGTGTATGACAGTGGCTAATGTGTTAGGTCCCTTTAAAATACTTCTAATCGTTGTTAGTTAAGAACCTAAATCGGGTGATACAATCACGTTGCTCGAGTTGAACGGAGCTCCATTCGTTCAACGTATCGTTGATTTATAAACTTCGTTTGTGGAAAAATCTGACTTGATAGGGTTTTGGGTTCAGTTGGATTATTTTCAAGTCATTGTGCAATAACTATTAATAACTCCTCTTTCAAATCCTGAGTAAGGTTAAGAACCCTAATGGGCTAAAAGAAAATTATTGAGTTTCTTTGTCTATTTACTATGTTACATTTGCTTTTGTAAAGGATTTAGCAATTTTTTTTCTTCATTTGAGAGATAGAGCTTTGTTATGTGTACATAAAAATGCTGCTAAAATTTTCATAGAATACCTGGCGGTTTTTTACTGGACAAAAAAAGATCATAACAGCATCGGTGAGATTTTGATAGTGTTTTAAAAGGCGCGTCTTGGCGTCACCTTGGCGCAATGCATGGCGAAAATGCTGCACATTTTTTAGTGGTCAACAATTGCTGTTGACTGCTAATGTGCGCCTAGCATGATTATGCGTGCCTAGGCGAGCATTATTATCTTCTTCTTCTTCTTCTTCTTCTTTTTTTTTTTTTAATTCTTTTAAGTTAAAACTTAAATGCTGATTTCTCCACTTTGTCTGCCCCTAGATTTAAAATAGCTGCTTGAAGCCCCGGATAAAATAAAACTCCCAAAAATTCATATTTATTTACTATTTAGTATTTATGTTTGAAACTTACTTTTTTGTTGAAAACTTTGAAAAATGTATAAGGTTCCAATAATTTATTTAGATTTTTAGTAGATTATTTCTAATTATGAAATGATTTTTTGATTGATTAAAAAGTAAAGTAATATTAAAATTAAAAAACGCCTTTTTACGCTTTGTTACATCCATGCTTCATTTAAGTTCGTCTAACTCATAGCTTGATCTCCACGCATCCCTTAAAAAATGATTTTTTGATTGATTAAAAATTAAAGTAATATTAAAATTAAAAAAGGCCTTTTTAACGCTTTGTTACATCCATGCTTCATCTAAGTTCGTCTAACTCGTAACTTGATCTCCACGCATCCCTTATAGCATGCTTTTGTAAAGCGGAGAAATTGTTCTTGCTGCCCTCCGGGGCATAATTCAGTGGTGCAAATGACAGGAGTGAGGTTATCTCACATCTTGCTAACAGTCGCAGTGTGGGGGTTCGATTTCTGAGACATGGAATTAAATTTCTTGTACGCACAGTGTACATGCAGCTCTTGTTCTCTTACCTGTTGGAGCACGTACAGCAATTTATCTCCTTCACAAAATTTTAGTGACGAGACAGTGAGGCCCAGTTGTGGTTCAACCTTTTTTTTTTTTTTTTTTTTTGAAACTGTTCTTGCTATGATTCTTGTTCCAGCCTGACATGTGATTTATAGAACTCTACGGCCACGAGAAAGATGATGATACAATGATTGAATACTTGCCGGAAATCATGACTTGCAGACTTCTCAGAAACAAACGTACCACAGATGCTCTGAATTTGCCCATTTGTTTGTTAGTGGAAAATCTAATTTATTAAAATGTACCATGCATATGATAATGATAAGAGTATGTCACTCCGACGATGCTAACGGTACATCGGAGTGTACATCACGGTGTTCACCCCACTCACATGGGTAGGGAGTCCACTTGAATATTTTATTCGAGTGGATCCCCCCATGTGAGAGGATGTACACCTTGATGTACAAAAGTTGATGTACCACTAGCATTGGTCATGTCACTCAGGGTCGATTCAATGCCTGTGATTGATTTGGTTAAAAATATAGCCCTTGCTTGTTTTCATTATTTCTAAAATATATCGTTTTATTTTTTTTAATCACACGTTTTTCAATAAAATAATATTACACGTAAATTTAAATTTTTTTATTATTTTTTAACTATATATTCTCCATAAACTTACTATTCCAAGATGTATTCTTAAAGAAAATAGGGCTCAAACATTGCTAAGTTAATAAAATATCAAAAAATATAGAATATATTTCATTTGACTCTTCCAATTTTTGTGAAAACAAATAAATTATCGTTCATCAACTTCTTGTTAGTTCAAGGATGGAGTAATTTTGCAATGTGAAAATTGTTTAGAATGCATGCATAATTTTATTTGTCTTTATTGCGGGTGATTTATGTCTTTTCAGTGACAATCTACAATATATAAACCGATAATTATAGTCACACCACAATTTTTATTTCTTTCATCACATTTTAACTATACCTCATGTTATTTATCTTTACTCATTATAGCACTTATGTCCCCAAATAGTTTTAATTCCATTCTTATCCTCAAACTTTTCATTAATTAACGCATTTTGTATTTGATAATTAATTAACCGTCGCCTAATTAATTTCTCAACTAGCCAATTAACAAATTATGATATTACGATATTAGACCAAATTTTCCAAATTTAGTTAATTACACCTCTTGGGTGAAATGAATCCTAATTGATTGGTCTAACCTATTATATCTCTATGTCGATTACGTACAACCAAACAACCTCATTAAATCTTTATGAAAATAGCTAATGATCACCTAGGATTAAAGGTATATCTTCATCCCCTACAAAAACCTAAGGTACTTACTATTTAGTTTAAAATGCACAATCTTCTTTTAAATGATATATAAATCACTAAACTCGATTATTTAATGGCCAAATAAATGAAAGGGATTCAACACAATAATAAATACACATAAAATAATCATTTAACATTAAAGAACAAATATTAAAATTAATTAAAGCTAGGTATAGTTGCAAAGTATTTCAAAAAACTTGTCTTGCTGGATGAAAACGATATGTTTATGAGAGATTACATGTATTGGGGAATGATTTCAACAATGGGGATATAATCCACTTAAAGGGGTCAATGAGACAGACTTCTCACCATCCGTGGATTTAAACTGTGGATCGATAATTCAATCCAAAGAAATATCAACAATTGTAGAAGGGTTTAAAGTGAATGACAATTTAATTACAAAGGAATCAATCAAAGATGTAGAAATCAACGATGATGAAATCAGCATACATTCAGCCGACTTCATTGATTGCATAGAAATTGATTTTGTGATTAAGTCTGATGAGGATGTGGAAATCAATATTGTTGAGTTTGAATTAGATGGAATGGAAAAGTCCTGCCACATTAAAAAGGGCAATGTCGATGTTTAGAGAAATAATAAAAAATAGATCAAAGTCAAAACGAAGAAAAATGGGCAAGGTATCCGAAGCTTTCTTTTTAGTAATTTTAATTTTTCTTTTAACTATATCAATTATATCAACTACTTTCAAAAACAATATAGTACTTTGAAAAATCCTATTTGTACACTGGGATTGACACTTTGGTATACACTCCCCTCACAAGAAGGGACCCATGCCCAATAAAAAAATCTTGGGTCCCTTTTTGTAAGGGGAATGTACACCGAAATCTCAACCCGGTGTATGTGTAGCAAAACTCTAGTACTTTGAAAACAATGTGCATATCATTCATCCGATACATATGAAGTATAACGCACGATCTTACTACTATTCTTAATAAAAGAGAATAATACATAAATTTAATTAATAAAAATAAATTTCTGCATGGAATAAATAAAAAGGGAAAATTTATTATATGCAATGAAAAAGGCTTGATTAAATATTAATTTTGGGAAGGATATATAAATGTGAAAGATAAATAATTAATTAGATGAAAATGAAATAGTAATTGATCCTTTGGAGAATAAAATAATAATTTAAAATTGGTATAAAAAGTACTAAACGTAATATACGCACATCGTGGGATTTGTTATTATTATATTCACACTATAATTTTATTATTTACTTCACATTTTAATTGAAATAAAGGACTCTAATTTTTGCTCAAATTTGCAGTTATATCTCTAATTTTTGTCGCATTCTTGTCCTTTTAATCAAATTAGCACATCTTATCTGTGATGATAATTTTTGTTCAATATTCTACATATGTTTATTGAAACGAGGAATAAATATTTTATTTTTGGACAGAAAACTTCTTAGAGACAAGATAGCAAAATAATATAATGTTTGAGGATAAGAATGTGACGAAAAAGTTTTGGAATATAAATACGAAAATTAACAAAAGTTAAGAACAACCGTTGCAATTAGTTTGAAAAAATCATAGCGTGAATAATTACTCTTTGTTTAGATGAGAATATATTTCAGCTTCAATTTAAAAAGTAAGAAGAATGGCCACATCATTCATAAGAAAAAGGATAATTGCAGCGACAATTCTAAACTTTCATTTTTTGCAAGTTGTACCCAAACATTTGATTTGTTGTTGTTCTAGTCCAAAATCTTTCAAACTTGTGCAACGGAAGGATCCCTGGAGTGTTTTCGTCCAAAAATTAGTTAGCTGATAAAAAAATTAGCATTCTGACCAATTTTAAAAATGGCAAAATGGTCTTCTAATAATTGGTTAATTAAAATTAGATAGTTTGCATTGAAAGTTTCAAACCTTCCAAAAATATGCAGTGAAGATCCCAAACCTTTAATAAAAGTGCACAGAAGGACCTCTATCAATTTCCATACAAAATCTATCAACTAATGCAATATTCATCTTTCAAGATCCAAACAATCACTCAAACCCACTCACTGGTTAGTGGGAGAGCCTCAACAACCGTCGCTAATTTTGATCTTGAAGAGAATTTATTTAGTCTTTATTTATTTCTTTGTTTCTGAAGATTCTTGTTATAAGAAAATGGAGTTGATGGGGATGGGAAAAATGGACCGGGGTGGCGAAAGGTGATTGATGTTGCTGTGAGGTTAAGGTCTACAAAAAAATATTTATCTTCCTTGATCCACCCAACCTCAACCCCTAACTGCTAACCCACCATAGGGATAGACCTCATATATTTTCACTGGTGAGCCTCAAAATAGCCATAGTCATCACCTCATTTCCTCTATCTTTGTAGTCACCATTTTCCCATCCCCATCGAATTCATTTCCTCCCAACAAGAATTTTTAAAGAAATGGGAAGAAATAAATAAAGATAAATAAATCATCTTCAAAACCAACATTTGTCGTGGTGGCCGAGACTTTCACACCATCCAATGGATGGAATTGAGTGGGTTAGGCGTTGGGATTTGGTACTTGGATTAGGAAAACTAAATAATTTTTTCAAGTGACAGATTTTTGGATGAAAATCGTTAGAGGTCCTTCCGATGCAAATCTATTAAAGTTTGGGATCTCCATTGCATATTTTTGAAATGTTTGAAACATTTGATACAAATTACCCTTTAAATATAGTTGAAGGTTAAAAAGACAAATTTCGTCTTTCTTTAAATTGGTCAATTTATGATCAATGCTGACTTTTGGTTAATAAACGAATTTTTGGACGAAAATTTTCCAAAGGTCCTTCCGTCGCACAAATTAGAAAGGTTTGGGATTAGCGTTGTTATAAATCAAAGATTTAGATAAAATTGGAAACATCTAAAAATTGGGACCGCTATTACAATTATCCCCAATCGTGGTATTCCTAGCCCCCACACAAAGTTGATCACCAGGCACAGACAAGCCATGAACTTTTACAATTATTGTTTACCCAAGTTGGATCTTTAGAAAAGAGCTTCCAAATGAACAGGAAGGGGAGAACGAGGAGAAAGGAAAGATTCCTGGTTGTACGGTGGACCCCTTTTTCGACCAATTGATTGATCAGACCTCCTTTTTTTGGTTACAGAAAAGAGATCCCTTCCCCCACTTTCAAAACTAATGAATATTAAGTCCGAGAGACTAAAAGTACTATGGATCCTCTGACTCCCAAATTTTGATGCAAAGGATCATTTAAAAGAAAAGAAAAAAAAATGCCGTGCATATTCACTATGTTATATTTAGCATTTAATGCATGTGGAAAACTAGCATCTGAAGAGGGAATAAGTTTTATTTAAAAAATATAAATAAAAAATCATATAATAGTCTGATTTTGCAAGTGTTGCACACGGTTTGAATTGTGCCCCGCCAACGCCATTGCGGATGGTATAAAATGGTTGTCACATAAGCAAAATAATTAATGCCTATAAAATATCTTCTCCAATGTAATTTAGTCTAAAACCTGTCTAATTGATACAACAACAAAAAATATGTGTTATCAAAAGGACCGTATAAATGAGATGTTAATAACTTCTTTATTTACGTGTCACCTAAATGACAATTCATAGAATAGATTGAAAATGCTTTTATGAAGAGGGCCCGGTTTGAAAAATGGAGGTAGGGGATGAGAATGACAAGTGGCCTAAGCCGGAGTGGGAGAATGGGGAATAGGATGGGTCGGGGGAGAATACAATTTCTTTTATTTAGCTATTTATTTTAAATTAAAATGATCTGTGCTTTATACCCAAAAAAAAGTGTGCGGGATTATATAGTATGCCCCTATTTGGATTCTATTTTATTCGAAATATATTGTTTACTCTCTTTCTTTTTTTTCTTTAATAACACATTTTTCAATAAAATAGTATTACACTTAATTCAAAAAAATTTCTTCTTTTTAATCACACAATTTAGAAAAATTATTATTCCAAAAGACATTTTTTCCCTAAATTTAATTTTAAATGGAGCCTAAACATGGGTATATAATGGTTAGGTGAATATAAGTCGTCTACTAAGAACTTAAGTATTTAACATTAAAGTTCAACCACAAAAAAAAAAAAAATAATAAATAAATAAATAAAAAATAAAAATGAGAATCGAAGTGTATTTTATACATAGGTTGATAACGAGAACTCTAATATCAAACTAATTTCAGAGAGATCACCTATCGCACTGAACAAGAAAACAGTCAAAATGTTGAGTCATTTAACCAAGGATGTAAAATGTAATAAATCCGACGGTGGTGTTGGTACAGAAAGAATTAATTGAAGTTCTTACGCTATTTAGTCCCTGTTTAGTTTACTTAAAAAGTCAATAAAAATGTAAGTTAAATAATTAATTTTAACTATACATTTTATAAGACTTTTATTATCAAATTTAATTTACTCTTACATCAAAATCTACTTAAAAATCTGAATTTTAAACAAAAATATAGCAATACCGCTTTAAATAATGCTATTTCTGGAGCACCGATATACCTCTTTTGTCAGAAACTAGTATTTCAAGCATAGAAAAGGATACACACACATAAATTTCGAATCAAGAATTCTTAGTTGAAATGATGAATGCCAAAATATTTTGAATGGTTGAATCAACTTGTTTTCTAAACTTTGAAATATATATTTTCTTGTTCTCCAATGATCTCAATCCCAATTATAATAGAAGATGATTATTACCCACAATCTCAATGCCTTATTTTATAAGTTTTCATGTCATATATGTGATTCTAACTATTTTTCTATTTTTGAGTCATTTTCCATATGAATTTCTATTGGGAAAAATTCATATATCATGTGTATTGTTTACACCAATTCACAAATCACGTACAAAGTTTAAAAATTCAAACTTCAGGTTTTTGTATAATTAATTGAAAATATTTATTAATTAAATATAATAAAGTCATAGTTAAACGATTAATGATCATAGGTTCATAATTATTGATCACAGATTTATTTATTAGTCACATATCATCGAATTAATTTGTTACAGATTATTTATAGGTCACAAATCTAAAATTTTATAGGTCACAAATAAAAAATTTACAAGTCACAAATTATTTCATTGGTCACAGATAAAAAAAATTGCAAGTCACGGGATCACATATGTTCAAATTTATTGGTCACATATTCTAAATAGTCGGTTACATGCACCAAATATCCCTACCACCGATCCCGATCCAACACCAATCTTGGTCATAAATCACTACCACGTAATTTGCGTTTGCACCACATCATTGACTGCACCGCACCAACACTATCAACATAATGAACACCAATTCAGCAAAAAAATCACCACCAATTCAAATTGTGTATAGTTAACACCACCATCAATTAGATCGGACTAACACCACCCATATCCCGTGCCAATCCATCCACAATCGTCGCTGCCACTTTCATGACCATCACCACCACCTTACCACCGCCAACCAACATCACAACCACCATCACCCAAAAACCAACAAAAAGCAACCACCACTACGACAAATCATTAATTGCAGTTCGGAAAAAAGAAAGAGATAACACATTAACACCCAAATCCACTCTCCACGCAGGCACCAATCACCATTTGCCGTCATTCGCACCGATCGCCCTAGCAACAGTAGCCGAATCAGCAGTAGACGCCGCCACCACAAAGCCCCAAACCACCGCACCCGACGCCGCCACTGCTGAAAATCGCGCCAGCACTCACAGCGATGGAAGAATTACCACGGCACTTTCATTTGCGAGTCCAAGAAAAGGAGGCGACTGCACTAGAGAGGAGGTTTTACTGGCTGCTCTAGCGACCGACAACGAATGGTGATCGGAGGCCATGGAGTTAGAGAGAGAGAGAAGAGATTAGTGAGAGAATGAAGATTGGAGGAGTGATGAAAATATTAGGGTTGGGGAATTAAATTTGAATATTTAATATTTAATTATTATATCAAAAACAGATTTTTGGACAATGAAACTTGGTCCCTGATTTTTGAACTGTGATCTTTAAAAATATGAAATTATGTAATTTCCATATTTCTATTAGGGTGCGTTTGATTAATATTTTCCCTGGAAAATGTATTTTTTCCATCCAAATTCATACTTTTGTACTGTTTGATTATCATTTTTCTATGGAAAATATTTTCATATTTTGGTCACATGACTATATTTTCCTCAAATCAAGAAAAATGTTTTGTTTGGAGGAATATGATTTTATTTTATAGGGAATTCACACTCTCCTTCTCTCTCTCTCATTCACTCACCAATAAAAAAGGACAAATCTAATATTTTTTAAATTAAAAATTAAATCAACAAACAAGTTTAATTAACAATTTCCATACAAATAAATTCAAGGCAATTGAATTACCTAAAATTTATTTTCTTTCCATACAAATTTCATGCTTACAATTAAACGCACACTTTTTTTCCCCTCTTTTTCCACAACTTCAATTAGGAGGTTGCAAAGAATTATTTCGGAGTCGTAGGAAGTTAAGAAAGTTACAGATTTGAATTCCATTCAAAATATTTCCTCATATCAACTTTTGAAATCTCGCGAGTCGGATCATCTCACATTGACAACACATGATCCATATTTTTCAACATCTCTCACTTGCACGTGATGAGTTTGACCCGAACCATAAGTGACAATGAATATCACACATTAAATCCTTCTCAAGGTCTATTTCACCAAAATTCATACGACAATTAGATTCCTTCACTCTATGGTGACAAACCTAGGGTATGACTGTCTGAATTTCTTTAGGGACAACTTCGATGACTCTCTCGTCTATCTTTGAATTCCGTTTCCCTTTTAAATGATCCATTTTATTCACAACAACCACCATACCTCGTCCTAATCAGCGCAGACACAAGAAAATTAGCATGGATGTGACAGTTGGACTAGTAAGCTTACAAGAATCATGCTTGTTGTACAATGATTTTTACAACAAGTTTGACAACATGCTACGTGGCATGTTATCATTTTACAGTTTGAAAAATATTTTATCTTTCCCATCAACACTTTTTTGACACCTACACCATTGTCAAGCATGTTGTACAAATCCATTGTACAAATGGCTTATTCCAAGCTTACAACAATACAACATAAAATTACGAACTAAGCCTATGTTTGGCTGACGTTTAAGAACAGTTAAATAACTTTTTATCTATTATAAATTAGAGATAAAAAAGAAGAAATAACACGAGTCAAAAGAATTGTGTGTATTATTAGGAATCGATACTCTATGTTTATAAGGTTTAAAATAAGAGTTACAGTTGGAATGAAATAATCTTTTAAACTAGATAAAATTTATCTATGTATTATGATAATACTAAATAATCATCAATAACTATTTCATTCTTTTACAACACCCCCCTTTTGATGATTATTTCTACAATAACTCTCTCATTGAAATCTTGATTGACAAAAAATTCGATTGGAAAAATACCAACAAATGAGAAATAGTATAAATAATTTGGAGTAATAAAATGTTGTTTCGTTAAAACCTTGTCAAAAAATTTCATTGGGACAAAACTTAATCAAAGGAAAAAGAGTACGACTACTCCCTCTAATTTTGGTAAGTAAAAATTCTTGTATCAAGCTATCCATATTTCGTACATCAATGTCTTCAATATTTCAATTTTTGGTGAGGTATGCCTCACATTGTCTTGCATAGTTTTCAAATAACATCGTCTTCATAAGATATATTTTATTAATTCTTAATAACTGTAGTTGATAAATGTGTTTTTACACACTTATTTAGGCCCCGTTTGATAGCCATTTTATTCAAAATGCATTTTTCTCTCTCTTCTTTTTAACCACACATTTTTATTAAAATAATATTACACGTAGATCAAAATTTTTTTCTTATTTTTCAACTACACATTTCACATTAATTTACTATTCTAAAATACATTTTTACATAAAAATGCATATCAAACACTCTCTTAATATCTAAACATGTTGTTAATTGATTAAATGAATGAAATTCTATTCACAATTATGTAATATTTGCTTTTGTAGGCCAAAAATACCTAAGGAAAGAGAACAAAGCAAAAGGAGGAAAAGTGGACTAAAAGTGTGTAATTTTGTGAACTTGGGAACCAAAATGCAAAAGGATCGAGAGTTCAAGCAGCTGGGGTTGCAATTTCTGGAGGGCAAAATTGAAATGAAATTCAAAAATCCAAGACCAAATTGTACAAAATCAAAGTTGAGGGACTTGTCGCGCAATTTCCTGAAGGACTAAACTGCAACAGGCTTAGCCGCTGCGCCACTTCAAGTCGTCGCAGCGCCCCGTTCGGCCGGGGAACTATTTGTGTGCTTTTTCCAAAATCCAGGGACCTGAGCTGCAAATATTTTAGGTTTTAAATATAAAAACCTGGGACGTTCATGGCTGCTCTTTCCCAGCCCTTTCTGCTGCTTCTTGTTTTCTCTTTTTTTATTTTTCTTTCTTCTTCATTTTCTTTCTTCTTTCTTTTTCCTTTTCTTTTCTTTGATACTTTTGGGAGCAAATCATAGAGCACAAAGAGAAAATATTTAAAGATTTGGAGAAATACTTGGAAAAATTAAAGTCAAGCTTCAAATTGGGTTGTATCTATAATTTTGTATTTTCTTAATTATTTTGCCATGTTTGCAATGTATTGTGTAAAATATTTTCATTTTATTTATTTATATAATATGGGCAAAGTTATTATATTGGGATTTATGGTAGTAACTTGATCTTACTTTAATTAATTTCAATATTTGCTCCTTAATGTTAAGTTATTTATTTTCATGTATTTTTACTATTGTTATTGTTGCTAAGGAGAAAACATTTAAAGATTTGGAGAAATACTTGGAAAAATTAAAGTCAAACTTCAAATTGTGTTGTATTTATAACTTTGTATTTTCTTAATTATTTTGCCATGTTTGTAATGTATTGCGTAAAATATTCTCCTTTTATTCATTTATATAATATGGACTAAGTTATTGTGTTGAATTTATGGTAGTAACTTAATATAGCTTTAATATATTTCAATATTTGCTCTTTAATGTTAAGTTATTTATTTTCATTTTTTTTTACTATTGTTGTTGCATTTTCATTTGAATGATTATATTTAGTGAATTGTACATCGTTTGAGAGAAGATTGTGCAATTTAGACAAAATAGTAAAAGCTCTAGGTTTGTTTAGAGGATAAAGATATATTTCTAACTCTAGGTAATACTTTGAATTATTTTTGCAAATATTTAATGCGATTGTTTAGCTCTAATCAACATAGAGATATAGTAGGTTAAACAAATCAATTAGGGTTAATTTCGTTCGAGAAAGGTAACTAAATAAAATTGAAAAATTGGGTCTAACGTCGTAAATGAGTAACTTATTAATTGGCTTGTGAAAAAATTGATTGGGCGAAGGTTAAGTGAAACCATGAATCCCAACCACATTTACTTCCGAAATTTCTAAGATTTTACTTTTTTTTATTTTGTTGATTTTTAGTTATTTTCAAAAACCAAATCTTTATTGTGTGTTTATTTTTATTGTTAGAATTAAATTAATTAAAGTTTAGTAATCGAATGTAAACATTCCTCAAGGGATTGACAACTTGGACACAAAAAGTCAACTTTATTACTTGAACGCGCCCCGTACACTTGCAGTGTAGTATTCAGGCGAACAATAGTAATATATGTTTGATACCCATTTTTAGGGGAAAATGAATTTTATAATGGTAGATTGATGGAGAATGTGTGGATGAAAAATAAGGAAAATTTTTTGATTTACGTGTAAATTATTTTAATGAAAAATGTGTGGTTGAAAAGAAAAGAGAGAAAAATACATTTTGAGAAAAATGGGAATCAAACGGGGCCAATGATTCAAAAAATAACTATTGTTTTGAGAGTAAATGTCTTGCATGTTATAGACATTCATTACCTGGAGAATATGCCTCCCTGTGGGAAAAACTCTAATAAAGGAAAAATAGTATATTATTTTATTAAATACGCTACAAAAGTTGTCTCTTTAAAAATCTTGTCAGAAAAATCCAATGAGACAAAACCTTGGTCAAGCGAAAAAGAGTACAATGCATATTTAATTCCTGCTCATGATAATATCACTTAAATTATGCTTCAAGTATATTAATTTCTTCAATAATGATATTTAATTTATATTAAGATGAGTTGACTATAATAATTTATTATATGCATATCAAATTTTATGCATTGTCACTCTAACAAGGTAGAGACCTTTGATTACATTTACCACATGATAATCTATCTATTTATACAAGTTTTCGAGATATTTATTATGTAAAGAGTCGTACATTTCATATTACGACTTTACTTTTTTTCGTTTTCATTTCACATAAAGATAAACCTTTAAGTGTTCAAGCTGTAGATTAAAAAAAATTTTGTTTCTCTAGTAAATTCAACTTAAGATTGCGTCCCTTTTATTTGGCCAATATGACTTCGATCGATATATTTTGACACAATTATTTTGATTTCTCACTGTATGATGCAGTATATCGTACGCAAAATTGTTGTCGACGTTTTTTTCGATTCTATTTCTTTTCCCATAATTTATTGAGATATCTCAAATATTATTATTTCAGGTACGCGAACCTCTTTTGAGATTTTATAATTTTTATGTCTAAATTCTCAACAAGAATATAGACTCCCTTAATGGGACAATCTTCATGAATTGCTCCACTTTTATTTGGAAATTTTTTGTATTAGAATCGAATACCATCACGCTTCAAACCTGCCATAGATATATCAAATATAATGATATCAAATTGTCTTTTTAGGACATCAATTCATATTGAAGCATCTAAAATTGGTGCGTGAAATATTGTTGATTTCTTCAGTCAGTAAATGCATCTAAATAAATTATTGCGAGGATTTAAATAATGATACATTTATACATTATTTTCAATTTCTTAATTTCCTCCCCCAATGCTGAGAAATTGTCCAATCAAATTGACAAAAAAAATTTCAACATTATAAAATATCACCCATTTGAAATAAGTGTTCAATCTACACATTTATTCTTATCATTCTTTATTTTTCATCTCAGTGTATTATGGTGGATCAATTTTATATATACTGCACTATCAAAAAAATTAGATGAAAAAATTAGTGTCTGACTATAAACTAATTATAATATGGAGAACTATGATATAGGTATAGAAACCTCGAAAAAAATTTAAAAGTACGATCATTTTACTCTAGATGGTTTTATTTTTTGTCATTTTCATAGTTGAGGGATTATAGTGAAATAAGTTCTAAATTATTATTTTATTTGGGTCAAATTATTAAGTATCAATAGAATGAAATTTTATATATCAATATTGGTCTCATTTTGTAGCTTATAATTAATTAGAACTTTTCAACTCGAGAAAAAGTGAATTCGGATAAGTTATACTCAAGACATTGAAGTTTAAAGAAATTACCATTTATTAGTTTTTAATTAAATAGAAATTGGAAAAGAGGCAACCACCTGTATCTAGAATGGATATAAAAAACCTTTTTTTTAATTGATTAGTTTTGTACTTTAATTAAAAACTCCTTTCACCATTATTCATTGGGATTAGAATCATAAGTTCCAAACCCTCGGGGCATATTTTAGTGGTGCAAAGGACAGAAGTGAGGTAGTTTTAACCTTACTGGCAGTTACGGTGTGAGGATTCGATTCCTGAAATATGAAATTAGACTCTTTGTGGGCATAGTGTACGGGGCAAGCTCTTATTTCTTTGCCTGTTGGGGCACATCCAGCTCCATTACGATACTCCAGGGACGGGGTGGTGGAAGTCCTCAAGATTGGGGTTCAACCATTTTAGAATCCTAAGTTTCACTAGGAAATTGATCCTATACAACCCATTCACCGTGGCCATTTATTGTTTGTTGCAATGGAATTCAATTTATATACTAGGTTACAAGTCCTATAAATACTCCCATAAGTCAAGAAAATTTTTCACCCCAAAGATATCATACATACACGGTCAAAGAAACCCAAAAGCTAGAGAAGGAAAATCCTACAATATCACCATATAATATATTTTTCTCATAGAAGGCGGAGAGAGGAAAAGAAAAAGGTTTTCACATGTATTATATTACAGTCCATTACAACTTTTTAAATCTATCAAGGTAAAATACTTTTATGTTAGTGATTTGTTTCCGTATGTTTTTGTATTCAGTAATTTATGCATGAATTGCCAGTGGACATTCGGGTTTGACCTAACGAAATATGAAAGCATTCGGGAATTCAAAATGATTAATGATGGGTGTCGCTTGTTCAACGACATATTCCATAAGAGAAATGTGGTACGAAATGTTTATTTTATTGTTGTATAATTGTCTATGGAAACTGTACGTATTTTACTGGGTATTTTTAAATATCCACTTTTACAATGATTTTACAAGTTAGATCGGATCGTTTGGATTTGTGGCAAGATGGTGATGCGGGTTGTCAAGTGGATCGAAGGAAAAATAAATATTAAATTTTTTTTATCTTTCAATCTATTAGTTAGTTTTATTCATTCTATGACATGTTATTTAATTAGTTAGATGATTGTGTTTTTCTTAAGATACAATTCTGATGTTTTGTTTAAATATATGGATATTTATGTTATTTTATTTTAAAAAATTATTTTTATTGTTCTTCCTTTAATATAAAGAAAAGTGAATTTTTGGTAACACTTCAAGATTTACGAAAATTTGGGATGTTACAGTTGGCATGATGAGTAATAGAATTCCCTAAACAAAAATGGAAGTACTTTATTATCGATTAAATTAATTAGAAGCATTTAACAAACAACACTATTAAACTATTTATCGACATTTCAACTAACACTTATCAAAATATTGAGATTTACGCCTAGCATCATTAACGAGACACAATGTTGATTATATAATTTGAAATTTATGCTCATAATTTAAAATTTGAGTAATACTTTCGCAAACTTTAGATTGCGAATACAAGTTTTAATTTGAAATTTATGCTCATAATCAAATCTATTAGATACAAATAATATCTAGATGATCAACATGGATGATTTAATTGAGAAAGAAAGAAAGAACAAATTTGATTTGGTGCAATTGTAATTGATCTTTAGGCTTAGATAACTAGTGAGTTTGAATTGCTTAATATAAGTTTTAATGTGGAAGCACTTATTAATAGAGAATCATCACATGACTAGATGTTAAGATTGCTGATTAGGTCCAACCGAACAAGAGCGAAGAAAATGAATGAATTGAGAGTAACCTTTAGATTTACACCCAAGTAAAAGAAAATGATTTGCTGTCTAAGAAGTGTAAATCTCATGAACGAGAAAGGAAATATTTAACCACAAAGGGTTAGGTTGGAGCCAAGTTGAAGATTTTTTCGTCTTGACAAAATCTTTCTAATTTAGATAATAACTGAAAGTGACTATGGATAGAGATGTATACTTAACCTTAGGTGATCTAATGAGCTATTTTCACAAAGATTTAATGCCGTGGTTTTGGTTTTAATCGACATAAAGATATAGTAGGTTAAACTAATCAATTAAGGTTAAATTCGCTCGAGAGAGGTAATTAATTAAAATTGGAAAATCGGGTCTAATATCGTAAATGAAGAAATTATTAATTGACTTATGAAGAAATCAATTGACCGACGATTAAGCGAAACCATGAATTCCAACCACATTTACCTATGAAATTTCCAAGACAGTATAATTTTTAGTTATTTTCTCATTTTTTTGAAATCATAATTTTAATTGTCCGTATTTGTTTTTATTTTTAGAATTAAATTGATTAAAATTTGGGTCAAATTATTAAGTATCAATAGAATGAAATTTTATATATCAATATTGGTCTCATTTTGTAGCTTATAATTAATTAGAACTTTTCAACTCGAGAAAAAGTGAATTCGGATAAGTTATACTCAAGACATTGAAGTTTAAAGAAATTACCATTTATTAGTTTTTAATTAAATAGAAATTGGAAAAGAGGCAACCACCTGTATCTAGAATGGATATAAAAAACCTTTTTTTTAATTGATTAGTTTTGTACTTTAATTAAAAACTCCTTTCACCATTATTCATTGGGATTAGAATCATAAGTTCCAAACCCTCGGGGCATATTTTAGTGGTGCAAAGGACAGAAGTGAGGTAGTTTTAACCTTACTGGCAGTTACGGTGTGAGGATTCGATTCCTGAAATATGAAATTAGACTCTTTGTGGGCATAGTGTACGGGGCAAGCTCTTATTTCTTTGCCTGTTGGGGCACATCCAGCTTCATTACGATACTCCAGGGACGGGGTGGTGGAAGTCCTCAAGGTTGGGGTTCAACCATTTTAGAATCCTAAGTTTCACTAGGAAATTGATCCTATACAACCCATTCACCGTGGCCATTTATTGTTTGTTGCAATGGAATTCAATTTATATACTAGGTTACAAGTCCTATAAATACTCCCATAAGTCAAGAAAATTTTTCACCCCAAAGATATCATACATACACGGTCAAAGAAACCCAAAAGCTAGAGAAGGAAAATCCTACAATATCACCATATAATATATTTTTCTCATAGAAGGCGGAGAGAGGAAAATAAAAAGGTTTTCACATGTATTATATTACAGTCCATTACAACTTTTTAAATCTATCAAGGTAAAATACTTTTATGTTAGTGATTTGTTTCCGTATGCTTTTGTATTCAGTAATTTATGCATGAATTGCCAGTGGACATTCGGGTTTGACCTAACGAAATATGAAAGCATTCGGGAATTCAAAATGATTAATGATGGGTGTCGCTTGTTCAACGACATATTCCATAAGAGAAATGTGGTACGAAATGTTTATTTTATTGTTGTATAATTGTCTATGGAAACTGTACGTATTTTACTGGGTATTTTTAAATATCCACTTTTACAATGATTTTACAAGTTAGATCGGATCGTTTGGATTTGTGGCAAGATGGTGATGCGGGTTGTCAAGTGGATCGAAGGAAAAATAAATATTAAATTTTTTTTATCTTTCAATTTATTAGTTAGTTTTATTCATTCTATGACATGTTATTTAATTAGTTAGATGATTGTGTTTTTCTTAAGATACAATTCTTATGTTTTGTTTAAATATATGGATATTTATGTTATTTTATTTTAAAAAATTATTTTTATTGTTCTTCCTTTAATATAAAGAAAAGTGAATTTTTGGTAACACTTCAAGATTTACGAAAATTTGGGATGTTACAGTTGGCATGATGAGTAATAGAATTCCCTAAACAAAAATGGAAGTACTTTATTATCGATTAAATTAATTAGAAGCATTTAACAAACAACACTATTAAACTATTTATCGACATTTCAACTAACACTTATCAAAATATTGAGATTTACGCCTAGCATCATTAACGAGACACAATGTTGATTATATAATTTGAAATTTATGCTCATAATTTAAAATTTGAGTAATACTTTCGCAAACTTTAGATTGCGAATACAAGTTTTAATTTGAAATTTATGCTCATAATCAAATCTATTAGATACAAATAATATCTAGATGATCAACATGGATGATTTAATTGAGAAAGAAAGAAAGAACAAATTTGATTTGGTGCAATTGTAATTGATCTCTAGGCTTAGATAACTAGTGAGTTTGAATTGCTTAATATAAGTTTTAATGTGGAAGCACTTATTAATAGAGAATCATCACATGACTAGATGTTAAGATTGCTGATTAGGTCCAACCGAACAAGAGCGAAGAAAATGAATGAATTGAGAGTAACCTTTAGATTTACACCCAAGTAAAAGAAAATGATTTGCTGTCTGAGAAGTGTAAATCTCATGAACGAGAAAGGGAATATTTAACCACAAAGGGTTAGGTTGGAGCCAAGTTGAAGATTTTTTCGTCTTGACAAAATCTTTCTAATTTAGATAATAACTGAAAGTGACTATGGATAGAGATGTATACTTAACCTTAGGTGATCTAATGAGCTATTTTCACAAAGATTTAATGCCGTGGTTTTGGTTTTAATCGACATAAAGATATAGTAGGTTAAACTAATCAATTAAGGTTAAATTCGCTCGAGAGAGGTAATTAATTAAAATTGGAAAATCGGGCTTTTGTATTCAGTAATTTATGCATGAATTGCCAGTGGACATTCGGGTTTGACCTAACGAAATATGAAAGCATTCGGGAATTCAAAATGATTAATGATGGGTGTCGCTTGTTCAACGACATATTCCATAAGAGAAATGTGGTACGAAATGTTTATTTTATTGTTGTATAATTGTCTATGGAAACTGTACGTATTTTACTGGGTATTTTTAAATATCCACTTTTACAATGATTTTACAAGTTAGATCGGATCGTTTGGATTTGTGGCAAGATGGTGATGCGGGTTGTCAAGTGGATCGAAGGAAAAATAAATATTAAATTTTTTTTATCTTTCAATTTATTAGTTAGTTTTATTCATTCTATGACATGTTATTTAATTAGTTAGATGATTGTGTTTTTCTTAAGATACAATTCTTATGTTTTGTTTAAATATATGGATATTTATGTTATTTTATTTTAAAAAATTATTTTTATTGTTCTTCCTTTAATATAAAGAAAAGTGAATTTTTGGTAACACTTCAAGATTTACGAAAATTTGGGATGTTACAGTTGGCATGATGAGTAATAGAATTCCCTAAACAAAAATGGAAGTACTTTATTATCGATTAAATTAATTAGAAGCATTTAACAAACAACACTATTAAACTATTTATCGACATTTCAACTAACACTTATCAAAATATTGAGATTTACGCCTAGCATCATTAACGAGACACAATGTTGATTATATAATTTGAAATTTATGCTCATAATTTAAAATTTGAGTAATACTTTCGCAAACTTTAGATTGCGAATACAAGTTTTAACTGAGATACAAATCTATTAGATACTTTAGATTGCGAATACAAGTTTTAATTTGAAATTTATGCTCATAATCAAATCTATTAGATACAAATAATATCAAGATGATCAACATGGATGATTTAATTGAGAAAGAAAGAAAGAACAAATTTGATTTGGTGCAATTGTAATTGATCTTTAGGCTTAGATAACTAGTGAGTTTGAATTGCTTAATATAAGTTTTAATGTGGAAGCACTTATTAATAGAGAATCATCACATGACTAGATGTTAAGATTGCTGATTAGGTCCAACCGAACAAGAGCGAAGAAAATGAATGAATTGAGAGTAACCTTTAGATTTACACCCAAGTAAAAGAAAATGATTTGCTGTCTGAGAAGTGTAAATCTCATGAACGAGAAAGGGAATATTTAACCACAAAGGGTTAGGTTGGAGCCAAGTTGAAGATTTTTTCGTCTTGACAAAATCTTTCTAATTTAGATAATAACTGAAAGTGACTATGGATAGAGATGTATACTTAACCTTAGGTGATCTAATGAGCTATTTTCACAAAGATTTAATGCCGTGGTTTTGGTTTTAATCGACATAAAGATATAGTAGGTTAAACTAATCAATTAAGGTTAAATTCGCTCGAGAGAGGTAATTAATTAAAATTGGAAAATCGGGTCTAATATCGTAAATGAAGAAATTATTAATTGACTTATGAAGAAATCAATTGGCCGACGATTAAGCGAAACCATGAATCCCAATCACATTTACCTATGAAATTTCCAAGACAGTATAATTTTTAGTTATTTTCTCGTTTTTTTGAAATCATAATTTTAATTGTCTGTATTTGTTTTTATTTTTAGAATTAAATTGATTAAAGTTGTGTAATCTAAAGTAAACATTCATCGAGGGATCGACAACTCGGATTCAAAAAGTCAACTTTATTACTTGAACGCGATCCGTGTACTTGCGGTTCTCACTTTCATGGCGAACACTTTTTATTCTTGAGCGAGCACGTAGTAGTCAGATATAAACATTGATGATGTGTCATTTAATTAACTCGAGTAAAATCGGTATGGGTCCGTTTGATTGCAAGGATGAAATTTGGGTGAAAAGAAAACGAATTACAGGGAATTGAATTGCTTAGAACTTGTTTTTTTGGGAATTGTCAATTAAATGTTTTAATATGTCTAATTGTTCACCTAAAAAATGTTGAAGTTTTGGATATTTTGGTATTTGTTTGGTCTTGTTTTTCATGAAAATTGTTAATTAAATGGATAATTTTTTACAATTGTTAATAGATTTTATCCCTACTGCTGAAAATTAATAAAATAAAATAAATAAATAAAGCTGGAAAACTGAATTCCCACCAAAATAGTGGGATTGGTTTTCCACAATTTCAAGAAAAATGCACATGTGTGGGGGGAAAAGGTAGAAAAGAAATTCTCAAAAAAAATATTGCAATCAAACACTACATTTTGATGGAAAATTTTCATTTTTAATGAAAAAGTGACCAATCAAACAGGCCCTAAGAAAAAATGAAGTGGCCAATTGGCAATCCAAAGAAACTGGAAATTGACTTTGGTGGATTGGTATCGAGTTGGTCCAAAATGGATCCAACTCGATCCACGTCTAGACCACCTTTATTCATGTTATGGATCAAGAAATGCGAGTTGTAAAGAACAAATTGCAAAAGGAAGGCAAAAATTTTATTTAGACTGCATTTGACTCCCATTTTTCAAAAATTTATTTTTAACCACACATTCTCTAAAATAATTTTACACGTAAATCGAAAATTTTTCCTTCTTTTTTAATAACATATTCTCCAAAAAAATTACTATTTCTAAATACCTTTTCTTACCAAGATGGAACTCAAACAGGGGATTAATACTCTTCAAATTCAATGTTGTTGAAATTGCTTGACAAAATTACAATTGTAAAATAAATTATGAAATAAATTTCTTAAACCAACGTGTAATAACTAGATACCATACTTGTTGCAATTCAATTGCAATGTCTTAGCAAAAATAATAAAGGAATGAGAGGAACACAAATACGGTGCCACCTCGTTCAATAGTTCAATGAAATATTACGTGTCTTAGGCACCGTTTGATACAAAGAATTTCCATAGAAAAAGGAAATCCTTTCCAATTTTTCCACTTTTTTGAGTGTCTGATGCACCCTTTTTTCTTGGCAATTGAATTCCACGAACAGTGTCCACACGGAAAAATGTGTCCGTGTGGACACTTTTTCCAACTTTCGAGGGAAAATGAATTCCCATGGAGAATGGTGGTTTTTTAGATTCTAACATTTTTTTTTGTTGGCAATAAAAAGAAATTTTAAAAATTATTGTAAAAAAAATTTCTCTATAATTGACAATTTTCATGTAAAACAAAATCAAACGAACACCAAAAAACACTTTTATTTCAACATTTTTCACTTGAAAAATTATACCAATCAAACACAATAATTTACAATTTTCAGGAAAACAATTTTTAGATAATTCAATTCCCTAGAATTTTTTTCTACCCAAATTTCATGTTTGCAATCAAACGAATCCTTAGTGAAAATCTTATAGAGTTTTGAGTTTGAAGTTATACTTCAAAAACTAGTTTTTATGAGCTAAACATAGAGCGAGTACTTTTTTCTCTACTCGTCTGCGAATATATTAAACCTTCTACTACCATTGAAAATGATTTTGCACAATAACAATAACCTAAAAGCTCTTCTAATAAAACTCTCTTGGGTAGGTATGAATTAATTGCTATTCTATGAATTGACCACGGTTACTAGCAATCCTAACTTCATGTAGTTAAAATGGAATGAAATGCCATACTATACGGGAAAACCTAGGTCTTATGAATACAAAATGACGTTATTTTGTTAAACTTAAGATAAAAAATATTTTTAACCGCTCATATAAATACATCACAATTTGTTTATAATCATTTTTAATTTTATTGCAAAAACACAAAACTACTTACAAGTCGACTTATTCAAATTCACATAGTAAAAAAAAAAAAAAAAATTGCTCTAAAATCAATATTTACTTATAATTAAACTTATCAAACTTGTCCAACGGCACAAAGCATGTTTCATTAAGCCCTTGTTGGGATGTGATTTTTTACAATACTTTAATTGAAATTTGGATCGTTGGTAATGTATGATGAGCTCCTTCCAGTCGTAATTTGTGACTAAGCATTTGGTAAATTATCATAATTTTCCTTCTTGCAAACAAAGCAAACTAAATGTGGGATCATAATTCTACAAAAATATGGTCAATTAGTGCGTCTGCTTTTCAAATTATAATGGTAATAATTTTCAGTTTGCTGATAATCGATCCAGACAAAAGCTAAATTTGAAAGTAACCTGAACTTACTTTTAAATATATTTTTTTTTACTAAGGCCATGTTTGATTGGCAAATCTTTTCGATGAAAAATAGAAATTGGATTCCATTTTCCCACTTTCAAGTGTTTGACATGTTTTTTTTTTTTTTGCCATGGAATTCAAGTTCCATGTTTTCTTGGACTTTTTTAGCTTGTTAAGGAAAATCAAATTGATTTTCCCAGTTACTGTAGCATATATGTATTTTTTATTTTAATTTTTTTTGTTGCCAAAGTTAACAAATTTTAAAAATTATTGTAAAAAAAATCTCCCTTTAATTGATAATTTTCATATAAAACAAAGCCAAACAAATATCAAAAGATATATATTTTTATTGAATTTTTTTCATTTTTTTAGCAATGGAAACAAATTTAATCTCTAACAACAGTAAATTCTATTCATTTAATTGACAATTTTCATGTAAAATAAAGTCAAACGAACATAAAAAAAACTTTTATTTCAATATTTTCCACGTGAAAATTTATATCAATCAAATACAATAATTTACAATTCCTAAGAATATAATTTTTAGGCAATTTAATTCCATGGAATTCATTTTCTATTCAATTCAATTCCGTCTTTACAATCAAACAGACCCTTATTTCCAATTTAACTGATGAAATTCTATTTTTTATTTTAAAAATTTTCATAATTTACTTGTAACTTAAAATGGAACTTTTTTTTTCCAGTAATTTTTTTTGAGCTCAGTCAAAGTTTGCCGCCAGTTTAGATCTTGCACGCAGTACACACAGTAGAAGGGCAAAAATGTAATAATAATAATAAATTGAAGACAGCAAATTGAGCAAGAAATCAAAAGCATTTCTAGGGCTTTAATCAATTTTCTCACTCATTCCCGCTATTTACTCTCTCTCCTCAGATTTTCACTCAAGCATATATTCACACACAGACAAATCTATATTTTTATTTTCGAAATTCGATTTGTTATTTTTGTAATCATTGAGGAGCCATGAAGAAGAAACCCTAGCGCTTGCGTAAAATCTTAATTTGGTTGATTTGCGGTTAATTTTGCCAGATTTGGCGTTAATTTTGGGGGGATTCTTGTGTGTTCTCTAATTAGTGTAGAGAAGATTGGAGAATGGAAGGAATTCCGATACCGAGAACTGTAGAGGAAGTCTTCAATGATTTCAAAGGCCGTCGAGCCGGTCTCATCAAAGCCCTGACCGTTGGTATATCTTTTCAAGCAGCTTTTCATCTTTTTTCGTACATTAACACTGTATTTTTTTACGTGGATATATATTACTAACATTTATGGATTGCGTTTCTGAATGTAATTACGTGTTTATACATGTATGAGTGTGTGGATACACGTGTTTATGCCTCTCCGTGTTATTAAAAATGTACAACAATGGAGAGAAAAAAGTAGAAGATAACAATAATCAAAGATAAAACCGACTTGAACAAGAAAAATTATATGTTCTCCTCAAACGATATTTGCCTCTCTTAAGGATTGAAAATGGCAAATAGTTTGCAGGACTGATCAAGCCTAAAGAAGAACACCGAAAGTAAAAAGTGATCTTCAAAATGAACAAGTGAAAATAAAGGAATTTGAATATGTAGAGGACAAAATTTTATGCAAAAGTTGAATGAATAATGGTAAACAGATTTTTCATATGTTTTAGGGATGAACACACCATGTATTTATAGGATTCTACTATCCTTACACATATTAGTTTCAACTCAAGTAAAGAGATGCAATGTTCCACCAAGAAAACCGCCATAAATTAAAAGAAAAAAAAAATAAAATTCCAGCCAATGGTCACATTTTATAACTATGCGACCGCATAGTTATAGCCTATGCCGTCGCAGTTATAGCTTTGGCTGCCTCCAATTTCTCTGAAATTCCACATGCAACCGCAAGCCTCAAAGGCTTATGCGGACGTATAAGCCATTTTTATGGCCCAATCTTTCTCTCATCATCCCTTTTCATCCCTTTTTATTTTGAAAAATAAATTTACAACACTCTGTTCTTCTCAAATTTTATTTTATTAAATTTAGTGGTTCTTTTGTTCTGATGCATGTCTTTGAATTGGGGTTGTTGCAGATGTTGAGAAGTTTTATCAGCAGTGTGATCCTGGTAAGTTAGTTTGATTGTTCTGCAGAAAAATGTTGGGTCTGTTGTGCATATTTAGATCCATATTACTTTCCATTGCTTTGTCAATTACTATGCTGTGAATTTAGAGCGTTTATTGCCGGTTTAATTGCTATTGTTTTTTCTCATTTTGATCACTATCTGCTCATTCTATACATAGTTTTGGCTTTTTCGATTGTTTTGTCTTGCTTTTTGTTTCCATAATGGAAACCTGAAGGATATGTTTCACTGAAAGTGAAGCTCTGAATCTTGCCCTAAGTTTCAATTAAGTTGCCTGCTTTAGATTTCAGTTATGTCTTTTATACTACCTGTGTCTCTCCACCCTTTAATCTGTCAGCTGTTGAAAAGTGTAGTTTGGTTTTTAACAATTGGACGGCAGTTCCATACTCCATGGAAAATTGGCAGAATGTAACTGATGTAAATATTTTTTCCCTAAAGGTTGTAGTTCTGGGTGTTGGGAATCAAAAGTTTTGTCTACTTGGAATAACTTTTCCTTCTGTACTCTTTGCTGCTATGAGAAGCGATTATGTCATTATCTTCGGGTGAAAATTCTTTTCTTTAGTGCTTGGTTTCTTTATTAGATTGACATTTCTTCACTATCTTATAAGAAAATGTCTAAAGTTTATGGTGCTTTTGATTTTGCGATTATTTAGGCTATCATATTACGTCTATCAAACGATTTCAAGTTAGATTAGTTCTGCTATTTCTGCCAGTAATATTTGAGTTTTTGCCTTCGCGAGGGAGGAATAAGCCTCATAACAAATATCAATGAATATATGTAACACAAGAATTTCACAATTTTTTTTTTTTTGATAGGTAATCAGAGAATTTTATTCCTTAAAAGAGAGTACACGGGAGGTATACAATCACTTTAAGTATAAAAGGAACAACATGAAATTAGGCAACCCTACAACAGGATTTTTAGCCACTGCATTAAACCAAGTATACAAAGCCAAGTAAAATAATTCTTTTATCTGTTCTGTTGTCTTTGTTTGGTCTTCGAAACATCGATCGTTCCGTTCTCTCCATATGCACCATACAACGCATCTCGGGATAAGATTCCAGAAAAGTTTGCTAGCCTTATCGTGAAGTTTTCTCCTCCATTCCCGCACCACGTTTTCTATACGCCTAGGTAGCATCCAATCCATTGATTGAGAAACCAAAACACTGTTCCAAAGCCAACGTACACCATCACAATGAATGAATAAATGATCAATCGTCTCTCCATCCTTCTTGCACATATAGCACCACTCGGTTACATAAAATCCTTTTCGTCGAAGATTATCCACCGTTGACACCTGCCCCCCTCATCACTGGTAGGATGTCCTAATAGTCGTTAGCATATTTTGTCCCTAACATCCTCCTCATTGCTAATAATGTCTTCCTATTCCCTTTCTTTATCAACACCTCCTAACAATTATTGGCTGAGTAATTTGCCTCACTGCACTTCACAAGTCTTGGGTTACCTTTTGCTATTTCAGCCTATATGCTGTAAGACAAAAATCATTTCACTAGTGGTAGATCTTTACCCAATTGCAAAAGATCTTTCTTTAAGGTTGGGGCTGAGAAAACAGCCATCTCATATAGCATAAGCCTGATTTGTTAGGATAGTTTTCCAGGCCCATTGACGATACGAAGTAGCAGTAAAAAAGTTGCCCATTTTTATGAATTATGCGGAGTGCCCTAGCCCAAAAGTAAATAAAGAAGCCCAATTATAAAAAGTGCAAAAATCTACTTCTTTCTTGAGCTCAGAATTTTTTATGTTTATATTTCCAATTCTGGGCTCGGAAACAGTACTCTGGACCTAGAAGTAAATAAAGAAGCTCAAGCTCAACATAAATATCTCTAAGACTGATATTTTAACTTAAGCCTAGCTCTGTTCTTTTTTAAATGAAAAAAATTACGAGCTAGATATCTGAACCTAGACGTAAATGAATTGCCCCAAGGTTACAACCTGCCTACCATCCAAACGCACAATAATTAAGATGCAATGTCTCATGGTGTTACCTGCAAGAGAGGTGTAAGGCTCACCTAGAGGCTCAGGGCGCATTTTTCCCTTCTTTGATAACAATTTTTTAGTCTATAGTGATTGCTTTTAAGGCAGGAGAGAACCATTTGAAATTTAAAGATAATAAAATTAGAACTTGCCATGGTTACCTGCTTACATGCTATGCATTATATAGCATTGGCACTTTCTTAGACCAGCTTTGGTTTTAGAACTGGTGTGTTCATCTGAAACAATTTGTTGACCTTTATTTTGCTACTGAGGGCTGCTATAGAATTTTATCTTCCATTCATGGCCAAGAACAAACCGCTGTGTGGACACATAAAGTGCCCATCAAATACCATGAATTTACAAGTCAACTCTCTGTATTCTTGTCTTTTGCTTGTCAGGATGCAGTGTTTTGGTGAGTGAAAGATATGGATTTTAATGATTTTGTATCTTCTTAATGGTCAATTTTCTTCAATGCTCAGTCATTGGTTTTTGAAAAATGAATAATAAACTAAAATAATGTTTTTATGAATGAAAAACATGAAAAGATCTCTGAATTGTCTTTTATTATGCCTTCCTTTCGTGGTGTTCATGGTGGAGTTATGATAAAATATTGGTTCTGACGAAGTAAATACAAATATGGGGTTTTTTTTGTTGTTTTTGACTACATAGATTTTTATGTACAGAAAAAGAGAATCTGTGTCTGTATGGGTTTCCAAATGAGACATGGGAAGTCAACCTGCCTGTTGAGGAGGTTCCTCCTGAACTACCTGAGCCAGCATTAGGAATAAACTTTGCCAGGGATGGCATGCAAGAAAAGGATTGGTTATCACTTGTTGCAGTTCACAGTGACTCGTGGCTGCTTTCTGTTGCATTCTACTTTGGTGCACGCTTTGGATTTGGCAAGAATGAAAGGTAAGTACTCTTACCTTTTTGGTGAACTACATTGGTGATCAGTAACATTTTTTAAGAATAATTTTCTCTAGATTTTGGTTTATAAGTTCACCTAGACTTTTGGGTTAGCTAATTGAACAACGATCTTTTTTATTGTGTTATCAGATGTGTTCAAATGCTTTGTAAGATTATTGATTTCTGTAGATCAAGTCATTTTGGTCTTCTTTATTTGTGATCAGTCTATTGCTTTGCCCGTGTTCCTTTCCAACTGAAATTATGTTCCTCTCCTATTTCTAACTTTAGATTCTACAGTATTCCTTTCTCCTATTTACGTTGAATTTAACTTAGCTGTAGCTATTGTTATTTTAATTCCGTAACCTGATGCTTGAATTGTATTATTATGTTCTTCTATTTTTGTACTCTTGGTGTGACCACCCGACCTTTTACTTGTGTATGTGTACACCTCTGAATTTTCCTCATTGCTTGCACTTGCATCCTGAAACTTTCTTCTGTGACTTATTAAGGTCTCTGGGTTATGCATGCTCGTTGTACTTGTTGCTTCATTAAAATTTTGCAAGCCATTGAGAGTCTTTCATCTGGCGGATTTTTTATTTATTTTTTTTTTTTTTAAAATTTTGATTCTCCTCTTCATCATTGTACATTATTTTTTCACATTAAACTCACACATAATTGTGGTCCAAACTTTTTTTCTTATCACTAACCAGTTTACAATGAAACTGATTGATGGCTCCACATGTTTTGGTGGCCAATTTCCATCTTCAAATGGAATCTTCCTATTTCTAAAACATAATTTGAGCTCAAAAGTTTTGCAATCTAGTGATTCTGAAATTTTACATTGTTGAGTTATTGTTTTCTAGAAATTATGTAACACAACAAAATTTTGTTTGCAATGATAAAGGAAAAGTGAGGATATTATTTTTTCAGTATATCAAGATCTCTTTACTAATAACCCAGTGCTTTTGGTATCCTTTTCTTATCTCTGACATTACTTGATCCTTTTCAGTTTTCATGTGTCTTCTATAAATCAAGTTTGAAGCGTTTCTCTTTAGTATAATATTCTTACTTTCTAGTTTTAAACGTTCATAAGATAGTTTTTTAAGCACAAGTAAATTCTTTTGCCCATTAATCTGGTGAATAACTATGCATATGGGGAAAGGTGCTTTTCTCTACTTGTAAAAAGGTATCATGGAGGTCATTAACTTTTATTGGAATAATTTTATTTTATTTTATTTTTATTTTATTATTATTATTATTATTATTATTATTTTTTGGGTTGTTGTGCAGATACAATCGTGTTGTTTATAGAGTTTTTTTTGTCCTTTTTAAGTAACGATGGGAAGTGATGTAGATTGCTAAACTACCTAGGAGTTCGTGCTGTCATTGATAGGAACCATTTGTGAATTTCTATTTATGGGTTGGTTCTTGGCACAAGTGCAGACTTTCCAACTATTGTAACTGACATTAAAACGTTATGTAGGGGACCATCTTTCAAATCTGGATTTTGATCGCTGTTCCATCTGAAAGCTTACGACATTTAGTCTTCTTGCCACCTTTAACAAATGTATCGGTTTTGGATGTTGGCTTTTCATGTTTTGCCAGGAGACCCGAATCCTCTAGTGTCCGTATTTGTCATCTATTTCTGATTCTAATTTCTAGCTTTTATTGGAAATCGGTTTTGGCAGGAAGAGGCTTTTCCAGATGATTAATGATGTACCTACTGTATTTGAAGTCGTGACGGGGGCCGTTAAGCAGGTCAAGGACCAGGCAGCCTCTCAAAATAACAGCAGTAAAAGCAAATCTAGTGGGAGAATGGTAAGAGTTGTTTCACACTTCTGTCTTCGGCTTGAGCATGTTGGTTTGACCAACCTTAAAAATTAATCATATTGATGGTATACAAAAATAAAAATAAATTATTGGTCAAAATTGAAATATGTTACTAGAAATATTTATTTATTTTACTTTAATGTAAGGAAAAAAATGGTTACTTAAAAATAACTTCTGTCACTTTTAAGCTTAGCGGAACATGCTCTTCATCACTAGCTTTAATTATGTGCCTTCAACTGGCTTTGCTTCCTTTAGCAGTCTCGTCAGCCTGATTCGGAGCACAAGGGATTTAAGATTTCTGCACCCAAAGATGAGGAGGAAAGTGGCGAGGAAGAAGACGACGATGAGCAAGGAGCAATATGTGGAGCTTGTGGAGAGAGTTATGGTGCTGATGAATTCTGGATTTGCTGTGATGTGTGCGAGAGATGGTTCCATGGAAAGTGTGTGAAGATTACGCCTGCTAAAGCTGAACACATCAAGCAGTACAAATGCCCCACTTGCAGTAATAAGAGGGCTAGAGTTTAATCTACCATTTTAGAAGTCGAAATCGAAGGTGGCCAGCGTCAAGCTTATAAATTTGAATACATTCTGATGGGATCGAAATGTTGTGAACTTCTTCAGATTCCTATTATTCGAACTTCTACTTGTAGTTTAGGGATATTCGTGAAGAAAACTTGTGCTTTCCTTTTGAGTGTGATTTTGGAGACATTTTACCCCTCGCGTTCTTGTAGTTAGTGTATGTTTTACCTTGTTAAGAGTCTCAGTCATTTACTTGTAGCTGCTATCCAAGTCGCCTCATCGGGATCTTAGCCTTGAACCCTTTAACCTAGTCTGTTTTTGACGATAGCCTGAAATGAAATCACCTTGTCTCAATTTCATTCCTCAGTTCCTAATTCCAATAGCCTTGCATTCAAAGTCGCAACGCTCCTTTCAGTCATTTCATCGAACAAGTTATTTGGTTCCACTTAGCCCCCATTTTTCCAAATTATAATGAGTGGAATAGTATTTTTTTTATTTTTTTGAGAATGAGAGGTTGAAAAAGAAGGAAAATTTTTCGATTTATGTGTAATATTATTTTATGGAAGATTGTATGATTAAAAATAGGGGAGAGAAAAATAAAATTTAATTTAATGGGGCCAAACTTGTCCTTAGTAGGCCCATATTTCCCCGTACATAATAATGTATCAATCGGTAGCCAATTTAAAATGAGGAAATTGCACTATGCCCCCGTTTCATCTCCATTAAATTTAGCCCCCGTTTGATCCCCATTACCTGAAAATGAAAATGGGAGAATAATATTTTTTAGAAAAATGAGCGGTTGAAAAGAAGGAAAAGTTTTCGATTTAAGTGTAATATTATTTTATGAAAGATTGTGTGGTTGAAAATAGGAGAGAGAAAAATGAAATGTAATGGAATTGAATTTAATGGGGATCAAACAGGAGCTTAATTAAATTACATTTCATTTTCTCTCTCCTATTTTCAATCATACAATCTTTCATAAAATAATATTACACGTAAATCAAAAATTTTTTCATCTTTTTTAACCGCTCATTTTTCTAAAAAATACAATTCCCTCCATTTTCATTTTCAGGATAGGGTTCAAAAGGAGGCTAGATTTCAATTATCGTGGGAAAGCTCTTATCAATGATGAATAGACAAATGCATCAGGATTCACATTTCATTTCTGCACTTCGTCATGTAGCGTGCAAGTTTCAAACTGGGAATAGTATTTGAGCAGGCAGGTCAAAACAAACGCCGTGTTTTGGTGGGTCATGAGGAGAATTCATAATTGTACATTATTGAACAGTATAATAAATTTTAGAATAATATTATCTAACAACATTTTAGGTAACACTGTGTGTGTGATAAGTTCAATTAAAAGTAAAATTATGTGACACATTACTGTCATTTGGTACTATCTAGACCGGTGTTATAAAAGCAGTGAATTAAATATTACTCTAACTTTCAACTTCTTTTAGTTATTTAGCCCCCGTTTGACCCCATTTTTGGTAATGAGAATGGGAGGAATAGTGTTTTATTGAAAAAATGAGTGATTGAAAATGAAGGAAAATTTTTCGTTTTACGTGTAATATTATTTTATGGAAGATTTTGTGATAAAAAATAGGAGAGAAAGAAATAGAATTTAATAAAATATAATTTAATGGGAATCAAACAGACGCTTAGACCTTGAGTGAACTTCAATCTTCTAAAAAATGGGGTTTTTTTATTTTATTTTATTTTAAAAGAATGTGTAGTTAAAAAGTAGAGAAAATTTTTGAATTACATGTAAAACTATTTTATTAGTAGAATTTATGATTGAAAATGAATTTGAGAAAAAAATAAATTTTAAAGAATACGTCTCAAAGAGGGACTTTATACCCGTCGGAGATTCATGCAGTAGTTTCCGTACTCGAATAATATAACTTTTTTTACTTGTAATTGACTGTGTTAAATAGTTGTTAGATATATATGAACAATTTTATGCAATGGATTTTCCTAGCATTTCACGAGTATTCAAACCATTCAAGGGCTACACTGGATACGACACTTGTGGCATGTTCTATGCCAAAAACAATGACAATTATTCATCACTTAGTGCTGATATTGTGTATATAAAATCTATATATTGACTTATATCACGTGGTCATGAGGAAGATAGAGACCTTAATAATGCTTCTAACTATGTAATGTTTTGTTAGTTACATAACAATCTGGCAGACAACAATAATTAAGATTGGATCAAAAGAGATGTGGGATCCTCTTGATGTTGAAAGGTATGCCCTTTTCACATTCCTTTGCGGCCAAACATTCTCCAATAAAATAATTTTTAAAAGTAAATTCAAAATTTTTCTTATTGTTTAATCATACGTTTCTCTTACAAAACAGTATTCTAAGATATATTTTCACCCAAAAATAAGGCTCAAACAAGGGCATAATATGCTGACAATTTCATTCGAAATCATTGGCATATATATATTAAATTTTATTATAATCATAATAATCATCAATAGAAAATTTGTTGGTGATCATTTGCTCTATTTAATTTTTTATTGTTATTTACGAAAAGGTCCGTAAATCTTGGCTAATGCCTCTAAATTACTTGAGCCACCTTTGATAAATGTAAAATTGATATAATCGTGTTAATGTTTGTCTAGTAAATCTTTTGCAAGTGGAGCAAATATACAACCATTTGTACTAATGGAAGTTAGGACGAGTTTAATAGATATACGTATGTATGTATTTGAAACGACAAGTAATTTATTCTCTTAACAGACTTGCATAACTCATAAAGACTTCTAAACTCAATCATAATTCCTAGAGCATAATTGGAATCATTAAAACTTGTTCATAGAGAAAATCTTGTTTCTCCAAACAAAAAAAAAAAAAAAAAAAAAAAAATTAAATTTTGATTTGATAGAGAATAGAAAATATGTAGTTAAAAAATAAGAAAAAAATTTGGATTTACATGTAAACAACGTAGGTTCTCTAGAAAAAATACAAACAAACAGACAAAAGTGATTGAAAAATTGACAGTTCAACGCGTTTTATTGTTTACTTATATTCCAAATTCATGTTATTGAATGATTATCCTTACAAAGTGAATAATGATATCTTGTTTGTGGACTTGTTGACAAGATAGAGCAACTACCTTTCTTTTTCTTTCTTTTGGAATTTTACACTTTTTCACACGAATGTTTTTAGGTAAGAAGATCATCATGCACAATCATGTTGATGATAAGCCTTATAAACCCGATTAAATATATTTTCATTCTTTAAGTATATTGTATATGTTCGAAAGACGCACATCACGTTATATTTGACGTTCTAAGTGAATAAATATGCGTACATATTTACTATTCAACACTAAGCACAAGATTCTACAATTGACCTATAAAAGGCTTGGCTTGGCTTGGCTTCATCATCCTTTCATTATTAATATGAATCATGAATACTCCACAGATTTAAGAACAATTAATCATGTCTAGACAAGCAAACCAACATGGGTCTTAATAAAAGAATCTAAAGACCTTGTCTAGAGTAGTACAATTTAGCATATCGGGTTGTTTAACATTAATTTAGGTGGCAACATTGATTATATTAAATAATAGATTCATTCGAACACACAAACACATGTCTTAATGGATAAAGATATTTGTACAAAATCTTGTTGACAAAATTGTGTATTCACCCTCACAAAATTAGCGAACCTCACGTGAATTTAAAAAATGTCGGCTTGTGATCCTCACCCCCATTGTAAGTAGTGAGTAAGGGAGTTTGTAAAAAAAGTTTGTACATGTAGCATGATCTTTATTTAATTGTACCTATTAAATGTGACACCTAGATCGGTACCCTTCTCCATAGACATCCAATGAATTTGGCTAGAAGTCTACATTCTTAACAAATCCCCCCAAAATGTGGAATTTAACATATTGGATAATACCAATAAAGAAGTTTTAACCATCATAATTAAAAAATTTTAACACAAGAAAAAAATACAATGAGCACACTATCAAATAATTCCCCCACTTTTCTAAAACCTAAACCTCCGAAATATATTGCTTGCTTGATATCGAACTCCCGTTAATTACTATTCACATCAATACTAGCTAAGATTCGAGTAGATTTCTAATTTACAAATTATCTCAATCATTACTCGTGCCCCATGAAAACAACTCAAATATGTTTTCGTCCTCGCATATTAGTTGTTTTTTTGTATATCTTTTTATCTTTATTTGATTATTTTTCCAATTACAAGCCCAAGAGTTGCCAAAAAAAGAAACAAAAAGCATATACAATACAAGTATTATATATAAAATTTGAAGGCAAAATGTAGTACTTAACCTATAATTGTTCAATGTTGCATATTTTATTGAGGTAAACCTAAGGTTCACAAAAGAATGCTGCCAGATAACGTTTTCTTATAATTTTACTCTATTTTAGCAATAATTGTTTCACCTTCATTACTTGTGTTTATTGCTATAAGTGTACATAGAAATTATTTTAACTACTTAATTGTACTTTGCCAACAGAAAATTACCACCTCATGTTTCATGAAAACTCGATAGGTTTTTAATTTTTATAGGCAAAATGATGGATCGAACAGAGTGATTTAAAACAATTCACTTCTTCGACTCTAAATTAATCTAGTTTTGATACTATAGTTGTTGATAGAAGAATGATACTCATTCTATAAACTTCCATACAAATCGATTAACTTGCCTTAACTGAAAATGTGCAACTTAAAGGGTTTAAAAGTTAAAGAAACCTTTTAAATTATTTTGTAATAAATTATACTCAATACAAGAAATAAAATTATGCAAAGGTTTTATTGATGGAAGGCCTCAATTATGATTGATGGCTACAACTTTGTACTTACTTTAGCTGTTTAATTTGACATAATTGCGTGCCATTATATGCAATGCTAGCAAATAGAAGTAATATTATTTATAGTAAAAATTATCGATAGTTATTCTACGAGGTATATATATGGCAGTTTGTTATTTTATACATTAATATGTTAGTTTTTTATTACCTCATACATCAAATAACAAGCTATCATGTACATGTCTCGTATGACAAATACCGATAATTTTCACTATGAATATCATTATTCAACAAATAGTAGCTAGTACACCAGTATTTTTCAGAGGGCTAACTTTTGAATAAGTCGTGAGAAAGTATTAGAACTTGTTTGTTATAAAATTTTTGAGGAGAGAGAAAGATTAGCATAATCTGACTAAAATTTAATTAGAGAGAAATGCTACAGGTACAACACGGTTGAACCTCTTCTCACATTAAGGGGTGGGGCCCGCAATTAAAATAATCGTGGATCCCACGTTTTATGTGAGGGTTGACAAAAAGAGTGTAGCATTTTTCTTAATTAGAAGACCTACTGAAAGAAAAATAAGTCACATCTACTTGAATTGCTTGTTTTCAATTAGGTGTCATCGTTACATTGTGTCCCATTTGTTTTAGTGGAATGGTACAACCAATTCATTTCGTGCTTCCCTAAACAAGGGATGATGAGTAGAAGAATCAACTTTTATTTACAAAGCCCTTTTTCTTTGGAAAATGCATTCAGTTCTACAATGGATAAATATATTACACCACAAAATTTAATTAATACACTACAATTAAAATATATTTTCAAGGAAAATTCCATTTGTACGTAACGAGAGGTACCAAATGGTGTCCCCCCTTCTCACAATATATGATGGGCTCCACGTGAATTTAAAAATGTCAATCCACAGTCCCCATTTTTATTGTGAGTAGTAAGTAAAAAATTCGGTACGTGTAGTATTGTCCAATTTTCAATAAATACATTACAATAAATTTATAATTATACTCTTGATACAATAAAAATGAAAATGAAAAACAAAATACAATATTGTGGTGTACTCATCCTCCCAAGAGTTTATCTCTCCAGGAATAAGCTGTTTATCAGGTGGAGTTTAAAGAAAAAATCTTGAAAGCTGAGAAATTTTCAGCGAATGGAGAATTATCCCTTTATTTTCTGCCACAGAACATGATAAATACTTTAAGATTTTCGACTTAACTTGGATTTGACAATTTACAGAAAATTCAAAGAAAGAGGGAATAGAAAGAGGAGAAAAAATTATAGGGTTAATTATGTCATTTCATTTATATTTATTTTTGTAAGTAAGAAAATTATTTAAAAATGTGGGTGTATTGATAAAAATTTGTAGTGACAATATATTCATCCTTCTACAAATACTCTTCTCAAATGAGTTGCGATTGGAGAAAATGATTTAATGAGCACCAGCGTTCATATTATATTGAGCATGGATAATATGTTATATCAATTCATTGAGTGATAGCAAATTCAAATGTTGAAATCCACCGTAAGTTTATTCACCTATAAATTCATATGTCGTTTCACCGGTACATATTAATCTTTGTTTGGTTCTGATAAAAAATATATTTTTAATAGATTCTAAAAAATAAGTGATTAAAAAGTTGATAAAAGTTATGAATTTCATGAAATTTCTGATTGAAAATAAATTAAAAAATAAGTTTTAAAAGATGAAAGCGAATCAGGGACTAAATCATTCCTCTACGATTATATCACGTCATAAATTTCATTTTAATGAATTGAAATTGCCTAACGGGAAATTATTCGAATATGTTGGCACTTCTCCTGCACTTATTACATGATAGCTACGTATATTTCTGAAAATGATTGAATCTTTTCTATTTATATATACAATCTCGATTATTATTAAAATTAGCACCTCATAACCTCTTTCGCTTTCATTTGAATCATGTTATATAAAAATTCATTTTTTTTTTCAAACTCCTTTCCATTTACATATTCCCAATAAAATAATTTTACGTGTAAATTCAAAATTTTTCTCTACTTTTTAAGTACATATTTTTCAAATAATACTATTATATATATGATTGACCCATATATTTTAAGTGCATATTCAATAATCTAAGAAGTTTTGGACCATTTCCAGCTGCCCAGTGCCTCATTATTTTCAAACTTTTGAGTTTGAATTGGGAGTAAAGAGTTAATGAAAGTACACAATACTTTCACAGGAAAAGAAAGGCTAGGAATGGACAGTTGCCATGAGGAAAAAAGTACAATTTCTTAAAATCTCTATCAATTATTCGAATCCAACTTTAAGGGGTCTATATACGAAATCAAACTCATTTTCGACTTGTCATTATTAGAGATGTCTTGGCTAAATACATACAAAAGAACAAGGCGTGATACGAACTCTATCAGACTTAACACATCAAACTCCGTACATAATCTAATTTATATAGTTAACTTTTTCGAAAAAAAAAATAATAAACAAAGAATACGAAGAGCCAAACTTAAAATACCCCTCGTTTTCAGACATGTTGGACCACACTATAACCCGTCCTAAACATGAACAATATGGTTGGATTAGACAATCATGAACCTCATGGCTCATTTACACATTTTATCTGACCTAGTTCAAGTTATTCTAACGATAGAAGACATTATTTATTTTTAAAGAATCACATAAATTATTTCATAACATTTTACAACAATGGCTATTTCAAGAAAAGTTTAAAATTTTGAATCTGAAATTATGATATCTATAACAATGATCCCTTTACCTTAAAAGAGTGGATGTGGGGGTTGCCATTCATTTATGAGTACCTCATTTTCACACCTATCTGACTCCCAATTGGTTTCTTATTGTTCATCTCATAAATATCACTACTCTTTTTTTTTTTTTTTTTTTTTTTAAACTTACTATAAAAGAGGCAATATGCCAATTAGTGTTCATTCATGACATATTTTGAGTTTTCTTATTTTACCCTTCAATATCCATACTAAATTAATCTTTATCTTTTCGATTGAGTATTAAAAATATTCAACATTGTGGTGCTGTCGTTTTGCCCGATTTGAATTTTTACGTCCAAAATAAAATAGTTGACGTCATACCACATAATATATTTTTTAAGAAAATGATGTAAATTATATTGAGAAAATTGTCGTGAAAAATAACAAATATTAATAAAATAATTGATTTTTTTTTTAAAAAAAGACGAGTTATATGCATTTTTTAACACACACGTTTGATATATGTTTAACTATTTTCGATATTTATTTAAATGATTTGATATGTCTATGATATAGTTCTCAAAATGAGGTTCGAGAGAATATAGAAGATTTATGCATTCGACCACCGTACAATCGTTGACATATACTACAATAAAAGAGTGAATGTGACAAGCACTATTCATTCAGGGCGTATTTTGTGTTTTCCTATTTTACCCTTGAATATCTCATAATATCTCACTTCACTCCTAAAATTACTACTAATGGTCTTCCTACGCGTGAGTGATGTTGCTGTTTTGCCTGATTTGAATTTTTATGTAAAAAAAAAAAAAATAATTCACATCATACCACATAATAATTTTTTAATAAAATGATATAAATTATATTGCGAAAATTGTCGCGAAAAAATAAAAAATATTAATAAAATAATTAATTTTTTTAAGAAAAAAGACGAATTATACGTATTTTTTAATATATACGTTTAACTATTTTTGATATTTATTTAGATCATTCGATGTGTCGATAATATAGTTCTCAAAATGAGTTTTGAGAAAATATAAAAGATTTATACATTCGATGATCGTACAATAGTCAATAAATTTTTAAAGTTAGCTGATTAAAGAAATTCTTAATTTATTAAATGATGTCTCTTTTGACATTAAAAAAATATAAAAACTTATTACAAAATAGATTCGTATAAAAAAATATATCAAAGGAAAAAAAATTATTGTGATACCTCCGTGCATCACGGAGCATGCGCAACAATATATATATATATATATAAATGATGCTACATTTCAATTTTTTTTTTCATTGGGTGATTGATAATTTTTTTTTTCACTTGATGATTTATTTAGTTTTTATTTTATTTTATAAAAATCTACAATAAATTTTCTATGTTCTCTTGAAATTCATTTCGAAAACTATATTATAGACACATCGAATGATTTAAATGAATATCGAAAATAGTTAAACGTACATCAAACGTGTGTGTTAAAAAATACGTATAACTCGTCTTTTTTTTTTAAAATCAATTATTTTATTAATGTTTATTATTTTGTCGCGATAATTTTCTCAATATAATTTACATAATTTTCTTTTAAAAAAAATTTATGTGTGTGACGTCAATTATTTTTCTTTTTGGACGTAAAATTTCCAAATAAAATTATTATCACTTTATAATTTATATAGGTTATAAATTGTTATACTATTTTTTCTACTTTTCTCCTTTTTCTTTACGCAATATCTATAAAAAAAAATATATACTTCTTTTCTTCATTCCTTTACGTAACAAGTAATCAAATTTTTAGATTTATTGAGAGAAATAAATAGATATTTTGATACGGTAATATTATTTAAAAAATGACATAGCATGTGCATTGTACGGGTGGAAAACTAGTATTTAAAAAAGAGATTATTACAAACAGTAAAAATAATTTTTTTAGTCAAGTGATTATAAATGAGATTAAGCTAATCCTAAGGACCTAAGGAGGTGCACTCTAGCAATGATGGAAGGGGCAAGGAGAGAGCGAAGGACAGCAATCAGAAACAAGAAGTAAACCCCACTCATTGCCAGAGAATCTTTGGAGCCACCCCCTAAATTTTTCCTCCTTAAGCGGGTCTACCCTTTTAAGGAGGGAAAACTTTACCATTCCATTTATTTTCTTCGATTTCTGCGAAAAAATTATTAGTTTAACAATCCCTTTTCACAGTTCCCACCCTCTCGACAAAAAAATACGTTCTTTGTTCCTATTTCATCCATCCCCTTCATTCAATAAAACCCTACTGCTAGTTAGTTTACACTTTCGATTTCAGCCCACCATTTTTTTAGCCGTTAAAAATAAATGTTGCATTAAAGAAGGAAAAAAAATCTGTCAGATCTGCCATTTATTGAACAAATTCCACTCGGTTAATTTTCACACGGTTTTTCTTGTCAGTATACAACTTGGGATTGGTTTGTATTATAGTATTTTGGTGTTGTTTTGCAGTTAAATGATGTCATTAGAAATGCACGGCGGCGGAGGTGGAGGAATGGCGGGTGGTGGTGGTGGGATTGATCCAAGCAATCTGCATTTGAAGAAAGAATTGACCCAAATTCGGAAGGCAGCTCGGGTGTTAAGAGATCCTGGCACCACCTCCTCATGGCGGTCCCCGCTTGGTTCTGTGAGATCCCTTCAGAACTCTGCCAAGCATCACTATGCGCACCACCACAAGAATGGCCGCCGTGAATCAATTGATGGTAATGCAATTGCTTCATCCTCTGAACAGTTTTCGCAACTCCAGTTGCAAATAGAAAATAATAATACTAGTTATGGTCACAGTGCTAATAATAATGACAATGTGAATGGGAAAGAGAAAGAAAGGAGGGTGTTTTTGTGTAATTGGAGAAGTCAAAAATCTGAGAGCGAAAGGAGTAGGCAGATTGCGGAGGATGATGTTGAGAATGGTAAGGATGAAGGGTCATCTTGGACCCGGGGAGAAAGTGTGGATATGGATAGCTTGAGCGATGCACAGAATGGTGGTGGGGCAAATGATTCGAAAAGTGATACTCATTTGAGTGATAGATATGCTTCGGCTAGTTTTAAGTGTAAAGATACGAATTTTACACCATCTCTCAAGCACACAATTAAGAAAAAGTCAAAGAGGAGGAATAATTCTAACGCCATTTTGAAGCATCATAATGAAAAATTGAAAAAACAGATTTTAATGAGTAGAGGCACAAAAAAGGCATTGGAGGATTTGACCGGTTTGGGTTTAGGGAGGGATGAATTGTTAAGTTTAGTTGATCAGTCTGATGATACTGAGGATTATTGTAATTCTGAGGATTTAAAAAGGGTGTCTGCGATCTCACCATTGCTTGCAGGGCTTAAGAGTAAGGGTTGGGTTTATTCACCAAAGAAGTTTTTGAGGAGTCACCGGAAAGAGGATGATTCTATTTCGTACAGTACGCCGGCATTGTCAACCTGTTCTTATAATAAATATGGCATCAGGAATCCAAGCACTGTTGAGTCTTGGGATGCCACCACAGCATCTTTCAATGATGCAGATGATGAGGCAATTGAGTTGGATATGCCGGGGCGACAGGGATGTGGGATTCCTTGTTATTGGTCAAAAAGGTCAACACCAAAATCTAGGGGTGGATATGGGAACTGCTATTCACCATCTCTTTCCGACACTTTGAGGAGGAAAGGAAGCAGTATTTTCTGTGGAAGTCAAACTATGTACCGAAGAAGGTATCGCCATTCATCTTTGGGATCGAACAAACGGAGACTTAGTTCAAAAGGTGCCTCTCAAGGTATTGTTCCTTTGCTTACCAACAGCGGTGACGGCCAAGGAGGATCATCTATGGGAAGTGGGAACAGTGATGACGAGCTTTCTACAAACTTTGGAGAGCTTGACTTGGAGGCCTTGAGTCGGTTGGATGGAAGGAGGTGGTCTTCAAGCTGTAGGAGTCAAGAAGGGTTAGAGCTAGTAGCTCTGAATGGAAAAGTAAATGATGAAAGTTCTCCAGAAAATATGAGAAGCTTAAGCCAGAAATACAGGCCAATGTTTTTTGAGGAATTGATTGGGCAGAATATAGTCATTCAATCTCTCAAGAGCGCAATTTCAAGGGGAAGGATTTCCCCCGTTTATCTTTTCCAAGGTCCCCGTGGGACTGGAAAAACTTCAACTGCAAGAATATTTGCTGCTGCTTTGAATTGTCTTGCCACCGAAGAGACCAAGCCCTGTGGGGTATGCAGTGAGTGTGCCGATTTCATATCTGGCAAGAGTGGGTTTTTTAGAGAAGTTGATGGATCCAATAAGAAGGGAATTGATGAAGTTAAAATGCTTTTGAGGAACCTCTCAGTGGTTCCCCCATCTGCTGTTTCACAGTACAAGATTTTTGTTGTTGATGAATGTCATTTATTACCTTCAAAAGCGTGGCTGGCATTTCTCAGATTTCTTGAGAAACCACTGCCACGTGTCATTTTCATACTCATAACAGCTGATATTGACAATGTGCCTCGTACTATATTGTCCCGGTGTCAGAAGCACCTGTTCAACAAAATCAGAGACGGTGACATTGTTACCCGGCTTAGAAAAATTGCAGCTGATGAGAACTTAATAGTTGAATCAGATGCACTAGATTTGATTGCTTCTAATGCTTATGGTTCACTGCGAGATGCAGAAACCATGTTAGACCAATTGAGTTTGTTAGGGAAAAGTATCACCACTTCCTTGGTGAATGAGCTGGTTAGTCTAATGGATTCTTCATTTTCTTGCTTTTAAATCTACTTATTTATTTTCTTACCGATTTTTCCTACTAGTGATCATGCTTTTATATCCGTGTAATGACTTATTGTTCTGATGAATTTTTTTTTTTGGCTAATTGTTGGCATCAACATACTTTTAATAAGAATTAACACATGGCAAGAAAGGTCAAGGCGATTATTTTATCGTTTCTTGCATTCTCTACAATTATTCTCTGACTAATGGAGTGATGAGAGTGCATTATCAGCTAATTTATTGCAATGCAGATGCTTCAACTATAATTTTATTTATTCATTGAATGATACATATCCATTTATTTAATGAGCTTTGTTCTCTGTAGATCGGTGTAGTTTCTGATGAAAAATTGCTGGACCTTTTGGAGTTGGCCATGTCATCAAACACTAAAGAAACAGTGAAAAGAGCCAGAGAGTTGATGGATTCAGGGGTTGATCCAATTGTTTTAATGTCCCAAATGGCGACCCTTATTGTAGATATTATTGCTGGAACTTACCCCAACATTGATGCCAAGAACAATGATTCTTTCTTTGGAGGGAGAAGTTGTAAGTGCCACGTTTTCATGCTTCCTTAAAGTTGCGATTTGCGTTTCATTGTTGTAAATTGATCCCTATAATTTAAATTTCACGTGGGTTGCGCATCTAGCTATATAAGAATTTGACAACTTCTGGATAGTTGGTGGTATATTAGCAAGTATAAATAGTAGCTTCCATGTCCCTTTGTGCTAGTCGTTCTTTAATGTGCCAATTAATTCTACTGACAGAACACTTTGTTGAGAGGATTAATTTTGGTAGCAGTAATTTTTTTTTCCTTGCATAATATAATGCTCAAGTGTAAGTGATGTTTCTTTAATTTGAGATTTTTTTCCTGCAAACATTAAGGCATCTACTTTATGGGTGCACGTGGTTGGCATGTATAATGTCATATCTTCTTGGTCCTCTCAAGTTATTAGCTTATTGCTTAGAGATTTAACTTTCATCCATAGTTTTTCAACTCTATTAGTATTTAGACATCTTGTGTGTTAAATGTTTTCAGTTCATCATAAAAAACTATATAGGCCCCGTTTGTTTCCCATTTATGTAAGAATGAGAATGAAAAATATAGTCGTTACGGATCCCATACACAAGATAGAAATTCAAATATGGTGGCTTAATGTGATGAATAATGGTCATATTTTTCATTTTAATGGCCAAATAATGGGAAACAAACAGAGGCTCAATGATTTTCAACACCAGATCCCTTTGACCCATTCCAGCAGCATTTCTTTGTTGTAGATAAATGTCCTGGGTTTGCGGCATTTTCTTGTAACTATGATTCCTTGTCAATTAATCATCTTCGTTGAAGGTGTAAAATTTGGAAGAAAAACTTTCGCATTGTCTTGTGAGACTGTCGAATTGCTTGAACTTATACGAGTCTTTGATTCATACGAATGCGGAGTTCTTTTAACCGTAATAAAGTGTGCTACTATATCCCAAAAAATGGGAAAAAAATAAAAAAGAAAAAGATGAAAACCTGCTTGTCATGTGATCTATCTAGGGATTCTTCGTATCTTTTTAACAAATTCATTAGTGGTGTATAAGTTATCATAACCTTCTTATTGCCTCCAAAATTTGCTTTGCTTTTGTTCTCAAATAACAACTTTGCTTTTAGCCGTCTTTGGTTCGAAAAATGTTTTCTTTATGTGTCTCTTGAAGGAACAGCGGTCCCTATTTAGCGAGGTTGAACTCAAAATGAGCCGTTCTGCTCAGAAAGCAAATCTTACAAGGAAGTGAAGAACCATGGCGTTCTCTTCTTATTAACCCCTCAAAAAAATGGCGTAATCGAATTAAACATGCTATGAAAAAGGAAAAGCTTATGTGAAAATCCAGAAAATAAAATGACTCCAGATTGGGAGATGATTGTTAAATTCTTTTTCAACCAATTTAAATGCAAGACTTTCCTGAGTGCAGAATTGGGGAAGGGTGGGGAGGAGAGTGGCTGTGGTGGGCAGATGTGGTGCAGTGGGGGTGCATTTGGCATTTGATGTCTAAAGAAGATCTGTTACGAAACATTTAAGAAGTGGGCTGTTATTCACTTTGACTAGTGAAACTTGAAAATGCCCTTTTAAAGAATTCGCCTACTATAAATGGCCTAAACATGTCTTTTGTGCTGTCTTTAAGCATAATGAAAATTTTCATATCATTTCTTTACTATATACTGCAATTTTTATTGGTAATATATATTTCTAACTGGAACTAGAAATGTGGATTGATTTTTCAGTATCTGAAAAAGAGTTAGATAGATTGAAACATGCACTTACACTTCTTTCTGAGGCGGAAAAACATCTGAGAGTTTCAAGCGAAAGATCAACATGGTTTACGGCAACCCTCTTACAGTTGGGCTCTGTTCCTTCACCTGATCCTACTCACTCAGGAAGTAGTCGAAGACAGAGTTCCAGGACAACTGATGACTATCCAATTTCATTTAGAGAAACTACTGCGCAGAACTGTAGATTGGATTCTCAGTTGGCACATAAAAAATCGGGGTCTCCCACATCGTTTCTAAAAGCTGCTCGGTCAGATTTAATGAGCAAAGAGGATCTACTTCTGCTGACTGATGCTGCCCATTTCAATTCCAATCCCAATCCCAGTCAAAGCTCATTAATCAATGAGGAATCATTGAAACCTACATCAAGATGCGTGGACTCGAACGTTATCACTGATATCTGGGTGCAGTGCATTGAGAAGTGCCATTCCAAGACTCTAAGACAACTGCTTCACTCATACGGACAGCTCATGTCAATATCTGAAGTCAAGGGTAAGCATTTTGCTAACAGAAACTCAAGGAACCATTGAATATGTGGATTATAATCAGTTTAAATTTTATGTGCATGTTGGGGAAGTGATTATGGTCTGTTTAAATTATATACACAGTATTGAGTGGTGGATAAGTAGGTCTCATGATTCTGTGGATAAGAAGTATATTTGACTAAATATAAATAAATTATAAAGAGTGCCAAACAAGCTATACATGTTTTCTTGAGTGCCAAATAAGCTATATATGTTGTCTTTCTTTGCTTATATCTACTCTTTCATCCCTGGCACTTGAAACAGCAGTAAGTCCTGTCTTTTTAAGCAGTATTTCTTACTATGGACTAGTCTTGGAAATCATGGTTATCTGAAAGTTGTATTAAGCACAGCATATTTTGTGACGTGATCTTAGTGATGGCATGTTTAATTACTGAGCCCTTGTTTGGTCCACATTATTTTTAAAATACATTTTTCTTTCTCTTATTTTCAATCACATTCTTCAAAAAGAGAATATTACGGGCAAATCCGAAACTTTTTCTTATTTTTTAACCCTACATTTTCCATCAAAATACTATTCCAAAATGCATTTTGGGAAAAGAGAGTGGGTCTTGAACATGCTCTGAATTAATTAAACCTTATAGAACTTTTTCCTTTCTTTAGTATTCCTTGGTCTTACATCTTCTGTTTGCAGGTGGTTTTGTTGCTTACATTGCATTTACGGATAATAATATTAAGACAAGAGCAGAAGGATTTCTTAGCAGCATCACGAACTCGTTTGAAATAGTTTTGCGACGAAATGTAGAGGTCAAGATCATAATGTTACCAGATTCTTTTTGTCAGAAGCAGATGGATACAACCATCAAATCAGTATGCTCAAATAAAATTGAAGGTAATATTGATCTTGATTCACGTCGGGAGCCATCGAAGGTTTCAAGAGGAAGCTTTAATGAGTCTGAAGATCATATAACTGGAGCCTTTGAGTCTGCTGCTCAAAGTGGTAAACCGAGCAGTTCGAAAATGAGCAAGTCAGAAATTCCGGAGCAGAGAATTGAGTCCATTATACGCGAGCAGAGATTAGAAACTGCATGGTTACAGGTTATGGAGAAAGGCACTCCTGGATCATTGAATCGTTTAAAACCCGAAAAGAATCAAGTCCTGCCTCAGGATGGCATTGATCATCAAAATGAAATGGAATCGTTGACTTCTGTAGATTTTCCCTTGCAGCATTGGAAAGATGAGCTGAATCATGAGATCAAAGCTTTGAAGATTAATGAGGCAACGGCACCCCAGCAGGACCACACTGTTAAGAGGAACGATCATTATCCCATCTCTCCAAGCTTGTTGCATAACAGTAGCTTTGCAAGCAATTTCAACGAACATAATATGTGAGTTATCTGCCCGTAATCAAATCTTATGCTAGCCAATTAATTTAAGCTTTGCAATTTATGGAGTATTAGGTGTAATTGTTTGGTATTTAATCCCAGTCGCATATTAACAGTTATGATAGCAATAGGTGTAAATCTGTAATTTTTAGAGAAACCCAAGTAATAAATTTGAATATTAAGGCATCTAGAGAATACTGGTGTTAGTTTGAGTCAGCTCTGTGTACTTCAAAATGAGTTTTGAATTCTAATTTGATAAAAATTTGAAAGTCGGCTTTCAGAAGAATTCTATGGAGCTTTGTTTTTGGAGAAACACTGTAATTTAAGTCACATATTTATAGGATCTCTACTCTTGTTAGAGGTGCTAGTATGTTGTCATTGGATTTTATAGCATTTCAATCACACTAAATATAGCCTCACTTTCTAAGTCACATTATTGTAGGATTTTCACTTAAAGAGTTATCATGAAATTATTCTTCTTGCCCGTATGAACCCTAGAAATCAAGATATAGATGAACGATGATCTCTGAGCTATTAAGAAAGGTGATGGCATTATAATTTTGGACCAAATTTATCAAGATGAATTTGGCCTTCTCTTCTTGGATTTTTTTTTTTTTTTTTGGTCAAATTCTAATACTCTTCTCGTCATCTTCATCAGTGGATATGAATCAGGATCAGGAGCAGGTGGCTGCAGTGGGTTCTTCTGTTGGAATAACACCAGACCTCCCAGAAGTGGAAAGGTAGGCCAGTGCATTTGTTTCAACACGCGTGCGCGCGTATATATATAGAAAATCAGTTTTTTCTTAAGAAAATCCTTTAAACATATATCTTAAACCAGGTTAAACAAGGCCCCCCCATCGGGGCACACAGAAGTGGACGTATTTCGTGGTTTGGAGAGTGTGCAAAATCAACAACAGGCAATAGATACAGAAGATAATAGAGAAGGGTAGAAATTTCGAGATTTTTAACTTATAACGTGTTTATTATAATTATTTTCTGTATTTATTGGCTCAACTGAGCCATTTTTTTCAGAAATTATAAATATGAGGCACAGTGGAGGAAAACTGATGTTAGTTATTACAGTTATGGTCCTGCATTTCTTCAGGTCCGGCCAATTTATGGGATCAATATAAGTGGGGGACTTCATTTTTCCTTTAGTCTCCATTATGATCCTCTTTGCAATATTTTTACACTTTGGGGTTAATAATTCAAATGGTCATTGAACTTTGCAAAAAGTTTTCACCAAGTCACTGATCTTTAACAATCAGTCATCACCGAACTTTGCAAAAGGTTTACACGGAATCATTGAACTTCAAAAATTACTTCATTCATGACTAAACTTGTCAAAATGTTTTCATGGGGTCATTGAACTTTGCAAAAACTTTCCCAAGGATTACCAAGCTCAGTGAACTTGAGGAAAGTTTTTGCAAAATTCAATAATGAATAAGATAATTTTTAAAGTTTAGTGATCCAATAGAAACTTTTTGCAAAGTTCAGTGATCTTGTGAAAATATTTTGCAAAGTTTAGTGATTTTGTGAAAACATTTTGTAAAGTTCAATAATGACTTCGGTGATTTTTAAAGTTCAGTGATCAGATTAAAATTTTTTGCAAAGTTTAGTGATCATTTGGGCTATTAACTCTAGTTTTAAGGGTGGGTTTTACTATGGATGCCTATAAAGGTAGTGTCAGAGAAGCAACTCTTCTCGGGAAGCTCGCATTGTGGACATGGTGATTTAAGAACCCCATCAAGTAGAAGACTGGTTTTATCGAGTCACATCACCGGTAAGAGATTTGTCCACATTGGGAACACTTCTCTTTGACCGGTGACTTCTACTCATAAGTGCTTGTAACGATAATCAAGTTTAAGAAAGTTCTCTTCCAAGTTCTTATGCATTGTATCTCTTGTTTATCACCAACGCTCCCGTACAGAGGTTAGCTACAACAGGAAGTTTTGGCACTATATTTTTGCACAGTAATTTTGCTCATTTTTAGCAGAACATGGTACCAAAACGATATCAGAAACAAGGCAAAACTAAACGAGGGAACAAATTCTGCTCGAATCATCAACTCCTCATAATGTAGAAGTCGTATAAAACTCAAAATTGGGATTAAACGGTTTAAACGAACACAAGTGATTTAATGGGCTGAAACTGCAGAGACAGGATTCAACATTCTTTCGGCAAGTAACAAATCATCAGGGGTTGTAACCTGTAAGTTGTGCAGTAGTATAAGTACATTAATTTCTGCTACACACTGAAGCAAATATGTCTTTCAGGTCATTGAATATTATTCTATATTAAGGTCTTAGATTCTTGTTATCTTATATATAAATTATGAAGGAAAAGAAGATCTAAGAAAATTCAGATGATTCATAAAATTATTTCACTACCTTGATGTTGGTATAGGATCCTTCAGTAATATATACAGGATATCAATAATTCACAGATTTTTATGGATAGCAGATTATTTATATTCGTTATATTTTATAGTTATTGAACTAGAATAAAGAACAAAGAATTTTATGATCTAATCATATTTTAGTTAAAATTGTTACTAGTTTTCAAGATATTTTAAAGTTTTAATAGAGCAAAAATTTTCGGAAATATGCGTAAATGAGAAAAGTTTACTTATTTGCAAATTAATCACTCACTAGCTTTAAGCTCATATATTTTTTCACTTTTTTTTTTATCAGACAGATAGAGGCCGAATTGAGCAGCTTTAGAGCCTGTCGAACCATCGAATTGAACCACGCGTCATAGGTGTATGACATCCTTTATTAGATTATATATTATGTGTTATTTTGAGATATGTGTAGCTTAAATCAGAAAAGTTCATATGGGCTCATTAGATATTTGACATCTTTAGTATATTTGAGGATTGTTGATTGTAAAGCAAGTAAATATTAATTTGACAGCATTTTATTTGAATAGTTTGTATTTTGGTGGATCGGTGTACCCTAAATTATATTATACCCTGCAGAACCAAGGGAATCATTCAGAAAATTAAAATAAATAAATTTATATCTTGAACCCCATTTTTTTTTTCCAACGGGCATTAATCACATAAAGACAAATTAATTTGTTTACGTTTTCAAACATTCTAGGATATTATACCATTTGGAAGTTGGAACCATGTTGCAACATTTTGGCTATCATGACATGTTTGCCCAAGAGAATGTTAAATTTACATTTTGTAACAAAGTTTTTTATTGCCAAATATGTTTGGATGGGCTACTCTTTTCTCGATTATAGGTTAAAAAAACTTATTTATTTTCATAGTGAAGTAGAGGGGTAACTTATTTTTCACTTTGACTAAGAAAAAGGTATTCATGTGCTAGGAATGATCTAACGGGCACAAGGTATATTTTATGTTAAGCATAGATGAAGTGTCATATAAATTTATTGGTGAATTTGAATTAAGTCGTCGGTGCTTAACATAAGATAAGTACTGGTGTTTATTAGATTATTTCTGATTTATATGCTTACTTTTATGCTTAAAAATACTTACGAGTAAATAAGCTTAACAAACATATGCACATAATCGTCATACGTGCAGTATTAAAACATTGCAACACTCGGATTGGACATTCATTTAGTTTTCTTTTCGAGTCTCAAAAATTGTAATTCACTTCCATTAAGAATAATCATTTATATGAACTACTGATGCTGAGAAAGTGATTTAAGTGAAGGTTAAAAGTTCAAAGAATCACTTGGCATTCCTAAGCATTTACATCCTTGGTGCAAAAGTAGTATATTTGGTGTTCCTACATTATCACAAAGTTTTAACATGCTGTCAACTTATACATAATATAAAGAAGAATTATCCACCGAGAATGAAGAATCGTCTGTTAACAAGTTCAAAGCCTTTCTTGAGCAAGTCGGGCTTGATAACCTCCACAAATAGCGACAGCTCGATGGTTTTACAAATCTCTCAATAAATTCAGCGAAATAAACTTCTGCATATATTCGACGAAGTTGAGATGCTAAATTTAGAAACCAGAGGGGTTTGCATTTCCCAGAGCATTTTACTGTTAAGAGTTTTCACTACAAAAGATTCACTATCTGCCTGAAATAAAGATATCATACTCGTGAGTACAAATAAATATACAGTGATGTCTCCAAGTTATATGAGAAATGAGAGCGATAATAAGGAAACCCAGGACTGACAAGAGTCATACGTTATTGGAAGTGTATAATCATGGTTCTAATGGAAAACTTTAAAATCATACAGATAAAATGGCAGATTTCCAGTTTCATTTAGTATAGACCATAGAGGCAGAAAATAAATGTGGACCTCTTTGATTGTAGCTTTGGCAGGAACACCTAGGACAGCTGCCCCAATAAGCCAACCATCCTTTAGAACCTGGTAAAGAACCAAAAGAGTGAGTGAACACGTTTTTCCTACTAAAAATTATATGCACCAAGAAATAATAGTGAAGGTAGGTTAGAGCAGTATATTTGGCTAAACTTAAAAAGCAAAAGTTACTTGGCATGCGTTTCGATAGAATTATAAATAGACAGAAATGAGTGGTGGATAATTGAATTGTTCTTGTGAGTTCATTGAAATGTGTGGTTGAAAATGAAGTTGATCATTTATAAATATAAATTATAAATTAGCCAAACGGAGGCTTAACTTTTTTTTTTCCCCACACATTTGAATAAGTTGCTTTTCTCTTACTTTTGAGTAAAAAGTTACTCTTCCCTTACTATCAAAATAAGTAACTCTTGTTTTCATTTTTGACCAATAACAAAAATTATATAATTTTACACTTATTTCCTTATAGTAAGCATTTTAAGCTTATCCAAAGATGCTCTAAATGAAGCACATTTTACATTGAATGACAACCCAAAGCAATAGAAAATGGGGACAACTCATAGAACTGTTTGCAATTGTTAGAGAAAGTCTTATCTAATTTTTTTTTTAATTTTTTATTTTCAGTAAATATAGGATCAATGCCAAAAAAATAAGTCACAAGGAAGAAAATGATACAAATTAAGCTGATGTGCAAACCTTGGCTACATCACCAGCAAATACCAGAGGTTTTGCAGAATCATGAATGCAGATGAGTTCAGAATTTGAATCGATTGCCTGATGCACAAAAACATCTTTTATAATCAAAGGAATATAACCATCACACATTACAATAAGACACACTTGAACAATGCACTAAGTCTTAGTCCCAATAAATTCGTAGGTAGACTACATGAATCTTTTTTGTCATTCCATTGTGTCAGTTGTCACATCTGTTAAGTCCAAATTGTAATCGACAATTTTCTAAGTCAAAATCAGGTCCTAGTATTCTATTAGGAGTTTAATTAGTTATAATCAAAGTCAAAATAGTTAAGAATTGACAGTATAAGTCTTGAAGGATTCAAATGTCAAGATGTTCAAGAAAATCATATATGATCAATGGAATGCAAGTAAATGTCTAAAGGGTGCAGAGAGCTGCATAAGTTATGCTTTAAATTCTTAGTCACAACTTGCAACACATTTTTCACATAAAAAAACATTCAAATTCGGAGAATGTTATTTCTAGAAGAATTGTATCCCTTTGACTCTATTTTCCAACGCATTTTTAATCATTTCAATCCGATACCGAAAGATAAAGCTACAATGAAAATACTGATAATTGCTCAGTTGCCGCTCGTCTAGCACTAGCCTAGAGCTCGAACGATAGCTTGACATCCGGAATTCTGTTTTGCTTCAAACACTAATTTTTCAATTCCTCTTATATGCATATCATTCTCTATGAACATTCCGAAGTGTGATGAATCATAATTATTCCATTGAGATCATTCATTTGAAAATTCAAATTACTTTCATTGATTTCAAGATTAAACCACCATATTATTTGATTCATAGAATCATCCGAGCTTAGATTTGGTGATTGAGCTATAAACATTCACATCCAACCACATATCAAAACAAAGAAGATCGTTGATCAATCACCAAAACCTACCTTCGCCGATTAGCCTTTACAGTTATTATAATTTTGAGAAGAAGTGCTAGGAGTTTTGGCGTTACGGAACGAAGTTACATTGAAAGAACGAAGAATTCTTCATTGACTAATTCCCAAGAAATGATTAAAAGTGACTTGTTACTTTTTTAATTGTTTATTTCTGCATGTCGGGTCTAAATAAATAAATCAATCGGCTAATTAGAACTTTCAACATCACATCACAATAAGACATTCATTTGATTTAAGAAAATAGTTCTGCTATGTGTACCGAAAAAGTGCTATCAAAATTGCTATAGATATCACTTGGTGATTTTCCATTGGAAAATGTTAAAAAATAAAAAATTGACCCAACAGAAAATGACCAACATCTGTAACAATTCTGTCGACAATTTCCTTACTGTTAAGAAATTGCATTTATTGTTTTAATAAAAGAAAAGTATTTTACAGGCTAATCTAGATGTTAGAACTTGTCAAAATAACATTTATAGAAAGTAGCAACTGACATACTATTTTAACAAGTTTATGGCATGCAGATATGGTTGATGTTATGAAATTCGTCGTCTCCTACGGTGGTACATTCGTCAATATTGATGTCGAGTGCAAGTGGTTAGGCAACCGAACAATATCAATTGTTGTCCGACATGATATTGAATATGAAAAGTTTGTACATAAATTATTTGAGAAGCTCAATATTGACTGACTGCAGTTTCAGATTCAACTAAAATTTAAAGTTCCAAGCATGAACGTACCCCCTGTTGATGTAACCGACAATGAGGCTTTGCAATGATACATTTTTGTTCACACACAAGCAGCTTTGTGTGTAATTGCAGATGAATATAATGCTGGAGAGCAAGAATTGCATGTTAGGGATGGCACGTCCTTTCCAATAGAAGATGCACGCGACGCAGTTAGTGTGTGCAAACTACAAGAGCCAGAAATGATTCATAACGCGGGTACAGGTTTAGGTAAAGGGAATTTCTATATTGAAAATACAATTCAATCGATCAATCAAGAGGAAATTTACGAGAATCAGATATTCTTTACCAAGAAACAACTGCACACAAGGCTTTCACTAAATGCTTTGATAGAGAAGTTTCATTTCAAGATTAAAAAGTCTAATCCTAGATCTTTTACTCTGTGTTGTGTCGACACCACATGCCATTGGTTACTGCGAGCCTCAAAGATAAAAAGTACAAACTTCTTTAAGATTCGAAGGTACATACCTGAGCACACATATTCTTTGGACGTTCAATGGAATGCACAAATTCATGCTACGAGTGCACTGATTGAGCATCACATTACCAGACAATTGGCCGATGGAAACTAACCATACGTTCCCGCGGGCATTGTCGGGGATATACAACGTGAGTTCGGTGTACGAATTAGCTACAGTAAAGCGTGATAGGGGTAAAGAGAAGGGACTTCTAATTCTTCATGGTTCACCTGAAGAGAGTTATCAAGAATTGCCTTTATACTATCACATCTTAACTGAGAGAAACCCAAGAATCGTCACACACATTGAGCCCGACCCCAATAACAGGTTATTGTACTTTTGCTTAGCATTCAGGTCGAGCATACGTGGTTTCGAGAGCACATGAGGTCGGGACTTTGTGTTGACGGGAGTCACTTGAAGAGTCAGTATAAGGGAACACTACTAATAGCTGCAGTGTAAGATGTCAACATGCAAATATATCCTATTACATGGGGTGTTGTCGATAAGGAAATAAATGTATCAAGGTATTGGTTCTTCATGATGTTGAAAGATATTGTCGATAATTCAAATAAGTTAGTGTTTGTATCCGACAAGAAGAACAACATTAAGCGAGCAATTACGATACTTTTCTCGCTTTCGTACCACATTGCCTGCATATGGCATATCGAGAAAAATCTCATTGTTAGGTATAGCAGTCGAAACGTCATATTCATTTTCAAAAGTACAGCACTCGTATATCGCGTATCGAAATTCCAGCAAATGATGAGATTTGGACCATTCGGCTAGTAGTTGCATCTTATTTGGAATGTGCTGGTCCATCCACTGGTCACAGGCAAATTTTGTTGGTAATCGGTACAATGTCATAACTAATAATATTGCAGAGTCATTGATTTCAGTTCTCAGGCGACAATGAAGTTTCTCTATAACCTCGTTTGTCCAACACATTACGACATTGATGCAACAATGGTTCTTCGAGCGGAGAAACGTATCTACCAACTGTCATATTACCCTAATATAAAAAATGGAGGGAAAATTGAAAGAATCTTTTGATGTCGATGCAACCTTGACAGTACGAAATTTGGATGAACTCGTATTAGATGTTGGCATAGGTGCAGAAATGTGTACTGTCAACCTTGTAGGTAAGACATGTTCATGTCAAGAGTTTCAGATGTGACAAATTTCATGTGTATAAGCGTGCTCAAAAGGTATATCACGTACGACTTGTGCTCCCGTTACTACACCACGGAGTGTTGGCAAGTTTCATACACCGAACTTCTTTACCCCATTGGAATGAAGTCAGATTGGGTTGTTCTGGATGCTATTAGTTCCATCAACATTTTGCCTCCAAATATATGTATAGTACCAGGTTGCCCTCCTACCCAACGTAGAAGGTCAAGAACTGAATGGTCTACCAACATCCAAAAATGTGGTGGTTGCGGACACAACAGACAAACATGTAGGAACCCGACACGGAGAAGTAACACGTGTACTTGAATTACCAGTGTATTTTGTGTATGAAATCATCTGCTAACATGGATTATCCATGTGTTCAGTAGACTTTTGTACATTTCATGCTTTCTATCATTTTCTTTCTAAATGTAATCGGTAGGGTTTGATTTTGTGTATGAAATGATTCATTAACATGTATTATCTATGTGTTCAATAGATTTATGAGCATTACATGCTTTCTATCATTTTGTTTCCAAAATGTAATTGGTACGGTTCAATTTAATTATCATGTCATTTCATGAAGACAAAAGTCAATAACTGCTTCAGTATTGTAATTTTCTTCGTTATTATATATACAACTTGGTAATGGATACAAAAGGAAGCCATGCATGACTCATTTTCTTAGATCACTGGCCATACTAAATAGTTGTCACAACAAAAGCAGAAAACCACTATGTGCATGTTCGAGATCATTGCACATACAAATTGGTCGTTACCACAAAAATTATCCATTATCCATATACTTATACATATGTTGTCGGATATGCTTAGACATTTTAGATATACGATCGAAACTTCTACATGTCCTTCAAAACCAACAAAGAGGACATAAAATTGTCATTGTCATCGTTGTCGTCGAAGCTTATCACTATCACGTCATCACTTCTGACTGGAAGCCAGAAATTATCGTCCACCAAGGCTTGGTCTGCTTTTGATGGGACCTCCATTGGTACATTATCACGATCGATGTTATGATCACCATCTCTAACTTCTAGCGGCTCAATTTTATCGATTAGATTAGGGAACGGAATGGGGTGAAGGCAAACCCTACGACGGCGGTTCATTACTTGAGGAATATATGGAACAACGACATTGATTTTTTCATCGTCTTCCGAGTTGATGATGATGGGGTTGGCCGCTGAAGAGCAGGTAAGGATACGTTCATGACAACATCAATACGTGGAGTCCATTCGGTTGATGAAGACATATTTACCGGAAGAACTTGTTCACGTTAATATTTTGTTTAAAGAACCATACTTGCATATTGAAGCCAATTCTATTATTTTATAGTGGACACTGAGGTGTGTATTACTGCATTAAAAGCCCTCACATCAACTCCACCTGCTTGTATTTACATTTGATTGACATGCTGTGTCCCCATAATATCTTCTGCTTGTCTATCAGTCAATCTTAGCCTCCATTTGGCCCATTTTCGTTCCATTGTTAATACTTCGAATAGTATTTATTGGAAAATGTGTAGTCTAAAAGTAGAAAAATGTTGAACGAAAAAGGAAAATAAATGCAATTCATGACATTTCATGTCGTTCCAACACTTCAAAAGTTGTTATCGACATTTGTAATCCGATCACTGGACACTTGAACTTATATTAGACACTGCGTTAACATTTGTACCGAAACAGGAAACGGGACATTTCTCGACATTTCTCGACATTTCATACATTTCTTGACATTTGTCGTGTAATTCTTGACATTACATGCTTGCATATCTTAACACTTGACATTACATTTGTCTAGAATGACAGTACAAGCATAAGAAACACATAAATATAGGAACAAACAACTGTTCATGGACACCGATTGTGAAATATAATCAACGGTCACATAATCAAAGTACAACTAGCTACTACAACTTTTTCACTATTGGGGATGAAGAAAGTATTTGTTATGACAAAGATCTAACGCAATCTTTCGTCTGTATAGTGACATTCTGTTTGATGAAACCGATTCTATTGGATGCTCTAAAATGAAGCATTCTATATTTTTGAGTACAAACATACGCAATTTGGTCTGTACAAGAAATGGTGTTATGCTAGTCTAAATTAGTACATACGATAGTAAATAACAAGAGTTGAAATACTCACCCATTGTTCGCACATGGTAGCTAAGGTATAATCTCATGCTTCATTCGTTCATTTCTATGTTTATTTATATCTTGGCAGGCGGAAAGGGGTGAACACTATAATAATCCTTGAACTATATTGCATGTTACTTTTGCATGTGCCTTGATTGCATCTAGTGTATGAACATTATTGTTGCAGTCGTATATCTGAAATTTTCATTTAGGAATATTGACCAGAAAAAGATAACATTCATTGCCTGGATATGAGTTTGGAATTAATAAATACTTGCACCCTATCCACGGACAACCACCTACAAGCAATCTACCATTGACGTAGTCTTGTAGACGAGTTCCATCTGGTTCACCTCTCTGATTTCTCATTCAAAAGTCTAATTGCCACCTCATTTGATGAGAACACTCCTCTTCAAATTGAAAGTCCAAAATTGCATATTGTTTATTGACGAGAGTACAACCTTCATTCATACGACACCACAATAACTTCAGCTCCAACTCAATATGCTAATGAAATAAATACATATAACATATATTAGACATATTAACTATGAAATCAAATTGATTGTCATTGCTAACCTTCACTAATCGCAATATTCAGATCTTTCGTTGAATCCATTAAAGTTTTTAACATGTCTCTTCCATAGACATTGCCACTGCCATTGTCCATATATACACTGCATAACATATTTTAAATCACTGTCGAATAAATCAACTGAGAATTTTTGACATTGATATAATAATGTTTAGCATTCAGATTAGTAAGAATGAGTTAAATTTGTTACCTAAATTAATTTATCGATATCCAATCTCTAATTTTTTTGTACTTTTTCATGTCGTAGTCTTCTAAAGGACAACTTGTGGATGACGAAAACTGTATTTCCTTTTCTTTTCCCTTTCTCTTCTCCACCTTTCAACACTTTCAATTTGTTGAGACGTTGACATCTCTTATTGTTGATCAGTAGGATTTGGACTTGCATGGGGATGAACATCTTACTGCATGGAACCTATAATGACTTCCATGTTGGATTCCTAGTTAGATAATCTGTTTAGCATATTCTCATTCTTTTTGTCAATGTAAGATATCACAAAACATAAACTGGTATCAACATAAGACCGCATGTGATCTTGTTGCTGTTGGAATAATTCTTCTTGCCTCTGGAGAATTGCTTGATAATGGGCTTCTTGTTTTTGTGATTCTTGGGCAATCTGAGTGCTAAACAAACTTGATAGAGAATTATCCATGTAAGAATGCAAACCAGATTGCATGTCATTTTGCAACGATTTGTTATGTTGTTTGAACAGCTACTTTTGATTTTCAAAGATCGCATGGTCTGGGGCTCTTGATTCTTCAACAAATTATGCCTTCAAGTTGTCACATAGATCGGACACATCTGATATCGTATGCTGCATGTACATACCCAACATTTCTTCCATTCGATCTTCAGTTATATATCTGGAGGCACCAGAAGCAGACCAGGCCCAACTTCAGTTGAAGTTCTTGATGTACCACGACTAGTCATTTCTTGTACACGGATGTTATCCAGTATTGGTTGTGCTACATTATCTAATTCTCCATTGACAATGGTATCTAATATACTATGTTCATTGTCAGGTCGCATTGAAAGAGTTGTGCACCACGGTATTTGTAATTCTTCTTTCGTAGGCTACATCACTGCAATGACTTCGATATATAATCATAATAAACTATTGGAATCAATCTATTGAATTTAACTTTTTAATAATTAAATGCAAATATCATTCTACATTGAAAAGAAAATTTTTTTACCTCTTCAGTATCCAAAAATTCCTTAACATTCGATTCCTTGAGTATTGTATTAGGCTTTCACTTGTACATTCATAGACTCCGTGCCGTTTTGTATCTACGGCTTCCAAACTTTTGTCCAATATGTGGAAATGCTTCATACATCAAATATTGCAACATAATTAAAGATAAATATGTGAAAATAATTTATTTTTTGTACAAAGAAATTATACATAATATATTAATAATTAGAATAGGAACAAAATACCTGAAATGCATACCGCATACATACATTCTGTTTGTTGTTTCTGTTGCATCCTTCGTATTATTTTCAATTGTGATTCTTTTAATGAATTTAACAAAATGAAATATGTTTTACGCCCATGGATACGTAAGGAACTCATCAAGATGTTCAACCATGCCCAGAGTTCTATAATTAATTTGTCTTGCAGTCGGTTTCAACACACACTCCACCAACATAACTAATCCCAGCATAAATTAATCTTCTCCGTATTCACACATGTGGAAAGTTTCAAAAAGCATTCTATTGCTAATTCTTTTTTGCGCCATTGAAGTATTGATTTATTATAATAAATATCTATGGATTGTTCATGACAAAGTAGTCCAGTAATGAGACAAAATTCTTGCATGCTAAATCTAACAACATGGTCATCTAACTGGAGGAAATATAGTTTAATAGCCTAAATAGAAGGAGAATTTTCCAAATTAGTCTAAGAAATAAAAACATTTGAAAACTAGTCTCCAAACAATCAATTTTCCAAAAATACCCTTAACAGAGAAATTGCAACCAAAGCCACTACAATGTCTAAAAACCTTCAAATAAGTCCTCAAAGAAATATAGATCAAAATTCTTTAATAAATTTAGATCCAAATATTATACAAAATTTTATTGACCTAAAAAATGCTACAAAAAATGAATTAACCTATTTGGAAGAAGATCTGAAAGACTTCTTTATAGAATATTTAGACCCAAAATTAAAAAATAAAGATGATTCCATAGATAATGAAGCAATCAAAATGGAAAAAGACATATATAAATTAATTCTTAATTTAAGAAGGAGAATTGAAAAATTAAACATAATTATTCAAGAAAAAGTATTAATAAAAAATGGTGAATTTTATAAATTCTATTGTGATATTTTAAATACTTATGAAGAATCTAATTGGCTCAAAAATATTAACCCCTCCGCTGCACACTCCGACGAAATGGTATCAGAGCCATGTTACGAACCAAAAATTATGATGAATATAATAGATGAAGAAAATATAATAGAAGAATTTTTGAAAAAAGTTGAAAAACATAAAAAATCAAGTTATCCTTATTTACCTAAGAATACCACAAATGAAAATTTTGGGGATATACATAAAAGATTAGAGAATTTAGAACATAATCTACAAATAGGAAATGCCCTCTTAGATAAAAACCTTAGAGGAAAAGATAGGATTATAATTAATCCACCCCAAGATTTTAGAATAACACAAAAAGAAAATAATAAAGGGAAAAAACATGAGGAAAAACAATACATGATTACAGATGTAGAAGAAATAGAACAAAAATTCTTAGAATCTACAGGTGAAGAGTACGAAGAATATAAAAAACAGTTAGAAGAATTAACTGAAAAAATGGAAAATATAAAAACCCTTAGAATTTATGCTTCAAGTCATGATATAAATGATATAGAACCAATTGAATATTTTGGAGATTTAAGTAGTGAATGCAGTAGTATTTATGAATT
>NC_036239.1:17345186-17345741 GCF_002742605.1 Olea europaea var. sylvestris
ACTACAATACCACTTAAAGATGGTCTTAATCAATATAGAAAAACACAGAAAAGATACACTGGAAATGTAAGAAAACAATCCATAAAAGAGATAAATCCAATGAAATCTTATAATGAACCAATCCACACAACAGGAGTATGGTTAGATTTAGATTGTGTAGATAAAGATAAAGCTATTGAAACATGGGTAAAAAGTACAGATTTAGCTATCCAATTTAATAAATGGGAAACATATACAGCTTTCGGATTTATAGAACATACATTCAGAGGAATTGCTTCTGAATGGTGGAGAAAGTTACCAGAAATTATTAAAGGAAGAATAAAATATGGAACAAACAGAACTGAGGTATTAGATAATAGAAATACCTTAAATGAACAAAATATACAGGAAATATTAAAAAGATTTGAAAAAATCTTAAGAACAGAATTCTTAGGAGATAGGTATGCTTCTAATGAAGAAGAAAGAAAACAAGATGAATATAACCAAGGAATGATTTTACTGGAAAATTTAAAGATATGTGATATGTGTGAGTTAGAAAGATATACATGCAAATTT
>NC_036239.1:17348599-17350901 GCF_002742605.1 Olea europaea var. sylvestris
AGATATTCCAGAGAAGAATGGATGAGGTAATCAAACCAATTACTCATTTTTGTATTGCATATGTAAATGATTTACTTATTCATTCAAATAATATTGATGAACATATTGAACATCTTGAGAAATTCTGTTATATTATGAAAAAACATGGTATTACACTTTCTCAAAAGAAAGCTGAGATAGCTAAAACAGAAATAGAATTTTTAGGGTTATTTATAAAAGAAGGAGAATTGCAATTGCAATCCCATATTGGAGAAAAGTTTCAAGAATTTCCTGAAGAAATCAAAGATAAAAAACAATTACAAAGTTTCCTTGGTATATTAAATTATGCTGAAAGATTCATTGAAAATTGTGCCAAATTAAAAAATTATTTTCTTCCAAAATTAAGAAAAAATATAATGTGGTCTTGGGAAGAGCAAGATTGTGAAAATATAAGAAAGGTAAAGGAAGAATTAAAGGTATTGCCCAAACTTGTAATACCTCAAGAAGAAGATTTTTTTATCCTGGAAACTGATGCTTCAGATTACTACTGGGGAGCAGTATTAAAGGTTAAAAAGAATCATAAGGAATATAAGTGTGAAAAAGATTGTTCTTGTCCTGAAATACTTGCAGGTTATACATCAGGAACATTCAAAGAAGTTGAAACAAGATATGAGACGAATAGAAAAGAACTCATTGCTGTAAAAAGAGGAGTTCAAAAATATGAAGATTATTTATTACCAAAGAAGTTCTTGATCAGAACTGATAATACTCAAGTTAAAACATTTTTGAAAAATAATGTTGATCCATCTGTGACTAATAGATACATAATTAGGATACAGATTTGGTTTTCATATTTCAAATTTAATATTGAATATATTAAAGGAAAAACTAACTTTCTTCCTGATTATCTTAGCAGGGATGGAGCTAGAACAATTAAGGACGAAAGTCCAGATACTTGAGATAAAAGTTTCCTATTTGGAAACCCAAATTCAAAATATCCAAGATAGCCTTCGAGGCAAGAATTTAGCCCATGAGTCAGAAGTTACTTGTACCAAGACTAGTATCCCTTCACAGGGACTTGTGAATACTAGCGCTCTCCCCGAGGATAAAGGGAAAGAAAAGAAGGTAATAGGAACCCCTTCACAGGGAATACTTAAACCTATTACTGGTAATAGAGATATTCAAGATATCAAAAGAGAAGGTAGCTCTTCACAGAGCCAAACCCAATCTATACTTTCTATTGAAAGGATAGATCCCAAAGATATTGTTAAGATATGCCATGAAGCAAAAATGCCCAAAAAAGATAACTATGAAGAAGTAACACTCTTTATTGTTATTTTTAATATTCTTTCAGATTGGTATCTAGAGATTGGAAAGTGGATGAAGACTCTCCATTATTCGAAATACAACAAGATAAACTTTTATCCAGGAGCACCAGCTAACTGGGTTCGAAATTGCTTTGAAATAGGAAATATACTTTGTATATATCCTAGTAAAGATCTCAAGGAAATAGCTCAGCTTCCAGCCAACATCAGGAAAGCTGTCAAGAGATATACTGAAATTGTTAAAACAACAAATATATATATCAGATTCCATTCAGCAACAATGGAATGGGATCCTATCCTTGAATATATGCATCCATCGTTCCATGTGATCAAAATGGGATTAACAAATCAACATTTTTTACCAGCCAATCAAAAGGTTGTTAAAAATGGATATCAAGATATTCTTAACATGATACCTTATAGAAGAGCAAAAGGATATAAAGAGATATTTGAACATGTAACTCAGATAATTACTGAGAAAGAAAAAAATATGGGTTTATCCATCTGAAGATCATATTATCTATTCCAATACAAGAATGGATACCAAAGAAGAAGATATTTGTTATCTTGACCATTTATTATCTGCAATTATATCCAACCAAGTACACGGATCAGAAGATATGGCTAAAGAACTATGCAAATTACTTTGCACCAATAGTTACAAGTGGCAGACAAACTCAAAAGATAAGGCATCTACTTTCAAAAGAAGTGGTCCACCCAACAAGAAGACAATGAAGAATTCGGTGGAGATAAGATGGTCTAGCTACCCAACAAAGAAAAAAGGAAAACACCTGTCCAAGATAAGATTCCAAAATCTCCTATAAAAGGAGGGATGAAGGAAGGAGGAGGATATCTCGAAATACCTTAAAATAACCTCTCTTAAACACATTTGAGAGAAATCTTTTGTAATCTGACTACACTACTTGTATTCAGAAAAATATTAGATAGCTTGAAGATAGGAAAGCGTGTAATAAGGTAATCACTTATGGAGTTTTAAA
>NC_036239.1:17350969-17392992 GCF_002742605.1 Olea europaea var. sylvestris
AAAAAGAGTTTGGATAGAGGTGAAAACAGAGACTCTGGAAACTGTGAGATAGCGTCTGTGGAAACACGGCTAGTTCTCTAGAATGAGAAATGCAACCTTAATTGAAAAGCCTTTTGCGGAAGCAGTTGTGGACCCAAATGATTTCAAAAACATTTTAAATCTTTACTTGATTCAGAAGATTGATTAAGTACATGCAAAGCATCTATAAGAACATACTGGAGGGAAAACCTGTTCATTTCTACTTGATTACTGTAAGTTATTTACTTTTCTTTACATGTTTATACTTTAATTATCTTTGATGAGCAATTCACAAGCATCCACTTCCACTGTTAATAATGATAAAAATCTCATTTTATTTTTAGATGAAGAAGATGTTTCTTTTCTACTTAAATTAGATGTAAAATCTGATGTTATATTCCCTATTGGTAAAGAAAAAATTGAAGAAATATATAGAGATATAGATTATAGTTGTAAGAATAATATAGGATTTGATTCTGTGAGAACTTATAAAGAAATAAGAAAAGTAGAAGATATTATAACTAAACATACGGATATACAAGAAGAAATCTCAGAAGGATTATTTAAAGGATATATAACCAAGAAAGGTCAACCTATAATCTTTGAAAAATTATTAAAATATAAAGAATATTTAAAAATATTCAAAAAATTGAAAAATATAAATATAGGACCTGATTGACAATTTCTTAAAGATATAAGATAGATCTTATAAATAATTTCATTAAGGCAATATAGTACTTTTAATAAGAAAGGCTATTATGAAAAATAGGAAGAATCTACCAGCCATTTTCAAAGTTGTCCCCATCTAACTGTACCTAAAGTTCATTATTTTTGCCACAATGTACAAGCCTCATTATAAATTCGTTACCAACTTACTTCTAAATCATTCTTCTTCTCCTCTGTAAATAACTCCATAAATAAATCTATAAAAATTACTACATATCAAAGAATATTTTTGATTTACACTATGAATTCTACAAAATCTTTAAAGTATTCACCATTTGAATATTGAATGATGGTAGCAGAAAATTATTGGTCTGGATGGAGAATGTATTCTAAAGATATCTGCATAAATTGTACAAAAATTAATATTTTCAAATAAATCTAATAATTTTTTTTTATACATCTTGTATACTAAACATACTAAAAGTAAGTGTAAAATTATTCAAGAATTAATATTTTCTGGCAAATAAATACATTTTTTTTACACATCTAGTATACTAAAACAAACTACTATTAAATGTAAAATTATTCAAGAATTAAGGGTGTGTTTGATTACATTTATTTTCCATGGAAAATATCAGTTTTCCACCCAAATTCCTCGTTGAAGTGTTTGATTGCTATTTTTTTCCGTGGAAAATATTTTCCAACTTTTGAAAATATGCCTAATTTTCCTTGTTTTTAAGGAAAACATTTTTCTTGGGTAGGGGTGGTTTTTATTTTCCACAAAAGATGGAAAACATTTTCTTTTCTAGGTGATATTTTCCATGTCAATCAAACACACTCTAATATTTTCAAGCAAATATAATATTTTTCTTTACACATCTAGTATACTAAAACAAACTAAAATTAAGTGTAAAATTATTTAAGAATTAATATTTTCAAGCAAATAAAGACATAATTTTTTACACATCTAATATACTAAAACAAACTACTATTAAATGTAAAATTATTCAAGAATTAATATTTTTGAGCAAATATAATATTTTTTTTTACACATCTATTATACTAAAACATACTAAAATTAAGCGTAAAATTATTGAAGAATTAATATTTTCAAACAAATTTAATATTTTTGTTTACACATATACTAAAACATACTAATAGTATGGGTGGTTTTTTTTTTTTTTTTTTTTTTTTTTTTTTAAGTACACAAACACATAACAAGTTCCCATCTCCTTTGTGACACTGTCACGGAGACTTGCGTCTTCGTGTTACGGAGCATTGCGTCTTCGTGACAAACGGAAGCAAGTTTTTTCCAACTAAATTGTATTCTTGTATCACGAAAATATTTTTTTCGATATTAAACTTACTACTAATTAGCACAAACCTTGAACATAAATTTTGAATTGCTTATATTTTTCGATCAAATGAGCATCTTTTTTTAGTGAATGTGTGAAAATCTTCCAGCTAAATGTGTTTCAGAATGAATGTGAGAATGAGACTTTAGTTAAAACGTGTGAAGAGTGCATGAACGTGATAATGAACTCTAGTTAAATGTGTGGATGAGGGAGTGAATGTAAGGATAATGAGTGAATGTGAGTAGGAGACTCTAGCTAAAAGTGTGCAAGTGAGTGCATGTGACAAGTCCTAACTAATTGTGTGAAAATGAGTGAATGTCAGAAAGAATTTTGTTGTGTTATGATAATTAAATATTTTTGATAGATTCTGTATATAGTCAATATATTCGCTTGTTCTATTGTGATAATTGAATCCTTTTCACACATTAAGGATATATATCAGTGATTTTTTTATACATCAATATTGTCACATGTTGTGTTGCAATAATTTAAACTTTTTGACAAATTATAAATTTCTTTAATTTATTAAAGCTAATCGAGTTAATTAAAGTTTCCTTATATATAGAGAGAGGTGTAAATCATAGTTAGAGGTATAATTGCACTATAAGAACTCAAACCAACTCCCACATTTTGACCGTGTTTATGGTGTGTCCCCATTTATGTCTTGACATTTATCGTGTTCTCGATATTTGAAATGTCGTTATCACTGTTTGTAAACCAAATGACTCAAGAGTTGACGTGCACATATCAATTTTCAAGATTGCATTTCGTGTCCTAGAGTTCCATACATTTCAGACATTTCTCGACAATAAAAAAAATAATAAAAACAAAACGAATTAAATAAAAGAAAGTTACAAAATTAAATAAAGAATATATAAATATTATTTAATTAAAATTGAAATAATTAAATTTTATTATAAAGAGAAAAGAATTAAAAAGAATTTTGAATCGAGAAAAATTTTTTAATATGAAAACAATAAATTAAAAAAATTAAAATAAATGGAGGAAAAAAAATCTTCTCCATAAAATCTCCAATATGGAGAGAGAGTCTCCATATTATGGAGAAATTGTTCTCCATAACACGGACTAGATCATTTCTGTGTTATGGAGAGGTTTATCTGCATCACTTTGTTCCTTTTTTATTTATTTATTTTTGTTTATATGAAAAATATTTTTTTTCAATTTATAATTTTTGTATTTATTTTCTCTTTATGCTAAAAATTTATTTTTTTCAATTTTAATTAAATATTATGTATATGTTCTTTATTTATATTTAATATTTGTAACTTTTTTTGTTTAATTTATGAAATTATTTTTGAAAATTATTATATCACCCATTTTTACTTCATACTTTAAATAATTTTTTTTCGATTAATTTTTTTTAATTCTTTTCATTTTGTGATATAAATAAAACTTTTTTAGTTCAAACTTTATTAATGTTTATATGAACCTCTATTTACCTTGTCCAGTAATTTCTATTGAAGTTTTTATGTATAAAATTTTATATTTATAAAACAAAAAAAGGTTTGACAAATTTCTTTAATTTATGAAAGCTAACCGACTTAATCAAATTTTTTTTGCATCCCCTTTTTTTATGTTCAAATAGAAAAACGAAATAAAGAATTTTTCTTTTGTTGTCATAAGTCCTTCAAAATACATAATTTATATTTTCTTTTAATTCTCTAATTTAATTTCACATTCATAATCACACACAATCACACACATATTCACATATTATTGAAGTTAATTGAATGAATGAGTACCGAATTTTTATGCTCTACAAAAATACGTGTGGCGTTAACATTTATATTGAAACAATATATTTCTCGACATTTCATTCATTTATGACATTTGACATGTAGTTTTCGACATTACATGCCTACCAATCTAGACATTTGACATCTTATTTGTATAGAACAACATTTCAATTGAAGTATATTATTTTTCCACATTTCATTAGGAACATTGACATTTGACGTATTGTTCCGATACGAAATACCCGCATTTCTCAACACTTGATATTTCATTTGTGTAGAATGACAGTTCGACTATGAGAAAAACAAAATATAGTAATGAACACGGTACATGGCAACTGTTTGTGAAATCTAATCAACTGTCACCTGATCGTAAGAATGCATGCCAGTAAAATATTTACACTCTCTATCAACATATGAATCTCCATTAAGAATATTTACAAACTATGGACAACTATGTGGAAAACGGTTACTACATCACACTAGGTAAAGCAATACAATGAGAAAGAAGATGAGAAGATATAAAATAGCACTCGAAGTCATTATAACCAAATGCAGTTTATAATATTTTTCGACTGAAAAAACAGATGTTCTGGACAACGCCGAATAGTCTGAATATTTACCAGTGTGTAATGCAAGTCGGCCATAGGAAATAATAAAGTTATAAATTGTTTTCAGCATACAACCTTCCGAACATGCCACTAACATATAAACAAAAAGTTTGCATCCACAAAATGTCGGATAGCTAGTCTGTACCATGAACAAAAATAAGGAAATTGCAGTGTACACATACTACACACGTTTCTTACCTATCTTGCGATCGGATCGTGTGAATGGTGTCTTAGTGTTTGCACTAGGCATCTTCAATCTTAATGATCGAGGTCTACATAGGGAGCATCAGTAATCTTCAACGATTCAGCAAGGATGGCATTATCAATTGGCGAAGCATCGATGGAGACAGCAACTGTAGGTACAGTGTTTGTAGCCTCTGTCACACTATCTGGAGCAACATCAATGACCTCTCGAATCCAACCCCAGCCATTGATATTCTAAACACATCACTGATCTGGCAGCTAACAGTTTCAGTAGCACCTTTTGGACGTCGTGTGTCCACTTCCATATGTGACATCAAATTCTGATCGTAGCCATCATGGTGGGGCACATCTCCACATCAATAGTCCTAAAATTTATCGTACTCGTCGGTAGCATTATGTCCCCCAATATCAGTAGCCACTTCATCAAGCCTACGTCGGATTATTTTCCAAACTAGCAAATCTCGCATTCATTTCCTCCCTCAATTCGCCCAACCTGCACTCAAAGGCCTCTCTTTGTTCATTTAAGAGAGATCTGATCTCATCCGAAGACACGGGCCTCACGGGTGCTCAGTAGCACGAGGTAGAAAAAGATGGATGGTCGACGATCGGGTCACCATGGTCTTCATCTCCACCTTCAGTAGGATGCAAATCTTGGAGACAAACTCCACCTGTGTTGCCTCTCTGAGACTTTTGTAGTTGATTATTGTTCACATTGTGCATAACTTCACCTTCTGGTGGGCAATCCTATATTTCTGTTGATTGAGCAACGAGGCTATCCAGAGCTTGGTCTGCGTTATCTGGTAAAGCAACCAAACTAGCAATATATGGCTACAATTCTTCCGCAACAGTAGCGCGCAACGTCGCCCACAAGTGCACCTATTAGAGAAAGACAAAATCATCAAAATGAAATATTAGTCATTTTGAAATTGTAACAGAATTTTATATGCAAGATACTCGCATGTGTCTTCTCGAAGAAGTCTGAATATGTTCTGGATTGAGGTTGTGTTGTGACAATCCATTGCAATATCCTTGGAACATCATCACCCGTCTTTGTCGCGAATTGAGCTCCCAGCTCCAGGATAGTCTCGTACACCTACAACTTCATGACGAACATAACGAAAGTTACTATTTACGGAGGGACATAACGTGGTATAGGAAAAAATGAAATAAAAATATGGAACACATGTACCTGAACAGCATGAGGAAAATCGTACAACGTGTAAGACATTCAGTCACAGTCGTGGACCTTTGCTAAGTCTGCCTTTCTCCCCCATCCATGAAGAAGTGATTTGATAAGAAGTTTGAAACGCACAACTCCATGGGTAGGCATTAAAGAAATCCAAGTCAGCCACAATGGAGAGAGTTTCAGGATGTATCCCCATATTTTGATCTCTATAATTGAAGACCCCTTTAATAATCAGTGCCAACCAAGTTTGTAACGATCATTACGTTGGGTACATTTCATGGAAACATTTTTCAGGTCAGTACACATTACCCGGTTTCTATAGGTAAACAGTTTGTCCCATAATCGAATTTTTCCTAGGATGTTGTCTGAATTATCACCTTTCGATACTTCATCACACTTCAACCCGGTGATTAATGCAAACTCCAGCAGTTCGAATCGTGCAAAACTTTGGTTCACCTTGAACCAAACCTCGAAACTCTTGCTAGAAAATGTCGATCTATTCACCATTTTGTGAATTAATTTCCCTGACAATTTCAGCTCCGACAACTTGGCAACACATCCTATGCAACTTTCCTCGAACATACGCTTTTGTTGTGTATTGAGTTTGTCGAGGACGACTGTTATATATTTCATATTGCTGACCTATGAAACATGTGCCGAGACATGCTTTTCCTTTGGTACTTTGAATCGATGTGAAGAAGTCATCTACATATAACAAAAAAATACATAAAAATGTATTAGGAGAATATACGAACATAAAAAAAACCCTAAGAAACGGCAACAGGAAAAAAATAAAAACTAAGTAACCATTCAAGATGCTTGTTATCAAATCGAATAGGTACCTATAAAGCATAGTGTGCAAGGTACTCACAAAGCATAGTATACAAGTTCAATGGAATACAATGCATTGAAATTAGAACTACCTTCGAAATGATGACTGAGATCTATGAATACATTAGCATCTAATGCGTGTTCACAAAGTTCAATTTCAAATTTAGTTTTCTTTTAAAGATAGTATGAGAAGTGTTTGTAGACGTGTGTTGTATTAATGTGTATGTGTGTAACATAAGAAAGTAAACAGTAATGTTTACAACTCATTCATTTTTCACGAATTTAGCTTTCAACTTGAAAATAATGATAAGATGGCAATTCTCATGTATCTGAAATTATCTTCTCATCGTGCACAAACTAATCCACACATTAATAGTGTAGCTGCATCATAAAACTATGAATCTGCTCTTGTACAAAACAATATTATTCACTTGTCATTTGGTGTGATGGTTTGAACCCTAACTAAAAAGGAATCTTATGAGAAGAGAAATTAATTTGTCCATTAAATAATTTATGCATGTCTATATAAGGCGAGGTTAATGGCTTTGAATTGGAGTCAACGATTTCGGCTACGTTTAAGTGATGGATAAACACATATAGCAGCCTATATAATATACTTTACACATATTTGTAGGCAACCAAGAATATATTACAAATACATGCCTACCAAAAATGAGAGGGCAGCCAATATTTCACATTTTTACACACTAATTGGAGGCTAGAAAAGGAGGATTTCACGTATACATAAAAGAGTCCCCTTGATAGTAAAATATTGGCAAGCTGTCGTTATTTTATATAGATATACACGCAAAAATAGAGCAAAATAAGAAGAAAACGAAGGTTTTTGCTGCCGGTAGCTGTTCGGGTGGAAATACCGAGCCAATATACAAGCCAAGAATTGCCGACTGCCTTTATTATCTATACATATACATAGAAAACAGAAGCATTGGAGGAGAAATGTATACATGCACAGGAGGAATTTATTGAGTTACATACATGCATAGGAAATTAAGTTTATACAACAAGTTTTGAGCTAACTAATTAATATATACGCATATATAAAACATAATAACGAGAAGCCTACTAAACCTTAACTAAAATTTGCAACTTTCAAAAATTAAATACAACATTGTAAAATCAAATCGGACGAATTACACATTATACTTACACCAGCAAACAATAAAAAAAGGAAAAAAGATGTATACATATAAAGTTACCTTATTGAAGGTAACCAAGGAAGACGGAAGAATCATTGTCGGCGTACAATTAGGAGAGCGGTTAGGAGATGAACGGAAAGGTTAAAGGGGCGGCGGCTCTTCACTTCCAATTAAATCAGTAAATTTTAGCCTTGTATTTTTGGGTTTCTAAGCTAAGAGGAAAGATTTCACATTTGTATGCAAATTGAATGAAGAATAGAAATAGAGTTTTATGTTTTCGTACGGGTTTGATTCATAAGTGGACCTCACCCATTTTTCATTTCAAATGACCCGGCAGACATATTTAATGTAATTGATATTTGTACTTTTTGAAATAAGTAGCATAGGTTATGGTCCCAATTTTATTGGCGACACAATTCTTAATGATCGGACAACATTTGAATACTACTTTGGAATTAGAAATTGCAGGCAGTGGTATTCTCGTCCAAATAATTGAAAAATGGAAATTGCAAAAATTTTGGACATTTTTACAAATACCCATGTAAAAATGGACATTTCAGGTAATTTCCTCATTTACTAATATAAAAGTAAAGCACTATTTTTGGTGCGGGCCTCGAGAAAAAATACCAAATCGAGCGAACTCAAAAAATAACATTTTTAAAATTTGAAGTTGATAAAAAGTTCATGTGATTCTGCAATCATTTGTATTACACTTAGAAGGGTATATAGCTCCTGTTTGGTGGGAATTAAACTCATATTTTTAGCACATTTTGATAAAATTGATTAATTACGTTGTTAAAAACTTGCATAATATATAAAATATGTTATTAAAATTGATTGTTAACATTAATTTAAATTTTAAATATAGTATTTAATATGGAAAAAATTCACAAATCCTACCTTAAGTATGGAGACTTCAAAAATCGGGTTTTAAGTTTGCAAAATACCAAAATCAGGTTTCTTAGTTAATTAATTAAAGATATTTATTAATTAAGTATAACAAGGTCACAATTATATAATAAATGGTCACAAATAAATAATTATAGATCATAATTTATTTATTGATCACATATTATCAAATTAATTGATCACAGATTATTCGATATTACAAATCAAAAGTTTTATAGGTCAACAGTTTTTCTATCGATCACAAATTTTCAAATTTTTTGGTCACATATTTTTTTTCGGTCACAAGTTGTCAAATTTTGTAGGTCACAATTTACCAAATAATTGGTTACGGGCCACCGCCACCAACACCACTACCAATTGCTCACCGCTACCACAACACCTCCACTGCTGAAAATCGCACCGACAGCAACACATCCCGACGCCTGCACCACACCACCACAACCACTAACAAACACCTATATCCCACGCCGTCCCACCCACAACCACCGTCGCCACTTTCACCATCACCCACAAACAACAACAAATTAGATCCCACCACTACGACCATCACCAAACACACCCAACAATACACCACTTCCAACCTCACCAACACCACCAAAATCACCATTGCCAATACGAGCACCGACTACATCGCCGCTACCATACCACCATCGTCATCCTACCTAAATCCACCGCATCACCATCACCACACTGCCATCCCACAACGTCACCAACACTACCCAAACACAAGAAATGCATCGCACCAGACTTGCCAACACCGCTACCTAGATCCACCACGCTAGACTTACCACCACACCATACCGCACCTAACTGGAGTTAATCTTGCCATATCATAGTGACGCTGCGTGCGCAGTAGTGTCGTCTGGCAAAGCTGAGCAGAGAATAAGAGGCGCTCACACTCCCTCGTCGTCACCGTCGTGTGAAGAGAAGAAGCGGGGCTCACATCCCTAGGCAAATGCAACGACACCAACGAAACCTTGATTGTTGCGATCTTTGTGTACCGACGAAACCACTGATCCGCATGCAACAGCCTCGACGATGGAGAAGCTGAGGCTGCGCGTCAACGCTAAAAGCTCCACGTTGATGATCTTTAAAGACCGATCATTGTGTAATTTTCGCAAAAATTAGGTTTAATTAATCATAAATTAGGTTTTAATTATATATTTTAATATTATAATTAACTCACCCAAGCCCTAAATTTGTTTTCCCTTTCTGGCTCTCTCTCATTTCCTATCTATTTGCCAGTTTCTCCTCTTCGACGACATGATTTCCGACGACGTCAACATGAAACTTTTAGCGTTGAGGCGCAGCCGCAGTAGTAGCTTCTCCATCGTCAATGCTGTTGCACGCAGATTAGTGGTTTCGTCAGAGATCGTGGTTTCGCCAGTGCCATTGCATTTGCCTGGGGATATGAGAGCCGTTTCTTCTCTTCTCACGGGGCAACTACGAGCGAGTGTGAGCACCACTTATTCTCCGTTCAGCTCTGCTGGGCGACGCTGCTGCGTACGATAACGTCACTACGATGTGGCAAGATCGACTCCAGTCCAGTGCAATATGGTGTGGTGGTGAGTCTAGTGCGGTGGATCTAGGTAGCGGTGTTTGCGAGTCTAGTGCGATGCATTTCATGTGGTTGGGTGATGTTGGTGACGGTGTGGTAATGGTGGTGTAGTGGATTTAGGTAGGACGGCGGTGGTAGTATGGTAGCAGCGATGCAATCGATGCTTGTGTTGGCAGTGGTGATTTGGGTGGTATTGGTGAGGTTGGGAGTAATGTATTATTGTTGGGTGTTTTTGGTGGTGACTGTAGTGATGGGATCTAATTTGTCGTTGGTTTTTTAGGTGGTGGAAGTGGCGACGAACGATGGTTGTGGGTGGGACGGTGTGGGATATGGGTATTTGTTAGTGGTTGTGGTGGTGTGGTACAAGCGTCGAGATGTGTTGCTGTCGGTGCGATTTTCAACAATGGAGGTGTTACGGTGGTGGTGGTGGTGATGGTGGCAGTGGTTTGTGACCAATTATTTGGTGTTCGTGACCAAGTATTTGGTAGATTGTGACATTAAACTTTGATAACTTGTGATAAAAAAATAATATGTGATCAACAAATTTGAAAATATGTGATCGTGATCTACAATTTTTTTGATCTGTGACCAACGAAATAAACTGTGACCTATAAAACTTTTGATTTGTGACATCGAAATAATCTGTGACCAATTAATTTGATAGTATGTGATCAATAAATAAATTGTGACCTGTAATTATGTATTTGTGACCATGAATATATAATTGTAACATTGTTATATTTAATTAATAAATATTTTTAATTAATTAACTAAGAAACCTGATTTTTGAAGTCTCCATACTTGAGGTAGGATTTGTAAATTTTTCTTTTCTGTGTTTAGGAGCTCCTTTACAGCCCAGACCAACTGACAATGAGATCCTTGAGACCAGATGGCCCGATACAGATGAGCCCAAATTAACACCATTTCCTTTGTGGGAATAGTGGTAATTGACCCTTTGACCCGGCTGATAACTTTTATTGTCCTTTGACCAGGTTTTTCATTTTTTCAGAAAACAATAAAAACTTTTAGGGGGTGTTCTCTTTGTGTTTCAGTTTTGTGTTTTGAGTTTTGAATTCATTTTGAGTTTTGTGTTTTGAATATTTGTTTTGAAATTGTTGAAAATGCGTTCTTTTTGTTAGTTTCTCAAAACAAAAAAAAATTAATTTTTTTTTTAAATTTTGAGAATCACCACAACACCACCTCAAAACACAAAAAAAAAAAAAATATTAATTTTTATTTTTTATTTTTTTGAAATTTTGAGAATCACAACACTATCTCCTCAAAAAAAGAATTTTAATTTTTAATTTTTTTTTGAAATTTTGAAAATCCCCCCCCCCCCCCTTCAAAAAAAAAAAAAAAAGTGTTTCCCGTGTTTTCAATTTTTTCAAGTTTTACACTGAAAACGCCCAAAACGATAAAAAAGTCGTTTTGTGTTTTCTTCACAAATTTTTTTCGTTTTCGAAAACGTTTTCGAAAATTCGTTTTCGAAAACGGGAAAGAGAACACGTTTTCACCGTTTTGAAAAATCGAAAACAGAAAACGACCCGAAAACCGTAAAGAGAACAGGGCCTTAATTTCCAGTTTTCCCTTTTACCCTTAAGCTCTATGGGAAATAAACGGCTCTCGCATTTCTCTTTCTGAACAGGCAAAGACAACGAAGCAACAGTCAGAAGAAGAAAATGAATGGCGCTTTCAACCTTCAAACCTTCAATACTGAAGGAGAAATTTCTTTGCCTATCTAATTTAGACGGCAAGCAGTGTGCATTATCTGAGGAAATATTCAAGGAGCGAGGAAGATTAAGCAAAAAATCACAATTTCTAAAGGTAAAAACTAGAAATATGAGAACGTCATCAGCTACGTTTTGTTTGAAATATGTCTTAATCTGATAATTTTGTTTCTTAATGTTGCTAGTTTTAATCCAATATGAGATTTTTCTTCAATCTAAAATAATATGCTTATTATAGATTTTTTTGTTGGGCAAGTGATCTCTGGGAAGAGTTGGGCTTTTTCTTGAACGGGATGTTTACTTTGCTCAGTAATGATGTCGTTTGTTGATCATCTTTCGGGAGAAAGTTCAGTAAAACAGAAGCTGGGAAGAAATTTTTGAGAGTGGTAAGTGAGGGACAAGAGCTGCTGACTAATCTTAGTATTGGTGAATTTATTCCATGGCTTTCATGGATTAACAGATTGAATGGTTTCAATTATAGAACAGAGATATTGCGTAAAGAAATGAACTGATTCAAGAACACTTGGGCGAAACACGACATGGAAGTAAAGAGAACAATCTTGATATTTACTATTGCTTTTTTCCCTCTTTATGTTAATTGCTGGAAATTGTCTAATTTTGAGTATTATGTTTGCCATTTTTAGTTACTGCTACTTTGTATTATAGTGTAATGTATATATTTTGAATTGAGAAAAAAAATCATATTATAGTTTAAAAATTTAGGGGAAAGTGTATGATGTTTCAGAACGGGTGAATCATCATCCAGGTGGTGGGCACCCACTTTTGAATCTTGCTGGCCAGGATGCAACTGATGCATTTGTTTTTTTTTTTTTTACAAGGTGTCCTATTCTAGACTAATCCTTGGGTCTGTGATCCGGCCCCTCTTCACACAGTCCGGTTAATCGCAGGATGTGCCTCCAACTGGCCAGGGTACGAGCGCTCCCCACCTGGTCTGACAAAGTGCCAAGCAAGCCAATCCAAGTTGCACCTTGCCTTCCAAGAATAATCCTTGCCTTCCAAATGTTCCCTTGCCTTCCAAGAATAAATCCTTGCCTTCCAAGAGCCCCATGTTTCGAACTCACGACCTCTGCTCTGCCAGATTTGACAGCGTCCGTCCTTTGCCAGTGGAGAAGTGCCCTGGGGGGCGCAACTGATGCATTTGTTGCTTTTCATTTAGGCAGTGCTTGGCAATATCTTGATAAATTCTTTAATGGGGTTTACTCAGAAGATTATTCTATTTCTGATACATCCAAGGATTATAGGAAGCTTATTTACGAGTTTTCAAAGATGGGGCTTTTTGACAAGAAAGGGCATACTGTTTTCTTCACTATGTGTTTGATAATACTCCTTTTTGCAAAAATGTTGGTTGTTTAATGTTGTCTGACTATAGTCATTTAAAAGACTCCAGTCTTTTTCGAAAAGAACAACTTTACTCATTTAAAAAGACCATAGTTGTTTCCTAAAATGACTATAGTGTATTTAAACGATTATAGTTGTTTCGTAGAAAAACAACTCTAGCCGTTTAAAACGACTATATTCGTTTTCCTAAAACAACTATAGTCTTTTTAAACGACTCTGGTCTTTTTCCTACACAACTTTTTCCTACACAACTGAAGTTGTTTAAAAAGACTCCAATTGTTTATAATTTTTTTTTCAGAAACATATAGGTAGATGAAATATATGGTGATAATCAAACTTCTAAGATTAAAGATCGTGTTTGATTTCGATTTATTAGTTTAAAATGAAATAAGAAGACAAATTCCATTATAAACAATTTATTGTGTTCCACTAACAATGTTCAAGCATACCGTATTTAATTTCTAAGTATGCGACTTACAATAACGTATAATGAAATATAAGGTGACAATCAAACTTTCTAAGTATGTGACTTACAATAATGTATAAAAACGATCACAGTCGACTTGAATTGTTTTTTAGATTCACATCTCATTTTTTTTTTTTATTATATACTCTTTTTTCTTTACAGTTTTAAATGAAATATTTTGAATTATGTCCAACATTCATAAAACAAATTATGTATGAATTATGACAAAAACTCACAACATATAGCATACATTGTAATATACAAGGGATTGTGCTTTACTAAATTGTTATAATATACCGCATTCAATTTTTAAGTATACGACTTACAATTGATTTCGTTAAGTCAAACCATCATGTTTAATGAAAGAGTCAATTGAACTTCTAATCTTTTAGAATGTGTTTTATTTCAACCTATTTTTGTTCAAAACGTATGGACAGGCAAACTTTGTGATATACAACTCATCGTGCTCAACTATATGTAATTCAAGTATACCGTATTCAATTTTAAGTATACATTTTACAATTGATTTTGATTAGCTAAAACATCATTTTAGAATGAAAAGACGTGCCAATAAAAAATTTAACCTTTTAAACTGTGTTTGATTTTAACATATTTCATGTAAAAACATATTGGAAGGTGAACTTTATCGTCATACTCTATTACACACTATTCAAGAATATCGTATTCAATTTTTTATGCATACGACTTATATTTTGATTTCGATAAGTTAAATCATCATGTATAATGAAAGATGAGATGTCAATTAAACTTCTAAACTTTTGGATTGTGTTAGATTTCGACTTATTGCATTTAAAAAAAAGTATAGGAAGATAAAGATCGTTTTGTACAATTCATTGTGCTTCACTGCACATAATTCAAGTATACCGTATTCGATTTTTAATTACATGACTTACAATTAATTTTGAACAAGTTAAACTATCATTTATAATGAAAGACAAGATGTCTTTCAAACTTCTAACATTTTAGTACATGGTTGATTTCAACCTATTTCGTTTAAAAACATATAGGAAGGGGAACTTCATCATTTTACTCCATTACACATTGATCAAGTATATCATATCAGTATTTAAATATACGACTTACAATTGGTTTCTTTAAGTTCATGTATAATGAAAGACGAGAGACTAATCCAACATGTAACCTTTTAAACCTATTTGATTTCATAATGTTTCATTTAAAAACGTAATGGAATATAAAGTTCGTTATATAGTTTATCATGCTGCACTGCGCATTGTTCAAGTATACGGTATTCGATTTTAAGTACATGACTTATAATTAATTTTGAATAAGTTAAACTATTATATATAATAAAAGGTGAGATATCATTTAAAACTCGAAAGTGATAAATGAAAAACGACTGCAGTCGTTTAAAATGACTAGAGTCATTTTTCTTTTAAACAAAGTTTTTGATCATGATCTAAATAGATTTTCTATTTGCCGTAAGTTGGTCGCGACCATGCAAATCACAACCAAGTGCTTTTATGAAATAAAAAATGAACAACTCTAGTCGTATTAACGGCCGTAATCGTTTAAAACGACTATAGTCATTTTTACTAGAGTCTTTATTTGTTATTCAGTTTTTCCTAAAAATGCTATAGTAAGGCTACTATAGCCATTTTATATGGAGGGCAATTAAGACATATCAACAAACAAGGATAATTTAGACATTTTAACATAAAAGAAACCTTAGAAACTTATTTGGCCTAAGTTAGGCCTCCAAAAGTTGCTAAGGGCTTGGTCATTTTTAAAAATCCCCCATTTCCTTACCAAATCTCACGGCATTTCGTCAATTAATCGGAAGAGCATCATCAATGGTGAAACCGCTGGGATCCACAGGCGAGTTCTTTAGGAGGCGGGACGAGTGGCGGAAGCACCCGATGATGACGAACCAGTGGCGCCATGCCGCCCCCGGCCTTGGTATCGCTCTCGTCGCTTTTGGAATTTACGTTGTCGGTGAAGCCGCCTACGAAAAAATCTATGCCCCAAAATCTCACTCTCACTCCACTTCTTCTCCTGCTCCTGCTGGTTCTTCTACATCTGCTGTTCATTAGAATTTCCCCTCTATCTACAAGGTAATAATAGATCTTTTTGGCGCGCATACGTGGATGGGATGTTGTGGATATGTGGTTTATTGGTATGCTTAATATTAGGGAATTTGGAATTTTGGATTTACATTGGTATTTGTGTTTCAGTTTTAATAAATTGTTTTTGTGTTAGCCTGTTTCAATTGGAGACGTCTCATTTTCTGAACCTCTGGGTTCTTCAAAATATTAACGCAAACTGACCGTCTATCTACAAGATAAGAATAGCTCTTTAAGGCACATGTACATAGTATAGGTAGTATTTGTACCTATTGGCAAAATATGAATTTTCGGTGGATACCGCCATTGGTTTTAGATTTCAATTTTAAGAAATGGGTCTTTCGTTAGTAAAAACATATTTGTGTTAGTCTGCATCAATTGGGCATGTCTCATTGTCTGAAAATTAGGGTTCTTTAAAAAATGAACACAATCAGAATATACTTTGAGAAATGATGTGACATGTATTTATGCATACTCAAGAGTTATGACTTGTGCTTGCTGTAGTTTTTCTTCCTTTTTGAATGTATATGTAAAGAGAAGGGTCTGTCTTTTAACTGCTGTTGGTTGTTATGAGTGGAAGGATATACATTCATCTGTACTCAAATTTGTGGCATGAAACATGGGTTTCAAATTGGAACTAATGAAACATCTGTTCAAAATTCAGCAAAATTTTTGCCAGTTTCAATGTTGCGCGCCCAATTGTGTGCCATCAAACGTAGTGTAAGGGTAATTAATATTTGTATCACATCTGCACTTGCTGTGTTTTCCGGTTCAGTTTTCATTTCAGAATTTGTTGAATGAGCATGAGTAATCCATTTGAGGTGGCATTCAGATAAAAGGGTGGGTTTCTTCTCCACACTTTTAATGGCCTTATCACTTCGCCCCACATCTCATGGGGATGGTCCCTAATTTGTGCATATAATATCGTTCTTGCTGAAAATATCTAATATTCTTAGTGAGAAAAGAAGATGTATTTGAGCATGTGGTTCAGGAATAAGACTATTGTCACACTTGCATCAAAATTTAAAACAGAGATATGAATCACGAGGCCTACTTGGCCAAAGCGGAATTTCCCTGGCTTTCACATGAACAGACGTTGTTGCACCTATGTTTTTATAGATAAATAGTACCTTTGCTCCTTACTCTTCATTACACTGATTGGGGTCTCTTCTGATATTCTCTCTATTTTTAACCAAAGAAGTTACCCACCTCCGTAACACGGACACTTTAATTAGGGTAGCATGTCCGATGCGTGTTGATACCAACACTTTTCGGACACTCTACAATAATGATTTTTCTTTCTTACGATAGTTATTATATATTTTTAACTCAAAATTATTAGTAAATGACAAATATATACTCATATTAAAAAGATTTCAAAAAAAAAAAAAAATCAATAATAAGTATAAAACTAAATTTAAACTATATAAATGAGGAATTTGAAAGAATTTAATGAACGTGTCAGCGACGTGTCTTGTTGGTGCTTTTTTGAAAAATCACAAGTCGACGTATCCGACTGACATGTATCATATCAGATACATGTATTCATGTCAGTGCATCAAAATTATCCACAGTAGAAAACATCTATGAAAGTGGGCAAAACAAATCACACTCTATTTTCCAAGGTATGGACCCATTGTCACTGATAGAAACTTGTTTAAAACATTCGCAAAGCCAGCTTTTTTTCAACCCTTTCTAAACAATCTTACAAACAGGATGGAAAACTTTCTTAGAGTTGTTCTTTTCTTATGAGTTTCACGTGGAAGATTTTCAGTTTTCTAGTTTGGGTCTGTAGATTCAGCTATTTTCACCTTTGATGAAACTTGGCACAAAATTTTGATTAGCGAACAAAGCGTGGGGGCACAGAAATGTGTTAGAAACATCTTGTGTGATTATAAGATGTAAGATGGATGATTGCAATAATTTGGTTCCATGGAGAGGGATGGAGTCCAGGATGTGGTTAAATGGATAGAAAAGTACGTGAAACAAGGTCACAGTTGGTAAAATTGATGTTTTGACATATTTGAAGACGATTTAGTAACATTTCTGTAAAAAGAGAAAAAAAAAACCCCTTTTTATTGGACGGATGCATCGAGTTTTACACATTTTTTACTGATTTATTATTTTTTTGAATGCATGATTGCTGAAATTTACTCATTGAGACTAACTTTTCACTTTCTTGACTATGCAGATGAGTGCCTAGTGCCAAGGTCAGGCATGCTCACATTTCTCACTCCTCTCTGTTTCTCTCATCGGTGTTAAATAAAGTACTCATAAGACGTGTGTTTTGCCTTCAATCAGCAGACCTCTGAATCTGTAACTAACCTGAGAATAGTTGTTTAATCAATGGTCTGTATCTTTTACGGAGTTTTTTTTTGTTAAAGGACATGATGTTTTTCGAGTTGTAGCTATATCTGTTTGTTTGAACAACTTTGTGAACCAAAGCTTTAGTACCGTATGTCTAACGAACCAGGCCACGTGCCTTGAATTGAGGCTATTTACTTTCTTATAATATGCAATTTGCCATTACCAATCAAGTCGTATACTGGGTAATTTTTTTTGGCATGTACTTAGCGATATAATGGACTTAAATATATTTTTGAATTCTTTGTTAAAATTTCTCACACACTGTAAATTCTAAAGATATGGCAGTACTTAGCAACACAATGAACAACATTTAATTTCATTTTTTCGTGACTCATATCACATATTTTGCAATCTACTCTATGAAATAATCATAAACATTCATTTTTTAAATGACCTATATCTTTTACGGTCCTAACATTTTTATTGCTCGACCAACTTCTAAAAAAAAAATATATATATATATATATATCTTTTGTTAGAGGGGAGTTCTATTTTGATATATCCATAAATTTTGTCGAATATAGTACTTTTCCACACTCATTTTGCCGTGTTTTCCATTGGCACGAGGGTTTCTTCTATCTATTTAACCAGTTTACTTTTAATCCAGTGTCCATTGAAACAATAATTTCATATAGGCTGTCCCGGGGCACAGCTCAACTGGTGGATCAATCAATATTGGCTTGCTTCCAACGGTAAGGTGGAGAGTTCGATTTCTGGTGGGAACTTGCGGCTAAAAAAATTTGGTATGGAGCAATCACTGTGGAGGAGGGTCTCTTGTGCGCAGAAGTGTACAGTCAATGGGGAGAACCTGTGATCCAGTTGAGGCATAACCCGCGATTTACCTCCTTCAAAGTTCTAGGGGCATGGGTCTTGCAGGTCCAAGATTTAGTTTGGTGTAAGTTGGGATGCCTGGATATCAAAAAAATAATAATAATAATAAAATAATTTCATATAGGCTAAGACAGTAGGAGTGGAAATGTTGGTCCCATTGTGTACTACTAACATTTTCAATCTTAATTATGACTGAAGACGGACTAGAAGTCACAATTTCTTGATTTCATGTTGATTCTATTTCTATTGTCACTCTAAAGCCAGATAATGTAAGAAGAAGTTACCTTTAGAATACACGACCTTTAGTTATCCAGAGGGTTGTTCAAGGAGCACGGCCCTTTCCTTTATGTGGTGGGATCCTTGGTAACCGAACTTTTACCCAACAAACACATTGACTAGTGTTAAAAGTTTGGTTGGATAGGATTTGTAAAGGGTCTTCAAAATTAACTCCAACAACAAAACATGTTTGGGACATGTCCCTTTTTGAAAAAGTTAATAATTTGTAAAAAAAGGACCACCATGAAAATAAAGACACCATCCATCTTCGTATAGAGAGCACTTTGACAATTTTACTCTTTATACTGTCAAAGTAAGTCAGAAACAATGGGCTTCTTTCTACCTTTTAAGCTGTAATAAATTACTTCTTCTTTTGACTTTTTGTTTCTATGCACATTAGTCATCACATTACAGTACTGCTTTAGGTGGGGCTTTTTCCTCCCAATTAACCAAAAGTATAGGCACTTGTTTGCCACTACCTTGGGTCTTTTGTGATAAAGGAATTGATACTGATGTTGTTAGGGAAAATGCATTGTATCTTGGTAATAGATCATGTATACTCTTCCACCTCATAGTCCTCAGATGATGTGGAAGGCACACCAACTAAAGGAGGCGATCGACCTTCACCAACAATTATCCGGTGTTGACACGCGGGTGAGATCAAGCACTGTAAACCGGACAAATTAAGCCAATAGGCTAATGTGCCACTACATATTGTGGTTGAGCAATCTATCGGAAAACCTTCTTCATTGAACTATCCTGAATTCATTATTGAATTAATGTCAAAATATAACAGGTCACATGTTAGAATATGGTGACTGGAATTCTATTTGGCCAAACCCGAAAAGCTAGCAATACGACATATGTGAATTTGATGAAACTAAAATTATGCGAAAAAATGGGGTTTGTAGTGGTAGCGATGAAGTCGGACCTGTTTTATTATATATATGATGTGTATTAGGGTTTTATAATACCATATCATTCGGATTAGCTGCACTTTTTGTAATTATATTTGATGTAGTGAATTTCTCCTACTTTGCCCTAGGTTTTTTCTCAACTTGGGTTTTCACGTAAATCTTGAGTTCTTATTCTTAATTTTATTTTGCGTATTCTCGCTTTTTCATAACATCACACTCAACACTCACATTGAATATATTTTGACGATTAAATCTATAGTCAATCCATGTGGTTGGCGATAGATTTATTGATAATTATAGTGCTACATATATTTCTCATAAAAAAGCAATTACTAATGCCATTTTCTATACATGTACACAAATGCCATTATCCTAATAGATCCATTATGGCATTACTTCTTTTCCATTTCTCTGTTTACCTACAAGACTCAGGGAATGCAAGGAACAAAAAGAAAAAACTTCCCTTTGATTCCCACACTGTCATTTAAGTTATGTTTTCATCTCCCACAATTTTTGGGGTGCTGCGATTGAGATTGTACAAATCCTGGCCGTTAAAATCAGGTTGTGGTGAGGCTGATGGAGATTGGTTGTGAAAGTACTTTTTTGCCCAGAACAGATAGTTGAGGAAATTAACGAAACTTAGAGCTGCTAGCAACCAATAGAACAGGTCTAATCTGTCCTTGTTGAGATTGTTTTCACTGAGCCATCCACCACCAGAGGAATGTGAAGTGACCTTGTTTACAAGATAAACAAGTACTGAGCTGAAGTAAAAGCCAAATGAGTATGAGCAGTAAGTTATTGCTGTTAAAAAGGATTGCATTCCTTTCAAGGACTGTTTGTAGAAGAATTCGATTAGGCCGACTGCTGTGAACATTTCTGATATCCCAAAGATCAAAAACTGCGGCGTGATCCAGAACAAGGACAATTGTTTGTTTGAATTCACAGCAGCATTCCTTCTCTTGTTCTCCATTATGGCTGCTGAGATCATTGAAAATGTAGCGGTAAAAAGGCCGAATCCTATTCGCTGTAAAGGAGTTATTCCGGAGTCATGTCCAGTGATTTTTCGAGCAAAAGGGACGAAGAATGTGTCATAAAGAGGGAGTATGAATATTAGAATGATGTAAGGGATGGATTGAAGAGAAGCTGGAGGAATGTGGAAGGATTTGGTTAACTGAGTGTTCATAGAACTTCCTTGTTGAACTGAGAATGTCTGTAATTGTGCTAAGATTGTATTGAAAACAATTGTGCATGCAAATATGGGAATAATTGAAATCAATATCTTTACTTGCTCTACTTGGTTTACAGTGCAGAGCCTCCATGGACTTTCCCTTTTGTTATTTCCATCTTCAAGTTTTATACAGGCCTTATTCAAGAACCTGAAAATTTGATATTCATTAGTGGAACTGTTGAAGAATACATAAATGTGGGATTCAAAATAGTATTACAACAGGCAAAGATCATTGACTTGAGTCTCGCTACCACTCATTTATTGAAATCGTGCACCTAAGATCTTTGATAAAACTAAATAAGGCCCTGTTTGGTAGGAATTAAAATCAAATTTTTAGTAGATTTTGATAAAACTTAATGAAATGTGTGGTTGAAATATTGTGGGTCCCGTGAAACCTGTAGTTTAAAATTAATTGTTGACTTTGACTAGGTTAAAATCTGAATTCTAATTTTCACCAAACAGAATATAAATAAATTTGGCATGCACGAGAGAGGGCTTCGCACTTTACCTGAATCTTTCAGTTAGTTGAAGATTGCCATCATTATCACTATTAGGGTCCTTGCATTGACTTCCATGAAGCATTCGAGGATCAGACGGACAGAAGTGTTTTCTCTTTAATATTGCAGCCACGAACACCTATGTGAACAAACCTAAAATAAGTTAAGTTGATTCAAGAAAATTTTATGTGTATATTTTGTATTATAAGCAGGCACTTTAGTGATGAACTTTTTCAAGAACATGAACCATAAGACTTCAAAAGGAGAGAGTAAAAAATATTTTAAACAATCAATTGAACTTGAACCTCTTTATTTTAAATTCATTATTTCTGATGAATTGAAACCCACCGAGTAGGACTTGTATCGAACCTAAAGTATATGCATTTCATTTGTATAAAAATTAGAAGCACTTTTCTTACTTGTGCAATAGGAGTCAAGATGCTGCCTTGAGGAGGCTTGTTCCTGTAAAGGAATGTTCCACAAATCAAGCTGATTAATCCCAAGGCCATGGCAGCAGCCGAGATTCCGAACCCGACGTCCATTCCGGAATGTGTTTGGACCCAAACAAGGAGAGTTAAGGCAACAAGTTCACCAATGGAGAAGGCAAAGTATGCAGCATTGAAGTATTTGGAAAGCTTATTGGATTGATTTGGGTCAATCTGGTCAAATTGATCAGCACCATGAGCTATCATGTTGGGCTTAACACAGCCACTCCCTAATGCAACCAAATAAAGGGCTACAAAAAATATCGAGGATTTGAACCCCTTGGCTTCTTCACAGTTGTCTCCGTCAGTTACCATGTTGCATTTTGGTGGTCTTAGTTGGGGAAGATGGGCTTGAACTGATAGTAATATGAAACCCTGTGTATGATGAAACACACGAGGATTGCAATTTTCTGTAAATTTTCAAAAAATTACGAATATAACGCAAAACTAGAACTTCGTCTAAAAGTTTTTCCATCTAAACAAGTAGAATACTATAATGGTGAGAGGGTATCTCCAGAAATATACTATTGCTGGTCCTAACACGAAGTTCGATGTTTTGCTATCCATAAATCCTTCTTATCGTAACATGGTATGAGAGCAAGCAAATGGTCTTAATTTTAACTCTATTCACCTCTAATTTATGAAAATGATAATATAATGATTCCGAATCACATAAAAGGGGTGTAATAAAGACAATTTGAACACATAAACTTGTTCTGTAAAATAAGTTGAGAGGTTTTGGAACCCATGAAACATGTGATTAAAATTAAGTTGACAAAGTTTTAGAGGGTAGACAGTAGAGATAGAGACAAAAGTCATTGGGAAAGGAAAGAAATACATACAGAAAGTTCCACAAAGCCAAAATTGAGCATGGTCCAAAAGCAACCAAGATAAGAATCAGAGAGGTAGCCACCAAGAAGTGCTAGAATGAAGACAGTTCCTATAAAATTTGTCACCATGTTTGCAGACTTTGACAATGAAAAGTGCATCTCATTTATCACATATGTTATCAGGTTGTTCCCAACTGCTGCTATTGCCATTATCTCAAATCCTTGGAGCCCTGAAAATTGCAGTCAAGAAAACACCAATGAAATTTATGCAACTGCTATTTTCATATACAGTATCAGACTGGCTGGCTGAGTACTGTATGCAAATATTTTACTCAATTTTATCAGATAGAACGTAATTTTCAAGAATGTTGCAACCGTACAAGGACTAAAATATCATCACTTGACAACCCTTTAAAGTTTCTTCTCAAGATTTTAGATCAAACACTCCCACACATATACACACAAAGAAAGAGAGGGAAGGGTACCTAGAACAAAGGCAGAAGCTCTCATTCCACCATGCTTATTGGGATTGGAAGGCTTTCCTCTCCAATCAACAGTAGTAGCCTCTTCACAAGTTCTTTTCCCTCTGTAATTCTGTCTACCTGTCCCTGCTGTCTTCATTTCCTCACTCACTCTCTCTCTCTCACACAAACACAAGATGGAGAATTGAGGGTAACTTAAACTATATGATTCATGCCTTTGGCACCCTACCCATCACAGCTTATATTCTGCAGGAAACTAAGAGAGCCGTGAAAAACTCGTGTTTCATTCTAATCTCTATGCTGAATTTGAGGAAAGTGGTCCCAATGTCATGTTGGTGGGATCGACATAGGAGAACCATGTTTAGCGATAGCAAACCTCAACCCATTGTTATATTGTTCAATAAAGTTTGCCCCTCGGGCATAATCCAGTGGTATAAAGGACAGAAGTGAGATAGTCTCGGCCTTGCTAGCAACTGCAGTATGAGGGTTCGATTCTTGAGATATGGAATTTGACTTTTTGTGGGCACCAGTGTACGGGCAAATTCTTGTTCCCTGGTCTGTTGGAACACATCCCGCGATTTACCTCTCTCAAGATGCTCCAAGGACAGGACGGTGAGGACCCTCAAAATTGGGATTTAACCCTTTTTCCAATAAAGTAGAATAATATTATACAGCAATCAATAAAGCATCATTCTGGGTGGCACTAGGTCCATTTTCTTGTCTAATGGACCCTGTGAACCGTGCTAATCATCCATAATCATACATAGCATTATTCTTTATTTATACACTCCTACATATTTGAATGTCCCATTCAAATTACGGGATAATTATGAATAGATGTGAATTTGAAAAATTCTCAAATTAGTGCGATAACTAGTATTAACTCGTCATATGTAAATAATGCATATCAAAGAGTTATGTTATTTCGAATTTGATACGATTATTCCAATTTACTTCAACATGTCCAAGATAAAATTTAAAAGTGGAGTAAAAACTTATTGATCCTCAACGCTATGCGATGTTCTCAAATAGCTCTTCATATTATTCAATGATTTCATGAATATAAATTATTTAGTCACTAAATGCCTGCCTTGTGTAACATAACCGTGACATGACAATTAAGTGTCCAGATCAATGTCAAAATATATAAGTTAAATCAGTTTCACCTTTCTTTCAATGTATAGAATCATTCTTAGCCATAAAAGGACCAACACTGTAAATTTGAGTAGCTAAATTTTGACAGATTTAAAATCTATTGTTGGAAATAAATTCTAAAAAATTAGGACCAAACGTGGGCTAACTTGAAAACTTTTTTGGTCAAAGGTACAGCTTTAATTTTTTCCCCTTTCGGCATAAGACTACAAGTGAATGAGTAATACATGCATGCAACAATTATTGTTTAATGGGATCAAGACATTTCAACAAACATGTGACCGTCATAAGAAACAAAAACTAAGAATAGACCCCTCAACTCAAACAAATATCAATGCATGCTAAAATTGTGAAATGACCTTCAACTGACAGCAAAGAAGTACAATCGAGAGAGAAGAAGATAAAACGTCTATGGCGTACTTTACTCACTTTGACATGGTAATGTCAAGTTGAAAAGCATGGTCGAATTGATCTTAAAAGTCACTTGACTAATGACTGGTGATAAGCTTAATTTCTACACTTATTTTGACACTTTTACAGTTGCATTTTATTTTTTTTAATTATTATTTTGAGGGTATTGGAGTTGACTTCTATTGAGTTTAGTTATTTTGTGAATTTATGACAAACCCTCGAACTTGAAACGTGTCGATGAAGAAGAGGTCAAGAATTAGAAGCAAAGAGATGTTTCAAGGTTAAGATTTATGGCTGAGACGAAAACCCTAACCTTGGGAATTAAAAGATGAAGAGAAGAGGGCAATACTTGCGGAACACGAAGAATAATTAGAGTATAAAGATTGATGTCGAGATTTCTAGTAGGTAAATGACATACCAATTGGAAGCTTATCGAGTTAAGAATCCAATGCAATTTACGGATCATTATTGGAAGCTTTTAGAGAAGTTATACACGTTAGAATATTAGCTGCACGGAGCAAATTGCTTTTGCGCGAGCAAATGTTACGCGGAATATAAGAAAATTATGTTATTCGTGGGAAGAAAATTGTTAGAAAATAGACCTAGTACCTACACCTATATATGTTTCTTCGTAGACAATTTGAGAGATTGGAGATCAAACTACACACTTTATAATTATATTTTCGAAACCTCTCTAAAATGCTCGACGTGTTTTCAGCTTAATTAGTTTTTAGTTTAAAGTAAATTCACTCAATGTTTGGCATAATTTGGTTAATATATACACTTTTCATAGTTGTTTAAAAATATGTGTTCTTTTTGAAAACTACGAATGAATGCCATAATAAAGGAAACAAAAAGAAGTTTTAGAAGAAATTGATTTGTTCTTGATCTAACTCCAATTTTCTTTTACGAATCTTCATCTCACTTTAAATAAAACTTAGAAATGAGAATAGGATATTAACAATACACTATTAGAGTGTGTTTGATTGATATTATTTTTCACAAAAAATGTTATTTTTCCACAAAAATTCATATTTTTTGAATGTTGGATCGATAATTTTTTCATGAAAAATACTTTTGAACTTTTGATCGTGTGACCGTATTTTCCTCAAAAATAAGGAAAAGATTTTCTTTAAAGAATGTTGGTTTTTATTTTCGAGTAATTCACTCTCTCTGTCTCTCTCATATCTATTCTCTTTTTCTCATCTATCCACCATTAAAGAATAGACAAATATAATATTTTTTAGATTGAAAGCTAAATCAGTTAAATACATTTAATTAATAATTTTCATACAAATAAATTCTAAACAATTGAATTGTCTATAATTTATATTCAGTCTGTGCAAATTCTATATTCACAATCAAACGGACCATAATATTTTAACTTCATATTTCTTCATAACCTGTTTCATTTATAAAATAGTTGACAAACTATGTGATTTTGTAAATATCAACTCTTAGACATAAATCGACTTGAGATGATGAACTCGTCTTCTTCAAATGGACGTAATTCGATGATGTCATCTCACACACACAAGTGTGTGGATGTGATGTTATCAAGTACAATGAATGGGGTAGACAAAATTCTTGTGTGGGAGACAAAGTGGAGACATGGCTTGTGTTTATTGTGGATCATATTCTTACATACCTGAAAACACGTCTTAGGTACAACCAAGATGAGATATTGCGTAGCTTCGTAGGTAAACTTAACAAATCAGAAATCTGTTGAAAAATTTTCAACATCAAGGGATTGGAGAAAAAAGAATATAGAAATAATATCAAGAAGATGAAAATAACGAGAATAACAAAACCAAATATAAAGGTTTAAACACGACATTATATCGTTATCCTCAAACAATATTTGCCCCCTCTCGGATACGATTTCGATGCTTAAAGGGTTACTCAGCAAATGGTTTATAGGAGTAATCAAGCCTTGTTGCAGAAATACACAAAAGCACAAATATTTTTCTACCCGAACTTGAAGAATACGAGAGAAACATGAATATGGAGGGAAAGATGTTTAATCCTTTCGTGTGGAATAATTTATATGTTTTTCACATGTTTGTAATGGATTTTCAATGTCCATCAATCACTTATTTATAGTCATGAAACATTGCTACACGAATTGGTGTCAAAGAAAAGTGAAAGGCTGCCAAAAATATAATAAAAAAACTGCCTCCAACGGCTAGCAATTGCTCTATGCGGTCGCATAGAGCATACCTATGTGACCGTATAGGCATTTCATAAGCAAGGCCTAACGGCCCTGCAAGGTCTCATGTGACCGAACCCTTAACGGGTTGTGCAGTCGCATACATGAAGATGATTGGAGTTACAATTAAATTAATTTTTGTATTTCTTTGAACAGATTGGAGTTAGTACTTAAATTATCGAAAATCTAGATTTATGACTATCACCAACGTTCAAATATACATGAGCTGACATGCGCTCTCACATAGAAAGAGAACCGTGAATTCTTTTGCATTTATTTCTCATTGTTAGTGTTACACTTTTATTTCTTTCACTATTGTAGAAACGCCACGGCTTCTATCCATCATAATGTTGATTTATGTCCTTACCATAATTTTATTAATTTCAGCTCGAACATTTATATTTTGGCAACATTTATTTTTTTGTTAAGAATTTTTATTTATATATAGGTTTAGAGGGTATTTGACACCCATTTTTATGGAAAAATGAATTTTGGAATAGTAAATTGATGGGGAATGTGTAAATAAAAAATACTGAAAAGTTTTTGATTTATGCGTAATATCACTTTAATAAAAAATGTGTGATTAAAAAGAAGAAAGAGAAAAATGTATTTTGATAAAAATGATAATCAAACAGGATTTTAGTATTTTTGAATAATTAGATGAATAATCTATCATATTTCTTAGGGTCCGTTTGATTGCAAAGATGAAATTTAGGTGGAAAGAAAACGAATTTCAGGGAATTGAATTGCCTAGAAATTATTTTCTTGGGAATTGTAAATTATTGTGTTTGATTGGTATAATTTTCTACGTCAAAAATATTGGAATAAAAGTATTTTTTGGTGTTCGTTTGACTTTATTTTACATGAAAATTTTCAATTAAAGGGATGAATTTTACTGGTATTGGAGATGAAATTTGTTTTCGTTGCAAAATAAAAAATTCAAGAAAATCATTTATCTTTGGTGTTTGTTTGGCTTTGTTTTACATGAAAATTGCCAATTAAAAAAAAATATTTTTTTACAATAATTCTTAGAATTTATTTCTATTGCCAAAAAAAAACAAAAAAAAAGGTAGATTAGCCTAGAAAACCAATTCCCATCATATGATTTTCAAGGAAAACTAAGAAAATGTAACAAACCAAGAAAGGGAATTCAATGGAAAAAATTTGCTATGAAACATGATAAAAAGTGAAAGTTGAAAAACGAATTCAATTTTCCATGGAATTGGTACCTATCAAACATGCCCTTAATGTTAAGATCATTTACCTCAGAAGCTCTCTGAACACATTCAACAAATGACCAACCGCGTCTTTATCAAAATGTTATCTATACACCAAGACGGGAACTGTGAGCGCCAAGAATATTAAATAAATAAAAAGTCAATAGTTGGGTTGAGTGAAGATTAGAGGGATGACAGTAATGCTGAAGGAGAAAATTGTGTACTCACACGAAACACAACGACGAATGTATGGTCATGCCATGTGTCTTATTGTTGGAAGCATATGTGCCTTTACTGCCATGTGGTGCTTACGTGTAAGCTCCGAGGAGCCAAGATATAATAACAGAGTAATGTTATTCGCAAGTTTACTACAACAGTCGTCCTTTATGACACATACGATAGATGATTATTTGAAGTGGTGTGATCAATTCAGGAATATTATAATGTGGCATGACACTGACCGTGTTGGGTTCAATTCCCATTAACGGAAAATTTAATTAAAAGTTCACTCGGGGCAGACCCTCTAAGGGTCAAGCAAGGTTGTTTGCCCTCACTCAATTTCCAAAAACCTTCTATTAGTCCTTTTCTAAATATAAATTTTCAGATTTTTTTTTATTTCTTTCATAATTTATTTTAGCCTATTTTTTTTATTTCCTCCCCACTGAATCATAAATCTGAGTTCGTCCCTGAGTACACCAATAAAATTTTGAAGGAGAAAAGCTCTAACAACCAAAGTGTTAGGTGGATTGGATTTGGAACACATGGGTCTCAAAATGCCGGGCTTTTGAATTTGGAGCTCTTCCTTCCGAGTTTCTGTGGGCTAAACTATACGTGCATTGTATCTAATTTCATTGAATTTTGATCAACAACTCTTCTAGCATAAGCATTTCAATTTTTGTATGGATTTAATCACCAATCACAGATTTGCCAATCAAATGTTCAGTGATATGTCCCAATCAATTTCTATTATTTAAAGGTTTGATTAACGACATACGACATCCTCTATTTCTTGACAACATCTTGAGTGATTCAACAACAACCAAAAGAGTTCTAATTGATGATGAAAATCGTCAATATTCCAAAGTTAAATTTTTGGTACCTGGTGAAAATTATTCTTTATCTATATTTTTGTTCAATATTATTTAAGTTTATACGTCCACCTCTCCCACAGTGGCTCTAATCCTTGATTCCAAAAGCAACAGGGCTTCTCAATGGAGGAGCCTTTGACGCATCGTCGCATGAATATGGCATTATTGACATAGGAAGTGGGAAACTACCTATCATTGCACAATTGAGTTCCATTATGACAGGAAAATTTTCTTGTGTCTTGTTCCATGCTTAGACATTGTCTCTCGACAAGTAGAATGAATTTTGTGGCAATCCTACAGTTTTCGGATATAGAGTGTTCTCTACTCCTGTAGTTCCAATGTTGTTAAGAACTTTCTATTTTGTGATATGGAAAGAAATCAATATCAAATAATACTGATAGAATTTTTATATTAATAAACTCCAGAAAGATGTTCACTTTCTTTTCTAACTATAGTATAAAGTGGAATCAACATTGAGTTTTAAATCAAGTTGAACCGGATCGAGGATCCAATTCGCCTCCTACAATCGTGCTTCTATTTGAGTAGTGATGTGTAAAAATTTCAATCATGAGAGCTCACTTTAAGGGGTTGGTGTGAAGTTGAAATCCTAACCCTAACCCCATTTCCACTACCCTTAAAACCCCTACCATTCCACATTTCCAAACCTCTCAAAAATGTCGGCCATCATAGGCAACCACCACTTACCGCCATTGAAATCACCTCATAAGCATAATCCTACCTTCGATTGGCCCCACAACACCATGTGAGGCCCAAATCTGCGAAAAAAGCTTTGGAATTTGCAATTCTTGAATCCAGTCGACATCGATGGGATCTACTATCACAAGGACGAAGTTTGCTAAAATACTTGGCCAAATTTTCGCCTATGATGGCACTGAGGTTTCATTTAGTTAGCCCACGAATTTGCACAATGCACACAAAAAAACGATAAAGACAGCAATGTAATAAAAGGAACACAAATTTTTACGGGTAATTACCTAACTCGTTTATTACTCCACAATAATACAAGAATACAAGTTTTATGTGTCTCATCAACCTAATCCTTCACATATTTATAGCCAAACTCGTATGCAGTTAACACCTTTATCTGTCAAAGGGATAAACCAACCCACTATGGCTAAAACTGCCAAAAAACTGCCTTCTATGACATTTCTCAGCATCTGCCCACACTTTCAACTAGTATGGACCGAGAAAATCACCCAATACACATGCCAAACATGTGCTTGTTCTGGACACCCAAGTATGTAGACTAAAGCACACTGAATAGCAAGCTTAATCCGTCCATGCCTTGCTAGTTTCTGCCAACCCGCAACACTTTGACACCAGCCAAACTGAAGCAAAACACCCACAAGTTGAAACCCACGTTTGCCTTGCTCCCGAATTTCGAAGTGTGCACCATCAATGTACTTGTCTAGGCAATTTTAGCATGAGGGCTTTGCGTACCCATGCCATTACACATGTCAACCTTTAAAAAGCTGACAGACATGCTCTACCGGAAGAGTCAGACGTCCTTGTCGGAAGAGAATCAACATACTCCTTGATCTTGTCCTCAAATTGCCATAGATCGACGTCCTTTTCATAGCTTGTATCAATCACGCTAGAACCATTCCACTGGACTGGATAGTCTGTTATTCTATTTTTCTTGCTCGCGCCCCATTATTCGATGGCCCAAAATCTTTTCAACCTCCGTATAATATTGTTTTCTGATCATAGGAGGAGCCCTCTTGGCTTGCAAACAATCTTCTCCCATCAAACTGTCATTAAAGGGCTTCAGCTAACTCATGTGAAAGGTAGGGTAAACCTTTAAACGATAGGTAGCTTTAGCCGATATGATACCCTTCCAACACTTTTAATCACTTCAAAGGGACCATCATACTTTTAAACTAGCCCGCAATGCACTGTCTTGCTATAAAACTTTTTCCAAATCTAGGGAATCAATTTCAACATCATCGTGTCCCCAACCTAAAACTCTATATTATTCCTGTTTCGATCCACATACTTTTTCGTCCGTCGAGCGGCCTTTGCAAGGCTATCCCTAGCTTGCTCAATTATCTCCTATTTGTTTTGAGCAAATCGAAAAGCAACTGGACACACACTGCGTCTCCCTTGATTCACAATCTCAAGTGGCGTCTTGGGCATATGCAGCATAGTTAACTCAACTAGACACACATGTAGTAGAGGGTTGATGTAGATTGTAGCAAAACTGAGCTGTGTCGAGCAAGGCAACCCAATTTTTCTAACTTGCTAAAACATAATATCTGAGGTATTGTTCCGGTAATGCATTATCCTTTCTACTTGACCATCAGTCTACTGATGATTTGCTATTGAGAACTTCAGTTCAGACCCCATCATGTTGAATAACGTGGTCCAAAACCTGCCTATATATCAAGAATCTCGATCACCTACAATATCCTCAGGTATTCCAAAGTACATCACAACATTTTTGAGAAATAGTTCAGCAGCAACGTTCGCTGTGCACTCGTGCGAAGCAGGATTGAAAACTGAATATTTCGAAAATCTGTCCACCACCACCATAATGGACTTGAACCCATCAACCTTCAGGAAACTTGAGATGAAATCCATAGAAATCGACTGCCAGGGTCGTTCTCGAATTGGCAAAGGTTGGAGCCAACTTGTCTCCTTCATCCATTCTGTTTTATCCCACTGGCACATCAAACAAGATTTCACATATGTCTCGAACTCTTCACCCATCTTTGGCCAGTAATATGATTTTGAGAGCAAAGCTAATATCCTTCCAGTGCTTAGATGGCCTGCCCATTGTAGATCATGAGTTTCCCTCAACAGTTCTTGCCTCAGTCTCCCACCTGAAAGCACATATAGTCTACTGCCTTTAGCATAGATTAGACCATCCTCAATCCAATACCATCTTACTAAGCTATCTTTGATTTCCTATGACAACTTGGCATAATCAACATCCTTTTCAGCCTACTGCTTGATTTTGTCAAGAAAATCAGATTCGACCATCATCAATGCAGAAACATAAGCTTCCACATATTTCTGACTAAGTGCATCAACAACTTGATTCTGCTTCCTGGTTTATGAACCTACACGAAATCAAACTCAGCCAAAAATTCCTGCCATCTAACTTGTTTTGTCGACAACTTCTTTTGGGATCTAAAGTATGTGTATTGACTACATGATCTGTTAGAGCAGTATATTTCGTTCCTAACAAATAATAGTGCCAAGTTTCAAGCAATGAACAACCGCAGTCATCTCCTTCTTATGAGTTGAATAACATTGTTAGACCAATTTCAATTTTCGACTTTCATAAATGATCGAATGACCTTCTTGTACCATTATACCCTCAATAGCACGATCAGATGCATCAACGTGTACTTGAAATGGCTTCTCAAAGTCAGGCAGCAGTAGCATCGGCTCAGTAGAGGCAGCCTGTTTTAACTCCTCAAAAGCTCGTTAGCACTCATCGGTACATTCCCATTTCCAATCCTTTTTTAGCAAATTTGTCAAGATGTTCCCTTTCTTGGAGTAGCTTTGAATGCCGATAGTAGTTAGCTAACCCAAGAAAAGAACACAATTTTGCAACCTTGGATGGGCTTGGCCACTCCATAATGGCCTTCACCTTCTTCTTATCTATTCTGATTTTTCCTTAACCGATCCAATGTCCCAAAAAATCACATTCAAACGACAAAATTGACATTTTTCCTTCTTGACAAATAATTGATGTTCTCTAAGCCATGAGAACACCTTTTTCAAGTGAGCAAAATGATCATCCAATGATCGATTATATATGACAATATCATCTAAGTATAGCACCACAATATCATCCAGGAACTCGTACAGTACATCATTCATCAACTTGCAAAATGTAGCAGGTGCATTTGTAAGCCCGAAGGGCATTACTAGGAATTCAAAGGAACCATACCTAGTCTTGCATGCAGTCTTTGCTTCATCGTCTTCAGCTATCCTTAATTGTCAGTACTCGACCGCAAATCCAACTTGGTGAAGAATGACACCTTCGCCAACCAATCAAACAAATCAACGACATTAGGCATTAGATATTTGTTCTTCACCATTACTTTGTTTAGGGCACGTTAATCCACGCACATCCTCATGGAACCATTATGCTTTTTCTGAAATGAAACGAGGCACCGTAAGTAGCTTTTGAAGGTTGAATGAAACCCGCATCAAATAAATCTCAAGCTGCCTCCTCAACTCTGCCAACTAGGATGAAGCCATTCGATAAGGGGCTTGTATAAGAGCTTTTACACCTGGTTCGAGTTCAATTTTGTGATGAACAACATGACGAGGTGGGAGAGTTCTTAGAAGTTCTGAAGCATTACATTAATGAACTTCTCAAAGATAATTGCAACTTGATTAGGTACCTCAATAACTTGATCTTCTTTAATTTCCACCAAGACTGCAACAAATGCCATTTCTCATTTTCTCAGTCTACCCTAAAGTTGTTTTGCAGATTGATTATCATCATGAACATGCTTTCCTTTATTCTTGTCAAGATACCTTGTTGGCATAAAGCAAAGACTCCTCTTATCCATAGAGTACAACCCATTTGAATGTGGCACCATGGACGCCTTTGCCTTGAAAAAGAATTCAATACCAAGGATCAAGTCAAAATCATCCAGGAGGACAGTCATCAGATTACACTTTCCCTCTCATTCGCCCACGCGAAGGGTGATTTTACCATATCCCTTTACAGGCTGTGCTGCAAAATTCACAGCCTAAATTTTTGTAACCATTTGAGTCATGCTTAAACCCAATTTCTCAACTATCATTGAGCTTACAAACTTGTTGGTAGCATTTGTGTCTATCATTTCAAACACTTCCTTACCATGAACAGTAACTTGAATGTACATCAAGCTACGTTACAATGTGGTGATGGCATTTACAAGTTGCAACAGATTAACTCTAGATGGAGCATCATCTGAGTTATCATCATTGCCTTCTAGTCGTAAGCATTCAATTTCTTCCTTTTCAGACAATCCTTTGCACAATAGGGGCCATTGCAAATGAAGTAGCCACTAAAACCTTTTGATTTCAATTGAGACTGATCACCATCTTTCGACTTAGGAGCCTCGAACTTTTTCTTCTTGTCTCTTTTCTTTCCTTCTTTCGAGGTGCCAGCCTTCTTATCATTGCCTTTCCTTTAAATAGAAGAACTGCTGCCCATTTTGTAGTTAACAAGACAATTCGCTGTAGCGATTGCCAAAGAAAGGTCCTTTATCCCTTGCCTTCGCATTTCTGCCTGAGCCAAACTTTGTAATCTCGACATAAACTTAAAGAGCTTATCATTCTCAGACATAATCAAACTACTAAATTTCTTCACATATTCCCGAACGCTATCGTACTGCCTTATCTTCTTAAGAGATTCCCTTGCAACCCAAGCTGTATTGCAAGGTAGGAATTGAACTTTCAATTCCTTCTACAACACTTTCTCACGTAACAACTGGTAAACGGCATGTAGCTTCATCATCTTTTACCCGAGTTCACCACCACAAATTTACAACGCCTAAAAGATACATCGAAGTGATGTTCACTCGCTCATCCTCTAGAGTACGGACAGCTTTGAAGTAATGTTTCATATCCCGTAAGAATTTTCCAACTCTTTGGTATTACGAGCACCGTTGAACAATTTTGGTTTAGGGACACGAATTTTCAAAGCCCCCCTGCGTCCCGTATAGTAGTACTATTCGGGGCCAATTTCAACAAGGAAATCTTTCATTCAAGGGCATTAAACCGAGCCTTTGTGCTATCAACAAGATCCAACAGATCCTTAATGAACGAAGATTGCCTTTTGTCCAAACCACTAGCATACTCTTGGAACTGTGCCCTCAATTTCGTGTGCACATCATTATGTGCATGGATTTGTGTAGCTAAACTGGCTGCATCATTGATCATTGGAGCACCAACGAAATCCTCCAACGCAACAACCCTGTCCTTAAGATTTTAACCTATAGCCATACCAGAAGCCGAAACCCAGCAATTGCAGCAACCGGGCTCTGATACCAATTATCACAAGGACAAAGTTTGCTAAAATACTTATCCAGATTTTCTCCTATGATGGAACTAAGGTTCCACTCAGTCAGCCCACGAATTTCCACAATGCACACGAGAAAACGATAAAGGTAGCAATGTAACGAAAGAAACATTGATTTTTAAGGGTAATCACCCAACTTGTTTATTACTCCACAATAATACAAGAACACAAGGAAAACAAGTTTTCTATGTCTTATCAGCCTGATTCTTCACATATTTATAGCCATACTTGTATGCAATTAACACCCTTAACTGTAAAAGGGATAAACCAACCCACTATGTCTAAAACTGTCTCCGATGACATTTTCTTGTGTCTGCCCATACTTTCCACTTGTATGGATCGAGAAAACTGCCCAATACACATGTCAAACATGTGCTTGTTCTGGACACCCGAATTTGTGGACTAGAGCATATTAAACAGTAAGCTGGATCCCTCTATGCCTTACTAATTTCTGCCAGCCCACAACACTTTGACACCGCCCAAATTGAAGCAAAACGCCCACAAACTAAAACCCACATTTGCCTTGCTCCTGAATTCCAAAGTGTCCACCATCAACACACTTGTTTGTGTGATTTTAGCATGAGGGCAAGGTGTACCCACCCCATTGTGCATGTCAGGTCAACCTTTAAGAGACTGACACCTACCATGACCTACACCGAAATTTGTTTCTGGTTGTGCTATGTTTATACTTTTCTTTTCTTTCTATTGTGCGCATCATTTGTAGCCCTTAATCTGATGAACATGACAGTAAGGATGTAAATGAATTAGGTCAAGTAGGCTCTCGAATTGAAATTCGTGAATAAAGGCTCGAATTATTTTGGGTCAAGCCGAGCTGAGCCAAAGCTCAGTCGAAAAATGAGGATGGGTTGCCCTAGCCTAGCTTACACGATTTTTTTATTTGTGGTAATGCAGCCGCTTGCTTGTAACGGGTTTGAGATACGAGCCATTTTGACCTGCCATGCGGGTTGGCCAGTGTCGTTTACTGAGCCACATGGGCTGGCTCGGGCTCAGGCTTAGGATTCGACCGTCGTCCAAAATAAGGCCCTACCCAAGCTTAAGCTCGATTCCACCAAACTGCTACGTGTTCTCACACACTAGTCCGTACAGGTCATGTAGTAGGCCGATTATCATACATAAACCAATCATCATGTCGATCACTGTTGAACAAAGAGTTGAAATAAATAAAGTGCAATCAAGCTTGCAAATGAATGCATGCAATCTAATCAAGTCCAAGTATGGTTAACCACTGATTTGATCATACGTTAAATCATATACCTTGGCTTCATGCCAGGCTTGGAAGCCATAAGCCAGGATCCCTTAGCCTCTCAAAAACGAGAATGTGAGCAGTAAGCTAAAAAAACTCTGTTGGTATCCTTTTTGGATTTCATCCCCATTACTTTTCCAATATAGCCTCAAAGGGCTTTTTTATTCTCCTTTTTTTTTTTGGGATTTATTTTCATATCATTTTGCCGATCAAGGGCTCCTTCTCCCATTCTTCAAACTCTGATTAGTATTCTCATAGAGAAATTTCTAATCAAAGATAGAACAAAATATATTTTGCATTATATCTAACGGATTCCTCGTTCAAGGCAAAGAAGCAATATTACTCGATCATTATCAAATTGACTACAATTTGTTTCTGTTCGTGAAGATCCCACTTAAACTAAAGGTGCATTCCTAACGAAAAGCGTAAGCTCGGTGCTTCACTCGATAGAAGCGCGGAAAAAGACAACTCATTAAGCCCAATAGCGCACACCGGGCTTAACGAAGCAGACTAGGGCTTTTTCTGGGTTGAGCCGTAAGCAGCTCGAGTCAATGAGCTAGATTGACATCTCTACACGAAGGTGGTTTATTGTAGTCTAATATGGGTTTAAGATATGTTGAAGGTGAAGTGAAGGTAGTGATGACTGTGTGTTGATTGTGAAGGATATGGCGGTAGATTATGGATTTGAGGTGGCGACAACGATTTGGGTGATACCGACGATGAGGGTAAGATGAAGCGTAATTATAACTAGTTAATGGGATAATTTATTATCAATCAATAGTTTATGACCTATTTAAAACTGTTATTTTTCCGATTAAATAGGTAATTTGTAATCCAAAAATATGCCATTATGATTGCGACGTTGTGTGATGTACCACTAATATGTGACCATGATCATAAAAATTATATGTTATTATGAAGGTGATTTGTTTATTTAAATTATATGTCATAACATTATATCATAACTCATAGAATGTGATCACCTAATTTTTAGAATGTTTCTGTAAATTTATTGTTTTTTGTAACATTTGTATCTCGAAATTTTCCCTTTTGAAGTTGTGTAGAAGGCTATGCCTGGGATAATTTGGGAGTCTAGGCCCAAAGGCCTACTACTCCATGCCCAAAAGTGGTGAGCTGTGGCTGAGGTATAAATATTGGCCCACGTAACGAGCTGCCACTCTTATAAAGGAACCAAATAGGGAGAGAGTTCTTTGTGCTTATTTTAATATTTTCTGTTGTTCAAAATTAATTAAACACTTAGTCCATATTTGAGCCATATTTTAGGGGAAAAATGCATTATTCAAATCAAATCAATGGAAAATGTGTGGTTAAAAAATAAGAAAAAAATTTAGATTTACGTGTAATATTATTTTATTAAAAAATGTGTGATTGAAATGATGTCAAATTACTGTTGAAGAATGTATTTTTTTAAAAATAATGTGGCTCAAACAAGTCCTTAGTATCCATTTGATTGCAAGCACGAAATTTACATTAAAAGAAAATAAGTTCACTTTAGAACTTATTTATATAAAAATTATTAATTAAATGTGATTAATTGATATAATTTTCCCTTTAAAAATATCATACTTGTCCATTTTTTATTGGTGGATAAATGAGAAAGAGAGGATGGATGAGAGAAAGAAAGATAGAGTGAATCATCTAAAAAATAAAAACCAATCCTCCCAAAAAAAAATATTTTTCTTATTTTCGAGAAAAATATGTTTACATGACCAAAAGCTGAAAAATAATTTTCATAAAAAATTGTCAATCAAAACTCTAAAGCAAGAATTTTGGTGAAAATAACATTTTCTATGGAAAATAAAGTCAATCAAACACATTCTTAGTTATCTTATATTTGGCTAAGTTAAAAATAAATAACATTTTAATGATGAAAATTAAAATAAAATTAACTAATTATATTAAAACTGTAATTTCAAAAAGAATTACTTCTTTATTTAAAAGTAATAAATGAATAAATATTTTAGCGATTTGAAGATTAAATTAATTTTTAAACATGTTAGGGCCTGTCAAAGCAGACTATCGTATCCCTTCATTTTAATCATCAACCATACGTAATGGTCTAATATTCTTTGTCACCCCCAAATGTTTAGGCAAATCTAACTTTTCGTTATTTTTCAATAATTTTCAAATCACGATTTATGTGTTTTTAGGAACTAACAATTTGCGTTAAACAATTACACAATCATCTCAGTTGGTAAAAACTAAAAAATTACTTGCTCAATCAGAAGTGTTTAGATAGCCCTCGTTTGAACCACATTATTGTAAAAACGAGAATGAAAAATATAGCCGTTATGTGCCCCAAATAAGAGATAAAAAATTAAATATGGTGACTTAATGTGATAGATAACTGTCATATTTTTATTTTAATGAGAAAATAATGGGACTCAAACAGGGCCATAATTTTACTCCAGATTTATTTATCGATAAATTCGGAAGCATAGTTTATTTAATTTGTTTAAATTTTATTTTCAATTTTAAACTACTACATCTAAAAAATTTAATGCATAAATAAATACCAAAACTGACTGGCGAGAAGTAAGAGGTACACTAGTTTGGTTTGATGGGTCATTGTTGGATTGATACGTAAAAAAAAATGTGTTTGTACAATGCGTGGAGGCCAAAATTTTGATAAGTTTAGGTGAGCATAGACGTAAAAAAAATAATTATAATAAAAATAAAAATAAAGTGTTTTTTTAATTTTACTATTAATTTTTAATCGATCAAAAAATTATTTAATAATTAAAAATAACACGTGTCAAACATCTAAAATAGATTTGTAGGAATTTCATACATTTCTTTTCAAGTTTTTAACAAAAAAAAAAAAAAAAGTTTAAAATGAAAAAAAATATGAATTTTTGGGAGTCTTTCGTTGTTCAAGGCTTCAAATGGCTGTTTTGAATATTGGGGCAGACGAAGTAAAAAAATCAGCCTTTAAATTTTAATTTAAAAGAATTGATTTTTTTTTTAAAAAGGTATAATAATGCGCATAATCATGCCTAGACGTGCATTAACAGTCGACAACAATCGTTGATCGCTAAAAAAGGCGTCAAACCACTTGACTTAACGTGTCCGCCACACATCGTTTCAAGATGCTGCCTAAGCTTGCCTTTTAGAACACTGAGTAAAAGTATAGATGCAAGTTTTTTAGAGCCTTTTCTCTTTATCATGATCAATTTTTATTAAGTAATTAGCAAATATTACAAACAACCAACTTCAAGGACAAACATTTATGAACAAAACTCAGTTCAATTTTGTCTGACCAATTCACCATAGGTCTTAACTGGTTTGATATAAAATTAGTTCATTGATGTTATCAAGATAGGAATCGATTTTGGTTCATTGAATTTCTGGTCAAATTGGCCTGAAAAGGTTTTTATGAATACGACAATTCTGGGATGTCTTAAAATTTTCTGCCTCTTTTAAATTTTTTTTTTTTTTTTAACTTCTAATATCATGTTACTTTTATGAACTCTAATGATCGTTGATAACAACATTTAAAATCACCTATATGTCCGTATATTTTTATTCCTTACGTTTTGAATAATCCAACTCGCAATCCCACAAGACAGCCTATTAACTAGTTTATTTTAAATATAAATAATTTATATGTATTGAGACTAATTCAACAGCCTAGCTAGAGTTTGAGCTGCTGAAATTAAAAATTGAAAAATAAAAGAAAATGTAGAAAAGCTAAACAAATCCTTCATTTGCCGGCAGGCCACGTGGCAAATCTTTATTGGAAAACTGTCAACCATAGAATTGTCCTTAACAGGACTGCAGAATTAACTAGTCTATAGGGCCTGTTTGATTGTAAAGATGAAATTTGGGTGAAATTTTTTTTTAAAGAATTGAATTGTTTAAAAATTATTTTACTGAGAATTGTTAATTAATAGTATTTGATTGGTATAATTTTTCACCTCAAAATATTGAAATAAAAGTATATTTTGGTATTCGTTTGACTTTGTTTTACATAAAAAATGTTAATTAAAGGAATAGAATTTGTTTCCATTACAAAAAAAACAAAGAAAATCATTTATCTTTTAGGGTTCGTTTAGCTTTATTTCACATTAAAATTGTCAATTAAAGAAAAATATTTTTTTTACAATTAAGGATAAAATTTGTTTTCATTACCAAATAAAAATAAATAAATAAAAATCGGCCAGCAACCTAGAAAATGGCTGACGTGGGAATTCATTTTCATCAATTTGGTGGAAAATGGTTGAGGTGGCATGAAAGTGGGAAAACGAATTGCCTAGAAAAATGTACCTATCAGACATGCTTTTTTGGTGGAAAATGGAAATTGATTTCTATTTTTTATGGAAAAGGGGCCTTATCAAACAGAACCTTAGATTTTAGCTAAACCACGGTTAACTCACACCTTATCCATGGTTACTTGTCTACCCATTAAACAATAAAGTTACATAAATACCCTCCAAAAATGCCGTGAGATGTATGGTTACTATTTTATGGTTCTGTTTCATTTCTTGAAAGGTCTAGTTACCTTTGAACTAGGTAAAGATCCGAACCAAAAGTAACCACATAACGTTGTAGACAGAAATGCCCCCGAACCCCACAAATTTCAACGATCCGTTTTCGGTGAATCAAAACGCGTTATAAAATTCGTAGACTTACTTATGAATTTGATGTGTCATACGTAATTTTTTGTCTTAGTTTAAGGTCGAGAAAAATTTAGCTCTCCAAAACTGCACACAGTGTTACGAACAAGTTAAAAAAAACTATACTGCATCCATTCTTTTCGTGAGTATAAAATTTTTGAAGAAGTTTACATGTCC
>NC_036239.1:17393092-17393737 GCF_002742605.1 Olea europaea var. sylvestris
ACACGTCATTATGGGGTATGTAGAATTTTAGCTATTTGAGTTTAACTATCTTCGTCTTCTACAAATTTTATGTATTGGAATTATGGCTTTCTTTCTGAGTGGTAATTTGTGTTGTTTCTTGCAAATTTTAACGCTAAAAATATGTACTAGTTTTGACCAAAAAATATTGCCCCTTATTTCTGAAATCAGGTTGTTTGATTGCTGAGGAAATAAAAACTAATGGCTAGACTGTGTGCAAAACTTTGAATCAATTTATGCTGATCGTATGTGTTTGCTTTGATCCTTGAATTGACAATCAAACGAGATTTTTCTTGGAATCCATCGCTGCATTAGTTTGAGACATTATCATAATCATTAAAGAAATTTATTTCTGCTGTAAGCTTATACTTGGTTCTGTCGTAATTAACACTAACTTGGGAATTTCCCTGATTTTGGGTAACATGTGATCATGTTTATTTGATGAATAAATTGAAGTCTGCTGCTGTTTTACATATAATTGTCATCTACGGTTCTGCAGAATTGAATGATCCCAGCCTCACTCTGCACTCGAGGGGTCAAATCTTCTTTTTTATTCCTTTTTGTTTCATCATTACCATAAAATGAAATGAAAAGGCTCAAATACTGCGTTCCTAGAAGTAATCAATC
>NC_036239.1:17393837-17432306 GCF_002742605.1 Olea europaea var. sylvestris
ATATAAAAAAGAGTTAAGTTAGATCCCAAATTTTCATTATAATTTAGTCTTAGAGAAACCAGTATAATCTCTATTGCTATGTGGCTATGATCATATAACCATACAAAGTAAAGTTAGATTTGTCTCTCAGTTTGAACAAATGAATAACAATTAAAAGTGAAGTATATTCTCATTAACGGCACATGACAATTAAACGAGAATTTCAACTCTTAAATTTGAAGCATCTTACTTTCACGTCAACCAGATTTGTATGCAAGGGACTTTTTATTGAAGAAAACTAATACAATTCGTAACTTTTAATGTTTATATAGATCAAAAATAGGAGAAAAATTATACCTGACCTTCAATATTCTTATTAATCTAAAGTTTTTCTCGGATACAAAGAAATGGTTGATTTCTAGACCTAAATATTTCATCCTTTGGGGGCATACTACGAAAGAATTATTCAATTGAGCAATGCTATTTGCTCTCGCTCACTACCGTAGTCTTCCTATATGACGATTAATGATTTGATACATTAATGTGATAATTTTTTTATTACCTTATACAATAGATCATTAACCGTCGCATATACGCCACGTAGGATGACTGCAGTAGTAAGTCACTGCAAATAGCATTATCCTAATTAATAAGAGTATTATAATTCCAACACGAAGAAGTAAGGACACGTGGCTCCATACTGAATAAAGAGTATATTGGAATTTATTTTTCCTTTTTGCAGTTAGAATGAAAGAATGAGGACTAACTTTGCAATTTTCCTTATCTTTGAAAATGTCATTGTTGAACATAAATATATAAACAAACTTTAAAAACCCACCAAAGTTTGAAGTCTTGTGATCCATATCCGTTTGAATAATGCTATAGCTATGTTAAATAGTATTACTTCATATATTTTTTATTTGACTCTGCCTAATGACTTTTCCAGCATGTCCATTATTTTTCAATTCAAACCATTAGCTTCTACTTTTTTCAAACTCTGAAAAACGATCCCTGTTTCTCCCCGCCAACTAACCCTAAAAATCCCAATTTCAAAGTCAAAAAAACATGCCCTTCCTCGGCTTCTACCATCCTTTCTGTCATCTTTATATAGACAGTTCAAGAATTCACAGTTCCAACAAACTTTGCCTTTTGGCCAAAACAATACAAAAAAGATGAGGTCTCAGGCTTTTATATTGGCCCTAAAGGCTATTTTTGTTGTCTTCTTCTTTCTCTTGATCTCAAGTGCAATGTGCACCAGACCCGTAAAGGATAGTTCTCTGTCTGATCCGATGATGGCCAGGTTTAGAATCGAAAGGGCGTACTCGGGACCAAGTCGACGTGGACCGGGGCATTAGCTGGTGGCCTTCTCGTTTCCGTTTCTGCGCAACCTACTTGAGTATAATTGTTTTCTTGTTCTGTCTTCTCAAAAAGATACATACTGATTTAACTAATTAAGAGGTTGTTATAGAATCTTGTGTCTCTGCTTATTGCATAAAATAACAAGCTCCTGCAACATCAAGTAGGGAATTAAGTTGTTTCAATTGATCTTTTGACAAATTTTTGTACTTTTAGGTTTAGCAGGTCATGTGTACACATTGTTTGGTTAATGTAAAAGTATGAAATCAATACAAGGAGTCATATAATTTTTTTTATACTTGATCCTTGGTGTCTCTTCTTCCCCACATCACCACCACTGCGTGTGTGGTTGCGTTCAGGTGTGAGATCATTATCTCACATCTAATTCGGCAAGAAGCAGCAGCATAATAGCAGTAATTCACAATCTTCAAAGAGGCTATGTATCAAACTATATAGATTCATTCATAAATTTTCAAGAATTGATATTCATCAATTGGCCAGAGATTTAGAATCATCCATAAAGAGTTTGAAAATCCATTATTGTTGGGAATTGGGTGTCGAAGGACAACTGTTTTGATTCTTTTCTTCTTTTATTGTATTGACCCTATTATTTTTTACGATTTTATTATTTAATTTCATGATTATGAGAGGCTAAATAATGTTTATTTGATTTCATAACAAATTTCCCCTCCTCAGTCAATGAATGAGTATATGTTGATATTGACAAATAGATTTAGCTTATGTTTAACTCCTATTTTGATTTCTATTTTCTAAAATTCATTTTCAAGCACATATTATATAGAATCCACAATTTTCATTAATTTTTCAATCACTTATTTTAGAGCCTGTTTGGGAGAGCTTTTCTCCCAATTTGAGCAATTAATTGATCGTTACTCATTTCAGAATGGGCACCAATTTGGTAGCAAAATTTGATGTGTTATAAATGAAATACCGAAAATGCCCATCTTGCATGTAAAATGAATTTAATATTAAGGGTAAAAAGGTCATTCTAACATATAATGGTCCAAAATTGCGGCTGCAATGTTTGAAATTATGCAGCAACCGTATTGTCTTGGTGAAAAGCAACAGTCCAAATTTTAGTTATCAACGGTCGAAATTGCAATTTGAAGTGCGCTCAGCCCTCATTAATTTTTATCGAAATTATCTTCAAACATAATTTTTATCAAACCAAACGGAGGCTTAGTTTCCCAATAGCTAAGGACATGGAGCTAAGAATAATGATACTTAGAATCACTTAGTGTTCGTTTGGAATAACTTAAAAAGGTGTTAAAAATTGAGGTTAACATCTTCAATTAATTTTGACCACGCAGGTTATGGAACCTATAACTTTCATCAACTTTTTAATAATACATTTCATCAATTTTTATCGAAATCTGCTAAAACTTTTATTAAAAGCTTTGTTAAATAACCCCTAAATAAAATACCTAAACAGAAGTGTTACAACCCACATTTTATCTAGTCAAAGTCAATAGTGAAATTTTCAAAGTCAAGTCCATTAAGGTTTAAAATGAAATTAAATATTTTATTTGAGTTTATTTTGCAATTGACAAAATATGAAGGTTAAATTGGATACATTTTAAAGTTAGGAATTTACTTATATATTTTTGGAAGTTCTAGGATTAAATGTCATTAATAAAGGGAGTTGAAGGACTTATTTGCAATTTTGGGTCAGTGGAGCATTATATTCAACCATTGACCCATTTTCACTAAAAAACACACACACACATACACTGAAGAAAAATGGGCAGAAGGCTAGAAGGCCGAGAAAGAAGGGAAAAATTAGGGACAAAGGGAAGAAAAAAGGAAAGAAGAAAAGAGAAGAAGAAGAAAAGAGGTAAGGCTAATCTCTTCAAGCTTGGGTTGAATTTTTCCATTTGTTTCAAGTGATAAATTATGAATTATGTTAAAATTCTAGGGTTTTATTTTGGCTCGAAATTTTCAGATTTTTGAGATGAATACTATTTGGAACTCAAGTTATTGATTCTTGAATTTCTATCTACATTAAGGTAAGGAGATGTCAATTTTTTTTTTGGGCAAACCCTAATTTTTAAATTTGATGATTGAGCATGGATAATTTGTGCGAATGATTACATTAATGGAATTATTCACTTGGCAGTTGATTTTATGGAACAAAATGTATATTAAATGGGTGGAATTATGGTTACTAGTTTCACTTGATTGGAGAGTAAAATTAGTTTTAAACTTGGGAAGAAGGTTTTGTTGATGAATTAGTTATTAAAAAAGGGATTAGAAAGTGGAATTAGCTCCAATTGATCAAAAGAATATTTGGGAAATTCATTCGAGCATCGACCAATTTTAGTTAAGTATTATAGAAGTAGGTCTTAAAGTTTCTTAATTTAATAGTTGTTGATTAGTCATCGTGTTATATATTCCAGGTGGTGACGAGGAGATTGGAAGAGCCTATCGACCATCTTAGGTTCAGCTTGTATTATGTGAGTGGATAAGCTTATTTTTCAGAAAATTAGTATTTATTTAATTTATATTAACTCGAAAAATTTATTAATTCATATAGTTTATTTGACAACACGATTTTCAGAATAAAGTTGATTTATAACCAGTTGTTTTTAAAAGTTAAATTCAATTTAGTAAATCATTTTATTAGCATGTTATATGAGTATTAAATGTTTCAACATATTTAAAGTTATTTTCTAAAAACCATCATAAAGTATCCAACTGATTTTACTCTCGTCTGCACTGGTGTGAATGTGTTTCCACAGTGTATGACTTCATATGATTATTTTACCCATTCTGCGCTAGTGTGAATGTGTTTCCACAGCGTATGATCAGTATAGTGATTTTACCCGCTATGCACTATTATGAATGTGTTTCTATAGTGTATGACCATTTTATAGCTCTGCGCGCGTACGATCAGAATTTCAGAATTATTGAATTTCATAATTGAATAACCTTGCTATGTATATCGAGATTAATCGATACACGAGTATAGTTATTCCGGGTACATTTTTGGTGTAATGTTTCAGTATTACATAGCTTATCAGATTTTAGAAATGCAGTATACAGAATAAAAATGTTTATGATTATAGTATATTTTAGTTTTGGTAGTACTATCAGATTCTAAGGTACAGAATTCAGCTTATTCAATTTAAAGAATAAATATTTTAATTTATATGTCTGTGAAAAGAAATTTTATGCTATATGTCAATTTTCAGAAAGATTTTATGAATGGAAAAGTATACTTTTACAAGTATCCAATCACTGAGTTATAGGCTCACATTTTTTTATCACTATTTCTTTTATCAGATAGTGGTTGAGTTGAGCACTACTAAGCCAGTTAATCTATCGAGTTGAGCCATATATTGTCAAGCATTATATGAATCATCTTTTCAGTTTAATAGTTCATATTTTGGGATAGACACCTCTTTTGGTTAGAAATTAGTTCCATGTGTTGGGCTTGTTATGTTTTGTATATATATTATGCATTTTGGAATACTGTGATTTAGAAATTGTTGCAAAAGTCGAATTGTCAGTGTTGTATTTGAATAGTTGATATTTTGAGGGGCCGGTGTACCCTGTTTTAAACTATATGTACATATTTGGGATATTTTATTTTATTTTCAGGTGATTTTAGTTCATTTTTCAGAGGGAACTCTGTCGAAATTTTTATGAAATTATAACAGTCAAAGCATGTCAAATTTGCCTTGGTGGTGGGTCCGGCACTTCGCTAGTATCTACCATCAGTGTACGACATGTGTCGGATCCATTAGGGTGATTAGGACAGGTCGTGTCAAGAAGTCCATAAACAAAAGATAGCTATAGTGGTTGGATTAACTCTCGTATTAGCAATACTCGTACAAACACAACCACTAAGAGTGTAAGATAAACACATTACTAGAATTGAAGTCGAGGGCTATTCCTTGTAAATGTCCCGACAGCAAGTTCGTGTGTAATCGATTGAGGCTTACAATTCTCTCAAGGACAACGGAAACTCCGATAACAACTAGTTCATTGAACCATTCTTATAAACAATTGGTTCATTGGAACTTCAATTCACGATGTTTCATCTTGTCTAAAAGGCTAAAACTATGCTAAAAGCATCTCGTCTGAAAGTTACAATTTATTCAAAAGTTGGATGGTATCTGAGACTGTTATGATACTTAAGAGGAATATGTCAGTAGTTTTTTTAATCAATTGAATGGTATAGAGATCGAATAGTGATTTCATCATACTTCTTAAGTTCTCATAATGAATTTAAATTTAAAAAAAAATAAAATCTTGTCTTCGAAAACTTTTAAAGAGATAGAGTTTGGGCCTTGTGTGTAGTGTCGAGAGTTATAAACCCTAATTCTATATCATTGAGAATAATAAAAATTACAAAAAGAAAAAAAAACGCACAAAAACGCAAAAAATCACGCAAGTTATGAAAGTTCGTCTCATTATGATATTATGTCATCTTTTCATCACTTCATAATTAACTATGATGAGGGCCGACCCGCGTACAAACTTTGTGTAATGTATTATTAAACTCTACAATTTAACAATCTTTTTTAGATGAATATCATCAATGACTCTTCTGTAGTGACAATAATTCCTCAATCCTCAATAAAGAAGTCTGATGGAAGTTCAATTGCCGTTTCTCGATTGAAACAGTCTTGATCAACATATCTATCAAATTCTGACTTTAATTTTCTCAATTGCCAATATTCCATCATCTAAAGCCGCAGCATTGATAGACCAATTCAAAAAAATTTACACTTTTATATTTTTATTCTGGCCTGCAGGCTGGCCGGCCGTTCATCATGAAATTAACTTGGTCAAGTCACCACAATCATATATATTTGAAATAGTAAAATATTGTGATTTCACACCGTCTTTACACATTTTATACAGTACACGGACGAGGTAAACGCTAGACTACATTAATCCAACTGCTCAACTAAATCAACTCGGGGAAAAAAATGGAATTGGGAGAAGTCTGTGGGATATATATAATGCGCATAAACCGCTCTAGATCCGTTCTGATGTTTGGGAAATTCTAGTTTTGAACTTGTCCCTATTGCCATCTTTTCAAGCAATTGACTTCTGAATATTCTCTCTTTCTAGTCAGCAATGTTTTCGTCAACGTTTGACTTTCCAAACATCTATAAATACATAATTGATGCATAGCCAAGCCAAACACAACTAGGAAACAATTGCAAGCACAGAAAAACCAACAAAGACATGGCCAAATTAATGTTGTTCCTCACTTATGCAGCAATACTATCTGCAGCCATCCATGGTAGCCATGCAGTCGAATACACGGTCACCAACAGGGCTGCAACCACCCCCGGTGGAGCCCGATTCACCCGGGAAATTGGAGCTCAGTACAGCAAGCAAACTCTAGACTCGGCCACCAGTTTCATTTGGAGAATTTTCCAACAGAACACTCCATCGCAAAGGAAAAACGTTCCGAAAGTTAGCTTATTCATCGATGACATGGATGGAGTCGCATATGCGAGCAACAACGAAATTCACGTCAGCGCCCGATACATTCAAGGTAATAATAAAAACAACCTAGATTATAATACTTCTAGTTCGTTTTGCATGTTAGACTACACAATCATGGATGTTTTGAGGAAGAAAAATAAATTAAAATCTTTTTGTCCGGTTTATTAATGTCTAGTATTTCATATCAAACGTACTTTTACTTCTCGATCATCATATCTTGGATAAGAATTTATGATATTGTTCTCAATACTAGGTTACTCGGGCAACGTTAAACGAGAAATAACTGGGGTTCTTTATCACGAAATGACGCACATATGGCAATGGAACGGAAATGGAAGAGCCCCGGGAGGTCTTATAGAGGGAATTGCTGATTATGTGAGGCTTAAGGCTGGCTATGCACCGAGCCATTGGGTGAAACCCGGGCAGGGCAACCGGTGGGATCAAGGGTACGATGTAACAGCAAGGTTTCTCGACTACTGTAATAGCCTAAAGGGTGGATTTGTTGCACAACTTAACAAGAAGATGAGGAATGGCTATAGTGATACTTATTTTGTGGATCTTCTTGGAAAAAATGTGGATCAGCTATGGAAGGATTACAAAGCTAAATATAATAACTAAGCACATATTTTTCAACACTGTATTGGAATATTGTAACATGTGAAACATAAAGAATAATTTGAAACCTTATTGTGATAATTAATAAAAATGTACTCTGGCTAGTTTCGATTCCAAGACTCTTTTAATGAGTTTTAATATATAAATGATTGAATTTTGAACTCGTTCTCAATTTTCCTGATTGGTCTATATTTGTTCGTAACAATGTAACTATAATCGATGGATGAAAACTTTCAAAATGAAAGTAGATGCTCAGTTGCCTGCACCGTGTCCAATTCCTGGGGGCTTGTTTGAGGGGACTTTTACTCCTATTTCTTGTAAAAGAATTCATGAGGAAACTATTTTAATTGATATTTGAAGCCACATTGAACTAACTTCATCTTATAAAATTAATCAAATGATATCAAAAACTATGCTAAACGGCTAAACGGCTCCTTGTAACATTGACATGAAAGGGAGATGAGCTACGTGGAGGAATTAGAATTTTAAGAATTTATTAAAATTTACACAACAGCTTCTCCATCTGCCACGTATGAAAGATTGTTAGTTGGCTTAATAGAGTGGCTCAATTGAAACTAAAAATAAAGTTGAGTGGTGAATTTGAAACAAATTAAAGTGAGTTACTGAAATGAAACTTTGCTTAAAAGCAGGATGACCGCTGCACTTGAGTTAAATGTTTCGTTAGCCACTGAACTTTGGGCTATGTCACTACTTACCCACCGAATTTACAAAATTGTCTCATTGGCTACTGAACTTCAATCCGTTACTGCCCATTACCCACTGGCTCAAATCCGGCTGCACTTTCAAGATGTGCAGCATTAATATACATCGACGCGCCTATCTGCGCGTATTCACAAACGGGAAAACGGCAAAGCAAATCCGCAAATTGTGGGGCGGATGAAATTATCTGATCATTCTACATTTAACTGCTGTTACTGAAACCGTTGGAGATCTTCCCGCGGTTCTTATCGGAAGACGATGGAGCTTTCGGCGGCGCAGGCGGCGGTGATGATGTTTCTGTTAAGTCGTCTCATCCTGTCCGCCGTGAAGGCCGCCGAAGACTTCGATGGCGCCTCAATCCTCCGGCGAAAGTCACAGTCACCTGTAGCTGGGCTTTGCGCTCAACTCATCGAACCTTCTGGTTTCCCTTGCTCAGAACACAAAGTAACCTCTCTGTTTATGTATTAAAATTTACTTGACCGGAATCGTTGCAATCTATGAAATTGGTTTTTCTAAATCATATTTTGGTTAGTAAGTAGAATAGGACAAAATACTGATTATCGTTTTCATGTTTTCATAATTAATTAAGGGGTGGCTTGTTGACAACACCAATCTTAAAAATCTGATAGAATTTTGAGCTTTGCGAGATTCTATCTTAAAAATCAATGTTAACTTGGATTAGCCCAAACTCTGCATTGATAATTGTTTTTATATTTAAAGCGATATTGCACATAACCATGATAATTAGGAGTTTAGAACTTAGTGAATGCCAAGAAGGGTTTTTGCTAGCAAAATGATCGTATAGCATTGGCTGTGGAAATTATATGAAAAGTAGTTTTTAATCACAAATAGATAACTATAATTCTTGTAATCTTGATTTGAATTACATGATCATTAGACTGACCAATTTTATTTTTAAGCTATTTTTTCATTTGTATGGTTAAATTATACTATTAACATAAGTGAGGTGTGTGATCAATTGTTTTAGACACAAACAAAAGATGGATTCATACTGGGACTTCAGCGTGTGTCATCTAGCTCTGGAAATCTCAGAAGACAAAGGGGTCCTCCAGTTCTGCTTATTCATGGACTTTTTATGGTAATTCTTTTCAGTTGTTCTTTTTATTATATGGATACTTTGAGGCCAAAAAAGAAGTCTCTTCTATATTTACTATTTTTTGTTGGCTTCGAAACATTTCATTCATCTCATGCCTATCTTTATTACGTGTTTGAACTTAATAATGCAATCTTCTTGATAAAGGGGAAGCTTAGTTTAACGTGAACTTAGCATTCCATCATGCATATTGAAGCCATTTTTTAGCTTGATATTCTTGAGTTCTGTCCTAATTTTGTTTTGACAGTGGAATTATGCTCTGTGCAAGTTTAGCGATATTTCTTATTTTTGACCAACACTGGGGAGTGCATACATGCAAATGCTTGCTTTCTGTGTAATTAGATATTAGTCCATGCTAGTCATGCATTGACATTTTCTTTTCTTCGTAAAGTGAAAACTAGCGGTTTTCCATTTAATGGTTCTTCTACTTTGATCATATTAATGAAATTTATGTCTGACCCTTTTTCATTGACCAATTGCATAATCCATGACTTAACAGGCAGGTGATGCATGGTTCTTGGATAACCCAAATCAGTCCTTGGGGTTTATACTTGCAAATCGTGGTTTTGATGTCTGGGTTGGTAATGTGCGTGGGACACGCTGGTGTCATGGCCATGTATCTTTATCAGAGAAAGATAGGGTAATACTCCTTATGCTTTGAATACATATTTGTAATAAGAATTCTTACCATTTTAAATATAATCAGAAGATGGTTCCAACGAACAAAAAAGAAAGACAGGTTTATGTTTAAAGGATCATTATTCATGGTACTTGCTCAAATCTTTGGCCAGCCTTGTCTACTACAAGTTTCAGTTATCTCCTTGTTTCCTAATGAATAATGATGATATATTAAGTAAACTCTCATATGATGATTCGTCGATATCCATAATATTCATTCTTTTCACAGTGATTATTAAGTTATTTTTGAAATGGAAACATGAAAAACTCATATAGGTTCAGTTTATATGGACATTTATCAACAAACAGCATTGTTAAACTTAAATCTGAGCCAGAGCATGTGCAGCAATAGCATTTGATGAATTTGTTGCCTCTCAAAACATGCAAGATGATTACCTGATTTGTCCAAGACACTTATCATTTAATGTGAAAAATTCAAGAAATTATATGAAAAGTAGTTTTTAATCACAAATAGATAACTATAATTCTTGTAATCTTGATTTGAATTACATGATCATTAGACTGACCAATTTTATTTTTAAGCTATTTTTTCATTTGTATGGTTAAATTATACTATTAACATAAGTGAGGTGTGTGATCAATTGTTTTAGACACAAACAAAAGATGGATTCATACTGGGACTTCAGCGTGTGTCATCTAGCTCTGGAAATCTCAGAAGACAAAGGGGTCCTCCAGTTCTGCTTATTCATGGACTTTTTATGGTAATTCTTTTCAGTTGTTCTTTTTATTATATGGATACTTTGAGGCCAAAAAAGAAGTCTCTTCTATATTTACTATTTTTTGTTGGCTTCGAAACATTTCATTCATCTCATGCCTATCTTTATTACGTGTTTGAACTTAATAATGCAATCTTCTTGATAAAGGGGAAGCTTAGTTTAACGTGAACTTAGCATTCCATCATGCATATTGAAGCCATTTTTTAGCTTGATATTCTTGAGTTCTGTCCTAATTTTGTTTTGACAGTGGAATTATGCTCTGTGCAAGTTTAGCGATATTTCTTATTTTTGACCAACACTGGGGAGTGCATACATGCAAATGCTTGCTTTCTGTGTAATTAGATATTAGTCCATGCTAGTCATGCATTGACATTTTCTTTTCTTCGTAAAGTGAAAACTAGCGGTTTTCCATTTAATGGTTCTTCTACTTTGATCATATTAATGAAATTTATGTCTGACCCTTTTTCATTGACCAATTGCATAATCCATGACTTAACAGGCAGGTGATGCATGGTTCTTGGATAACCCAAATCAGTCCTTGGGGTTTATACTTGCAAATCGTGATTTTGATGTCTGGGTTGGTAATGTGCGTGGGACACGCTGGTGTCATGGCCATGTATCTTTATCAGAGAAAGATAGGGTAATACTCCTTATGCTTTGAATACATATTTGTAATAAGAATTCTTACCATTTTAAATATAATCAGAAGATGGTTCCAACGAACAAAAAAGAAAGACAGGTTTATGTTTAAAGGATCATTATTCATGGTACTTGCTCAAATCTTTGGCCAGCCTTGTCTACTACAAGTTTCAGTTATCTCCTTGTTTCCTAATGAATAATGATGATATATTAAGTAAACTCTCATATGATGATTCGTCGATATCCATAATATTCATTCTTTTCACAGTGATTATTAAGTTATTTTTGAAATGGAAACATGAAAAACTCATATAGGTTCAGTTTATATGGACATTTATCAACAAACGGCATTGTTAAACTTAAATCTGAGCCAGAGCATGTGCAGCAATTGCATTTGATGAATTTGTTGCCTCTCAAAACATGCAAGATGATTACCTGATTTGTCCAAGACACTTATCATTTAATGTGAAAAATTCATGCATATGATGCTGGGAACTTTTCTTTTCTATGAAGCAGCATTTTTATACATTTCACGTCAGCCAATGATCTAATTTTCAGTTAGTGCTTGTTTGTTTAGGAATTCTGGGATTGGAGCTGGCAGGATTATGCTCTTTACGACGTGCGAGAAATGATTCGTTATATATACACAGTTACAAACTCGAGAGTGTTTGTCATTGGACATTCTCAGGTTTTCAATCTTATGATAGCTTGAGTTTTGCTTTATTGCATACAGGATGATATGGTGGCTTGTGATACATCTGCTTCTTTTATAGGGAACAATAATTTCTCTGGCTGCCTTAACTCAACCAGACATAGTAGAGATGGTTGGAGCAGCTGCACTTCTTTGTCCTATAACATATTTGAATCATATCACTGCTAGATTGCCTCTTAGATTAGTTAAAATGCACCTTGATCAGGTTTGTTTTGTGCCCTGATGTCTTTCTTGCTGGAAATGTTTCCAGTCATACTGAAAACCGGTTATTTTATTACAGATTTTTCTTGCAATGGGCATTCATGAACTCAATTTCAAAAGGTCTTTTAACATCTATTTTTTTACCTGTTCCTTAGTAACTGTCTAGCTGTCTAGTTATAATTTTATTAGCTTTGACTTTCTCCTCTGATGCATTCAGTGACTGGTGTACTCGCATCATGGATATGATGTGCGACGGACATGTAGATTGTGGTGACTTGCTAACTTCTGTTACAGGTCCTCTAACCATAACTGGTTGATTCTTTTTTTTTTCTTTTCCCCACCTTGTTGAACGATCTAAAAGCGTAAGTTGTGGAAAGGGGACACGTTTATACATGTAATTTTAGTCTTTGATACTCCCTTTCACTTGAAGGGCTGATTCCATTTTATTAAAATGCCATGACACCTACCAATTTTCATAAAATGGGTGTAGGTAAGATTTGAACATAGGATCTTTGTCTGCTAAGATATCATGTTGAACTTCCTTACTTAAAATCTTAAGCTATAAGAGGGGCCAAAATTATGCATTTAAATTGTGTCTTCAATACATCTTTTGGATAATAAGGTGTACGATAGAACATCGAATGGTTCTCAATCTCTTTACTCCACAAATACTTACACTTTCTGCTGGAAAGCTAGTTTGATTCGCATTAGTCGACAAAAGCCTAGTTGCTTTGGCGACTCTCATTGTCTTGTGAGAAAGTTTCAGGTGGAATGAAACTAATGAAAGGAAGAGAGCTATTTTGTTGTATGATAAGGATACACTGATCGCTTGATCTTGGAAATATCGGATTCTGTGTCCACCCAGTTGTTCAGCCTTTTTGGGACTGTTCTTCAGAAAATATAACTTGAAAGTCTGTATTAGAAATGCGTACACGACAGGTAGCTACACGTGTTGGAAAAAAAAAAAAAAAAGCTTATTTGTCTTATATGAGAAAACATATTGATACTGTTTCAGTTCTTTTGACGGGATCACTCAATTCTTAAAATTACATTTTCTTAACCACAAAGTGTTCACAGGAATACCTCAAATAGAGCCATTTTCTAATTCTGTAGCACATGGGCTCATATGTCAGAGAACTAAAAACAATATTTGAGAATGTTCCAGAAGAGGCATTAATGCTTTAATATCCTTGCTCATTTCCTGAAGGTTAAAATTATTGCATAACTAATTTGGAGTATTGTTTTTGGGATAATATTAGTTTTGTGTGGAACAGATCCACTTGCATGTACTGAATTATTTGCTTCCGAATCATCTTGAAAACAATTTTCATTTATTCCATATCCAGTAGGTGCTACTTTTGTTTCTGTTGTTATTTTTGATCTGATCATTCGTTGTTGAGGTAGAGTTTTGATCAGTGAAAACATTTTTTATTAGTGGTTCAACACACTATGCTATTAAAATATGGTCGGTCGTAACGACTTTTGCTCTGTGACTGTGTGTCAGCTGATCTTAACAAATATATCTAGTTATGCTGTACTCTATAATCTTGTTGCATCAATTAAAACAATATTGTCAGCAGATATGACTCAAAGGAACCTTACATTGAACACAAATGGTAGCTCCTTTTTTTTTTTTTTTTTTGAAAGGAATAATGCTGTTGTAGAAATGCAATATTATCAACTGACAACTTTGTGATATTATATGATGCACGATTCTCCAAAACAAACTGAATCTTGAATGAAATGTGGTTTGGCATCAGACCGTGCACTTATGTTTGTGATATTGCTTTAAATGCCTTTTTAAGCTTATGCATCGGTTATTACGTGCAGGGAAGAATTGTTGCTTCAATAGCTCTCGGATCGATTTCTATCTTGAATACGAACCGCATCCAACATCTACAATGAATTTGAATCACCTCTTTCAGAGTATGCTTTTATGCTTTATAATTTGTGGTTAGCTTTTTTCCACACATGCATTACATATTTTATCTTCATTTTCTCGAATAAGTTCCCTAATTTACTCCCATCCCCACCCTACAAAGAAAGAAAAATGAAAAACGAAAAAGAGAGAGAAATGCAAAATGAAAAAAAGACAATGCAATTGGAGAAGTCTTCATTTTGTTCAATTTGAGTCTCTGAACTTCAACGTTTGTTACAATTTCATAATGCATAGGGCCAGCATCTTTCTTTATCTTGCTTAGTTTGACTAACGTACAAATGACATAGCGGTTTAGTTGGCAAATACCTAAACTACCAAGTTACCTTTTTTCCTTTAGTAAAACCAATGGGTATAGACAGTGACTATATTATATTTAAGTTCAGTGACCAGCAGCGTATCTACACTGTGAAAGAGAGTTTGCCTCTCGATTTTGTTGTTTGTGTGGATTCTCGTGCACAACTGCACCTGGCATACTTGCCACTTCCTTTCTTTTTTATCTCCTAGCACTAATGCTCTTTCGCAATTTTGCAACAGTGATCCGTGAAGGTACTTTCGCGATGTACAACCATGGAAGGTGGAAAAACATGTGGCACTATGGCCAACTGAAGCCACCAAAATTTGATCTTAGCCGAATTCCCAGTTCCTTACCATTATGGATGGGATATGGGGGAAATGACGCGTTAGCAGACATTACAGATTTGCAGCATACTCTCAAGGAATTACAATCAAAGCCAGATTTGCTCTATCTTGAAAATTATGGTCATCTAGATTTCCTTGTGAGCACGAGATCAAAGGAAGATGTTTATGACAAAATGCTTGCATTTTTCAACTCACTGGAACACTTAGCGGTAGTTACTGATTAACTGCTTGGACGTGTGAACTGGACAGCCTCGATAGTGTTAAGGAAGAAAAAAAAGTTAAAATCTTATTCATTATACTTTCTAATATTGTGTATCAAAAAATGCACATAGGGGTAATGTAATTGTCTACTTATCATCTAAATTTACCGTAGTAGTTAATTTACCATTTAAATGTAATTTCATACTTTTGATGGACTACTTGTTGCTCAGTGTCTCTACATGAGTATTGTAAATAACTTTATAATGGTAACGGATTATCACCAAATTTCAATAAAAGTATTTGAAAGTTTTTGTTTCACGCTTATGCACAGACGTGTAACCTGCTAGAGTTTTCCTGTGATCCTATCTGCATTTTAGTTGAGACATCAATTACGTAAAATCACTTGGAAGTTGGAAACGTAATTTACTGTAAAATATTTCCCATTTTTCGTAGAGAAGAAACTGATCAACATTTAATATAGGTTAAATACAACTATTCCAAAACATATTAAACGTGTCATCAGTTTAGAAATAAGTGCATAATTCAGTTCTTTAGTATGCCCGTTTAAATAGGTTTGGTGATGGAACGAGAGGATCTCTAATGGAGTGGCGGATCCAGGAAATTTTTGCACACGGGTTACAACTTAAAAGTCGATATAATAAATTAATATATTATATTAAAGTCAAATTCATTTAATTTGAAGTTGTTCCCGACGAGGTTTTGAAACATAAAATTCATCTATCACAGACTCTATATCTATCTTTTGAGCAAGTTCTCGTTCGATGAAGAGTGTCATACAATCAACAAGAAATTCAACCTCCATTTTGTTACGAAGATCCGTCTTCACATATTTCATTGTCGAAAATGCTCGCTCAGTAGTAGCGGTAGAAACAAGTAAAGTAAGTACAAGATGAATCAATCTAGTAACCATAATATAAATATCCGATATTCTACTCTTAGTTAACTGTTGACATAACTCAACAAGTGTAGATACTTGAAATCGAGATTCAGTTTTCACATCCAGCTCATAGTGTCGCAACTCATATTCCAAAGTACGAATATCTTGATTTGAAAAATCTTTAGGATAGAATTTCTCAGCAAGTGTACAAATATCGCAACTGTTAAATGATGCAAATGAATCTCTAGGATCCAAAGTTGCACTAAGTGTGAGAAGTTCAACTGATGTATCATTGAATCTTGTATTTAATTCCATCAATATGTAATATGTTGCTTCATTGAAAACATCAAAGTGATAATGATGCTTCGTTGTAATTGGATCACGAAAACGACAAGGACCAATCTTATATAAACTTTCTAGATCGGGTATCTCAATATCTTGTTTTGAGCAAAACTTTTTCACTTCCTCAAGAAATTCTTCTCAATCATCATCTCTTAATTTGTGGAGGAGTTTTGTTGTAGTAGAAACAAATCTCATAGCAATCAGGATGTCTTGAGATTTTCTTTGAAGGGCCTGACAAAGAACATTGGTTATTCTCATGATGGTATGCATTAAATGCAAACTGAAGACGAAATCAAAATTTTTCATATATTTGTAAGTGCTATGAACTTCGCCCTGAGATCTTCCATTTGGACAGTGAACACTAAGATTTTCAAACACTTTGCAAGTTGCATTATACATATCTATTAAGCTCTTTATAGAGTCATAATGAGAACTCCAACGAATTGCTCCCGATCGTTGTAAATTACCCACTTGACTTGCTCCACTTCCCGACTCACGCTCCCCAGTAGCTAACTTATGCTCAATTTCATTTCTTTGAGTAGATTGTAACTCTGTAATGTGCTTAGGGGAAGAAGTGATAATGTTGATAATATTGTCCAGATGAGAAAAGAACTCCCAAATAACATCAACTTCTTTAACTGCATAAATCAATACCAACTATAATCGATGAGCAAAACAGTGGACGTAATACGCATATGGACAATCTCTAAAAAACAATGTCTGAAGTTCATTCCAAGCGCCCCTCATATTACTAGCACCATCATATCCTTGGCCTCTCATTTTTGCCACTTCATGTTCATGTTGAGCAAGAACACTTATAATCTCATTTTTTAGACTTGATGTTGTGGTGTCGCTGATGCTTTTGATATCAAAATACCTTCACCATTCACAAACCTCAAAATAATAGCCATTTGTTCTCTCTTAGATGCATCTTGTGGTTTATCAACAAGAATACAAAAGTATCCATCCCCAATTTCTTCATGAATCATCCTTCTTACTCTATTCGTCATTATGTGTAAGATTTCATTTTGAATACTCGAAGCAATGTATTGTGCATTTTTTGGAGCATTTTCAGCACAACTTTATCAATTTCTATATTCGTTTCTATCAAAAATTTTATCATCTCAATAAAACTCCCGCAATTCAATGAAGATGAAGATTCATCATGACCTCTAAAGGAACAACTTTGAAATGCTAGCTATCGAGCACTTCAAATTGAAGTCTTTAAATGTAGACGACGTTTCTGAACTTCTTCATTCGATATGGTATGCATCACTTTATTAATATGTTGAGACGGTTTCATTAAATCTTTAGCTCTTCTCTCACACATATTATGTTCCGATGATCGTAGGTGAGTAAGAAATACACATTTTGCTCCGTCATTAACCCTCTTCCACTGGTTATATCCAGAAGTTACCAATGCTGAACAATTAGACGGATTACCATCATTTCGAAAAAGATAACAATAAAAGCAATATGCTCTATCCGTTGTAGGTGAATACTCTAACCATGGAAACTAGTTGAACCATTTTGCACGAAAGCGACGAGACTGAGATTTTCCTTGTGTCTTAGGATACTCAACAAGTCTTGGTTGATAAGATCCAGCTTTTAGATATGCCACTCTAATCTCATCTCGCAAATTAGAAGGAAATTATAGTGTTTGCATTCTTTTCCCCGGTTCCCGTTCAATGCTAATATTTGAGGATGAATGGCGTTCAACTTTAGAAAGAAATGGAGGTAGATATTCAATTAGTCCATCAAAAGTTGTACTTTCAGTAGGTCGACCAGCCCTTTGGAAGAACAAAAACAAGTTCTTATTCTTTTTGAGAGGAGGTTGACCTTTCATTTTCAATTCATAAAATTGGAAAAAAAAATAAGAAAGGAAAAAAGAAAAATTCAATCATCAGTGATATTATTCTAGCAACAATCAATTATTAAACCAACAAGACAACAACAACAATCATTAAACCGACAAAGCAACATGTTAACAAGGCAACAACGAGTTATTAAGCCGACAATGCAACATTTCAACAATAGTTAATTAACTAATTCAATATTTTGCCGGCAAGGCCACAAGATGAGAGACGAGGGCATTTAATTACAATGGACAAGGGAGTATATTGAGCTTTCGTAATTTGTTTTTCCTACATGTCCACTGGACTGGGGCTGCATCTGTGCCTTGATGATGATAAATTTACTGCATTTTTTAAACTGAAAAATAATTCAATTAAGCATGTTGACAATCGAATTCTCAAAGCAAAAATTTTAAAGATGCTTAAAGCATAAAGTTTTAAAATGCTCTAGTATTTAAAAAAATATATATATATTACCAAGCGACCATTTCAAATTTCAAAAAAAAAAAAAAAGATAAGAAAACTTCAATTTTTGAAAAACTCATACTCAACAATCAATACTGACGACAAATATATAAAAAAATAGTCCAAGTTATAAAATTTGAGTTACTATCGAGTCATACAAGTAAACATTTTTTTAATACTTTTTTATTCACTTTACAGTTAATGGCTTAATGCAATTGGTTCTTTTTTGTACTCTGTGAAAATCATTCAAGATACTTTTAAACAATATAAAAATAAAAAAAGTTAAAAGAGACAGATATTTATTTCAATTACTTGTGCAATTGTGCTTTAAACCACTTATGACTTAACCATTAACCACAATTCTTTAATTTGCAAACTGTAACTTTAAGAATCCCCATACGGCCATACACTATGTCTATATAAAAGGCTCTTCAGCCTTTCTTTTTTCCGGCTCCACTACTTGTGCCACTGGTTCTATACAAGACATTGAGAGAGAGAAAGAGAAAGAGAAAGAGAAAGAGTCAGAGAAAGAAATGGAGAAGCCGAGAAGGATAGAAGATATTTGGGGCTGAGCAATGATCACAGTTTTCCTCTACTGCTTCACGACACCGACTACAGGTAACAATTTCTACACTTCGAAAGAATCAAAATGGCACTTACCAATTCAAAATCCGTTGTTGTCTCACTAAAACACACTTTTAAGAGATAAAATCTTTTATTTAGGTAATGGGTTTCTTAATTTTATGGAAATTTTTGATTGAAAATTTGAAAAATAGGTTGGAGTCTAAGAGTCTTCGTCTCTTCAAGAATGGAGAGATTGAGAGAAAGGAACGTCCATTTGATTTTGATTTCTAACCTGGACTGTTGGTTGTCATTTGTCAAGGGATTAATATTGGATTAGAATTAGATTGGGTTTGGGTTTGGGTTTGGGTTTGAGTTTAAATGGATAATAAAATTTATGTTTTGTTTGGGCCAAAAAATTAAAGTTGGGCCATTTGCTCATTTTATTGCAACTAGGCTCACTCTAGACGGGCTGGTTTTCAATTTTACACGGGATGATTTTAAATTTTACATGGGCAACAAAAAAATAAAAAAATAAAAACTATGGATTGATGGATCTGGGCTTGGGCGAGCCCGGGTGGATTCGCCCCTGCTCTAATGTTAGCATGAATTGTATTAAAAGAAATTGAGTGATGCTTAATATTTGTCTACGTGGTAGTCAAGGTCCACTATGTAGGATAATTTGTTACCTTAAATCACCGGATCTTCCTGTTGGATCATCAAAAAATACATGAATTATAGCAGAAGCGTACCTGAATCCGACATGGTTAACGGAATACTTGAATCCTGCAGTATAGTTTTCCAAATCTACACGCAGTCCATAAATCTTTCTGGCGATGAGAGGCAAAACAGAATGAGCAAATACGTACGTGTGATTTGGGGACCATAATCGTATTTATATAGCGATGCCTTTGACCTAATTCGGCCCATCATAAAATTATGAACTTGGTCCCGGCCTTTACACATATAGAACATATACTTTAATTGGATGCATAACGGCCCAAAATTGAAGCCTTATTAGATCACTTTTAACTGAACTTAATCGAATTTGATAGCATTTAATTCAACACACAATTCTTCACACATATAAGCCCATCGATTATTAAAAATCCTTACAATCTCCCACTTAGGCTATATGTATTACCTTATAATTGTGCATTAAACATAACCTTATGAGTACTCAGAATTTTGCTATCATTACTGAATGCATCCCCAGACAATCTCGTCCATCAATCATATCAACATAGGATCAAAGCGGCTTTCGCTTCTTTCATGTAGCTAAATCCATCAATGGTCATGTATATCCATATAATTGAATAACATAGATCAAGCATGAATGTATAGAATGAAAATTACATGTTATGTGATATGTAACATGCCTATTTTCAACTAATCCACCTTAATACACTAGTGAAATCATTTTAAATAAGTTCAGAGATAATAAACCAAATAACTTTATAACTGAAAATAATTTTAACCATAAATCATATCCAAAATAACAGTACATGTGTCTAATATGAAAAGCAAAAATGCAAACTCCCACTGAAACTAAATATCCTGAAGAGACATTACACTCATATGAGCAGTCTGCTCATAAAAGACCTTGGGTATCAATCCCTTAGTAAGCATATCCGCAACTATGGAGTTTGTCTTAATATGCTCTATTGACACTTGTCCATTTTGAACTCTTTTTTTAACAGTCAGGAATTTGATCTCTATATGTTTTGACTTTGTCAAGCTCCTGTTGTTATTGGAATATAGTATTACTGATTTATTGTCACAAAATATCTTGAGCGGTCTTTCTATATTGTCCACAATGCACATCCCAGTGACAATTACGTAGCCATATTACATGATCTGATGCCTCATAACACGCTATAAACTCCGCTGCCATGGTGGAAGTAGTTATAAGTGTCTGCTTAGCACTCTTCCAGGAAATAGTACCTCCAGCAAGCAAGTAGATATAGCCTGAAGTGGATCTCCTACTATCTTTGCATACCGCGAAATTGAAATCAAAATAACCGACGATCTCCAACTGATCTGATCACCTGTATGTGAGCATTTAGTCTTTTGTTCTCTGTAAATACCGTATGACCCATTTAGCTGCTTTCCAATAATCCATTCCCGGGTTACTTAAATATCTCCATAGCATCCCAACAATGTACGCTATATCTGAATGCGTACAAACCTAAGCATACATTAGACTCCTTATAGCTGAGGAATAAAGAATCTTCTGCATTTCTTTAATGTCCAAGTCATTTTTAGGGCACCGATTTAAGTTGAACTTGTCTCCTTTAACTATAGGGGTGTCACTAGGTTTACAATCTTGCATGTCATATCTTTTAAGAACATTTTCGATATAACACTTTTGTGATAATCCAAAAATACCCCGAGAACGATCTCAGTATATCTGAATTCCTAATACAAAAGAGGCGTTATCAAGATCTTTCATCTCAAAATTCTTCGCTAGAAATCTCTTCATTTCGTGCAATAAGCCTATATCGTTGCTGACAAGCAATAAGTCATCGACATATAAAACCAGAAAAATATATTTGCTCCCACTGAACTTGTGGTATGTACAATCATCGATCAAATTCATCTTGAAACCAAATGAGATGATCACTTGATGAAACTTGTAATACCATTGACAAGACGTTTGTTTGAGTCCATAAATGGATTTCTTTAATTTACAAATCATTTGCTTTACATCATCCAATACAAAGTTTTCTGATTGTACCATATAAATTGTTTCATCAATGTCACCATTGAAAAATGCTATCTTAACATCCATCTGATGTAACTCAAGATCGAAATGCACTATCAATGCCATTGTAGTCTTGAAATAGTCTTTCGAAGAAATCGAAGAGAAAGTCTCTTTATAATTGATACCTTCTTTTTGTGTAAAGTCTTTTGCGACAAGACGAGCCTTATACCTCTCTACATCACCCTTCGAATCCCTCATGGTTTTAAATTTACATTTGTAACCAATGAGTTTCTCACCTTCGGGCAATGGAACGAGATCCCATACATCATTGTCTTTCATCGGCTTTATCTCTTCATCATGGCATTGAGCTACTTTTGAGAGTTAGAACTTTTCATGGCTTGACGGAAGTTGATCGGATCATCTTCCACCATTCCAATGTCAACTTCATATTCTTGGAGAAATACGATGTAATCATTCGAAATCGCATTTATCCGCTCTCTAGTGAATCTTCTTAATGGCCTTGGTTCTTAAGGCTGTAGAGTTTGTTCTTCTGGAACGATATGTTGACCTTGAGAGGGAGATATGCCATTGTCTTGATCCCGAGTTATTTCTTGAAGAATGTTAGGGATAGAAATATGATCATTATCAATGGCAATTTGAGGAATTTCAATATATTTCTCCTCAAAGACAAAACCTGTAACTCTTTCTCCCCCTGGAAACTCAACATCCTCAAAGAACTGAGCATTTCCTGTCTCGAAAATTGACTTAGTTGTGGGATCATAAAATTTGTAACCCTTGCCAACCTTTCAGAATATCCAATAAAATAGCAACTGATGGTCCTTGCGTTCAGTTTCTTTTCATTTGACTTATAGGGACTTGCTTCAGTTGGACATACCTATATATGTATATGTTTCAAACTAGGCTTCTTGCCCGTCCAAAGCTCATACGGGTTTTATCAGTGGCCTTAGTTGGAAATCTGTTGAGTATATACATTGCAATCTTTAATGCTTCACCCCAGAGAGATTCTGGTAAGGTAGAATGATTAATCATACTCCTCACCAAATCCTTAAGCGTTCCGTTTCGTTTCTCAGCAACACCATACATAAAGGGCCAACTCGACATAGTATACTGTGGGACGATACCACATTCCTCTAGGAATTTAGCAAATGGTCATGGACGTTGTTCACCTAAACCATCATATCTGCTATAGTATTCACCACCACGGTCAGATCTAACGCTTTTAATCATTTTGCTAAGTTGGTTCTCAACTTCAATTTTATAGTTTTTGAACACATTCAGTGACTGTGATTTTTCATAAATGAGATATATATAACCATATCTTGAAAAATCGTCTATGAACGTTATAAAATTTTGTTGACCATTCCAAAAACCCATAGGGAATGGTTCACAAATATCCGTATGTATAATTTCTAAGACGTCTGAAGTTCTATTGGCTTGAAATCTCCTTTTATTGGTTTGTTTTTCCTTTATACAGTTGACACACAAATCATAATCTGTGAAGTCAAGAGGGTCGAGAATCCCGTCAGACACAAGTTTCTCAATTCTCTTTTTGGAAATGTGACCTAATCTCTTGTGCCACAACGAGGCAGAATTCTCGCAAGTTAATTTTCACTTTACACCTCGAGTACTTACATGCAAGGATTCATTAAAAGAAGCAATTGTATCAATTGAAAAAGAAATTATCCTAACCTAATAAAGAACCGAAACCAATCAATTTTGAATCATGAAACAAACTAAATTTTCCATTTCCAAATGAACAAGAATAACCAAATTTGTCCAAAACGGAAATAGATATCAAATTCCCTTTAAAAGGCGATACAATAAATGTCTCATCTTTAACAATAATTTAAATTTTCCTATTGCCTCCACTACCATCTTCTTGCTGTCGCTAGCATAAATGTATCTTTCACCATCACTTGATTTCCGACAACTCGGGCAACTCTGCATAGACACACTGATGTGAGTTGTTGTACCAGAATCTACCCACCGTGTATGTCTAGGTACCAAAGTTAAATTAACCTCAGAACAAACTAAATGAAGAAGAATACCTTTCTTTACACGTCATGTGTGGTAATTGGTGCAATTCTTCTTCTTATGATCTGCAGCTCCACAAAAGAAACAACTACCTTCAATTGGATCATTATGATGTTTCATTTACGATGTTGTACCCGCAGCTTCCTTATTAATATTCCTTTTTTTGTTACTTTTGTCCTTAGAGGTGGTGGCTAAATGAGTACTTTCTATCTTTTCATGCTTCAATCTTTTCTCTTCCTGGATACAGTGTGAGATGAGCTCATTAAGGGACCATGAGTCCTTTTGACAGTTGTAGCTCACCTTGAATTGATTGAGATGTGCCAGAAGGGATACCAAAACTAAGTGTACCAACAAGTCTTCAGATAAATCCAGCTTGAGTGTCTTGAGTTTTGAAGCAATATGAGACATTTCCATAATGTACTCCCGAATGTTTCATTTCCCTTTATACCTCATTGAGACAAGGTTTGTCAAAAGTATACTTGTTTCAGTCTTTTCATTCTTGGCAAACCTCTTTTCAAGATCCTCAAGGAAACCCTTAGCCGTAGTCACCTTATCGGACATAGCGCCCGGAATGCTTCTGGAATAGCACGCTTCATGACCATTAAGCTTATGCGGTTCGATCATTCCCACTTTTCCATCTCCCTCTAGTCATCAAAGGTATTCTTATCATAGTGCAGCAGGTTGATCGACCCGTAAAGTAAGGTCCAGGTCCATGACTCCGAGAACAATCATCACGTTCTCTTGCCATGCCCTGAAATTGAATTGATGCTAGCAGAGATATTAGCATCAGAACCTAAAACTGAATTAGAGAACAATTATTACGAATAGCTCACATGAATATCTTTAATATGTAAATAATAATAATCTCAAATAGTGGTAGGGCCCATCACAATATACTTAGCACAACATCAATATCTAGTCTTTGGATAAAAATATTGACTTGTAAGTGGTACTCTTGGCGTAGTAATCAAATATTGACAATAAAACAATGTGTCAATCAATAAATCTTTCTTTAGACCGATTTATTGATCACATATTAAACCAAAAAATCGTCACATATTTATCACCACAGGTGCACGTGTATTTGGCTAAATATTGACCTTCATTTGGGCCAATCAATATTCCCATGAATAACACATGCACTAATACATTTAAATATTTTGAGTTAGTTAATTTCCACAAGGGAGGTTGCTTCGGCAACATGTTGCTTCAATTAACTAATTTTCGAACATTATATCTCTTAAAAGAGTCCTTAGTACCAAAATTTGAGAACGAGAATCACCGATTTTGCATATTTTGTTTAGTTTTAAACTTTAGTGGCCTTAGAATTAATAATTCAAAACTTTAAGAGGGGCAAATTAATTAATTTCAAACTTTAGGGGTTAAAATTAATAAATTTGAAACTTTAAGGATCAAAATTAATTAATTCAAAACTTTAGAGGATCAATTAGAACAAATTTAAAACTTTGGGGGGCCAATTTGAATTAATTATTAAAGTTTGCGGACTTTAATTATAAAATTCAGAACTTTAATGGCCCGAATTAATTAATTTTTAAACTTTAAGGATTGAATTATTAAACCCAAAACTTAAAGGCCCAAATTGGATGTAATTCAAAATGTTAGGGACTTGATTCATAAAATTAAAACCCTAACCCTAATTGTAAGCATGGGCCTAAAATTATCTAATTTACAAGACAAGCTCCTGTCCCCAAATCATCAAAAACTGAAACCTTAGAAAAAATAATTTTCTTCCTTGGCAGTGTCGGAGAGCACCGCCAGGAGCAGGAGCACCGGTCATGCTGGCGCCACAGGTAGCGCCTAGCGCTGATGCGTTTACAGGGTGCTGTATGCAAGCAGCAACGACGACTGCTGCCCCAGCAACTCGCGCTACTACAATTGACAGCGCTCGCTGCTAGGAAAGCCAAAATTAATTTTTTTTTAAAAAATTGTAACGAAATCTGTATCCAAAATCGAAGAAACCATAATCTGAAATCTTTTCAATTAATTAATCTGGATTATAAAAGATAATAAGAAAAATACACCACAAAAAAATTTTCAAATTTAACAAAATATAGATCCAAAATGTCAAATCTGAAAACTCCATAAAATATATTGCAAGAACCAAATAAATTATTCGATTCTCAATGATTCAACATGAAAGGCTCTGATAACACTTGTAGGATAATTTGTTATCTTAAATCACCGGATCTTCATGTTAGATCATCAAGAAATACATTAATTATAGGGGTAGCGTACCTGAATCAGACATGGTTAATGCAATACTTGAATCATGCGGTATAGTCTTCCAAATCTACATGTAGCCCATTATTCTTTCTGGCGATGGGAGGCAAAACAGAATGAGCAAATACATACGTGTGATTTGGGGACCATAACCTTATTTATATAGCGATGCCCTTTGACCTAATTCGGCTCATCATAGAATTAGGAACTTGAGTCCGATCTCTACACATATAGAACTCATACTTTAATTGGATGTATAACAGTCTAAAATCGAAGTCTTATTAGATCACTTTTAACTGGGCTTGATCGAATTTGATAGCATTTAATTCAACACACAATGATTCACACATATAAGCTCATCAAATGATTAAAAATCTTTACACACTAAACTTGTTCAATTAAGTTTCATTGGACAAAGTCTAGGTGAGCCTTCACTTTCACATAGGCTGGTACTAGGTAGCATTATTCAAAAAGGTGACCACTTTAGTAAGAATAAGCCATGTCTACAAAGAGTAATGTTATTTGTCTCCAATGATGATCGTCATATAATGTGACTCAAATGATAAGATAGTAAAGTCAATCTTATATCCACAAATTTAGTCTCTATTTTGTATAAATTCTTTAAAACTCATTCTTCCCAAACTCATTCCACTCACACATTCTTTGAATAAAATAATTTTGCACGTGGATCCGTAATTCTTTTTACTTTTTGACTATACATTCTTCAAAAATAATACAAAATGTCTAAAATTGTCTAGCTGACGTGGCAAGAAAAAATAGGTATTGTCAAGATGACTTTCTAGTTGTAGAGAGGCTTTTCTAGACGGGATGAGATACCATAATTTAAATATTTTTCTCTCTTTATCTCTCATGTTTCTTATGTTTCTCTCTTTTGTCTATTACGTTTTCTCTCTTGTTATGTATTAAAGATGAAATTTGAATTATAAGTGGAATTTATTGGAGATGAAATTTAGTACTCATTGGACATTAATGTCACGTATATCGAAAATCATCTTATTAAGATGCCACCTTAATTACAATCCATGAAACACATTAGAGATACTCTAATCATCTAACAATTCAATTTAATAATATCAAAATTTAAATGTAGATTTAAGCATTGACCTAGTAAAGTTAAAGAAATAAAAGTTGGAAGGGTATAATTGTAATCGAATCGAGAGCAAGAAAAAATGAACAAATTTTAATGAAAAATAAAATGAGCTAAACTTACTCATTCTTATCTCGTTTTAAACATTTTCATTTTGTCTACTAGACCAATATTTTGTTTTTCTGGTCATCTCCAACAGACGAATATTTTATTCTTTGAAGCCTTCAAACTTGGCATACTTTTTTATTATTATCGTATTTGAACTTAATAATGCAATTTTCTTGATAAAGGGGAAGCTGAGTTTAACTTGAATTTTGCATTAACTTGATCGAGCTTGAGCTCTGTCCTAATTTTATTAGATAGATCTATTTATTATTTTTTTTTTGGTGGTCTTTGATGTCATGTCCAACAACCTTATGTAACATCTTAAGCTACTAGAGAAAAGACAAATTTATTTATGTAAATTAAGGTTTAAGATAGAACATCCATCTTGAATATGAACCTCGTCCATTGTTAACCTCGTAAAATGGTCCTTCCACGTGGCCAATCGAGAGTTACTCTACGTGCTTTCCTCCCTGTGCACGGTACAAACGGTCAGACATATACGGCCAATTCTAACGGAGATGGTGGTGGCCACATATACTTCGACGATCAAGTTAGTCGATGGTAAATATATTCCGGTGGTGACACTATGCTGAGATTTTTTATGTAAGAACTTTAGTTATGAAGTAACCTCACCTTATCTAGGCTGGGCTCTCTAGTATTTTATGGGGAGAAGGTGGAAGGGAGCACCATTGGATGTTGGACATGTGGACTTATCTGATGGTGCGAGGCGTCTACTCATTGGCGTCCATCAATCATTTCCTAGGTGGGTGAGCATTTAATTATTCTGACTTGGAGTTGACACGTTACAAAGATGTCACATCCATCAGTTCAATAGATATGGACAAATATTTAATCCAATAGATGTGGGACGATACTCGGACTTCTAAAGTCCACTTAAAAACTTGTTCACGAAATATTTCTTTCGAATTAAATTACCGCAAGTGTACGGGTCGTGACAAGTAATAAAGTGGATTTTAGAAGTCTGAGTATCGTCCCACAGAGAAAGAGTAGTTCAATTTTATTTATTTTAGCCTTAACCGAAACTAATTGACTTAAAATGAATTTTAGAATTAAAAGTCCTAATTTTGGGAGAAATCCCCAAATTGAAGAACCCTAATTTCAAATTAAACCCTAATTACTCAAATTCACTTAACGAATGACTCAATTACGAAATGTTATGAAAATAAATGAAATGTATTGTCAATTTATGAAAATCTATGTAAAACGAATGCACTAGGATCACGAATCCCCAAATAATTATTAAGTAAACCTTAATTTCACAATTTTGATAATCCAATGAGAATTTGACAAATGAATGCTCCTAAATCTATTCAATACTCTCTCTCGAGATGTATTGAACCTATTATCATAAATCACCAGCCTATATTTCTATAACAGATGCAATTATACAAGAACGCATGTAATTTTTTCGTGAGCAATTAAAGATTTACATAGGGCATAGAGGTATATTTCTATCCCCTATCGGACCCTATGATGAATTATATATGTCAAGTTTAATCCAATTTTCTCAAATTCAGAATTAAACCACCAAATTCACACAAATTAAGTGCACATTAATTATGGAAACAAATAAATCAATATAATTCATTCAAATAATCTCATCGAACTATGAATTCAAAGTTATGAAATAACAGGTTTAATAATAATTACATGGTTCATCAATCACCTAGTTACAGAAATCTAGCCTATCATGATAAAAAAAAAACGAAATCTATCAAGTTTTGAATAAAATACATCACTGGGTTATCAAAACTTGAAGAAATCTTGTAAATCTTCGTGTCAATCCTTGTTCTTGCCTTCAAATCCTCTCCAAAATGAATGTTTTTGCCTCCCAATTCATTCCTCCCAGCTTCTGGACTTTTTTTGCTATTTAAACCCGTCGAAATTAGGTTACTAAAGGAGTTGTAATCATATAAGGAAACTGCAAAAATCGGGCATAGATTATACCTATGCAACCGCATAGGCATAACCTATGCGACCGCATAGGTATATGGATTTTGGCGTTTTTAATCCCCGGAGGGTTACTCGCGACCGCGTAGCTTTTCTACTATGCGACCGCATAGTGGAGTGAACTTCCAAATTGAGTCATTTTGATCCTCAAGTTTCATTCCTTCACTCCTTGACCTCCTCTCTTGTTTTTAGTTGCTCCAATGTTCCATTATAACTTCCTATTGGTGCTTAGCTTGATCAATTGCTTGATGTGTTCATCGGATCAACTTTCAGATAATTGCAATTTGGTCCCTGAATTTTCATTTTGCTCCAATTTGGTCATTTTTCGGCTCTTTTCTCCTGAATTCCATTATTTCCATAGAATCACCTGCATTGCATGAATTTGACAAAATTAAGTCACAATTCAATCATTTTACTTGTATTTAAGTCATGTTTGTGATGTAAATAAGTGTGCAAAAACACACTTATCAAACCCCCCAAACTTGAACTATTGTTTGTCTTCAAATAAGATAGTGATATAATTCTAAACAAATATGGCTTAACACCTTGCCTTGGCTCAGGATTGGACTAAGTAATTGATTTTATGAAAATTTATCAGTGCAAAATGACATCAACCTTTACCTGTTAAGTGCATACTTGACGTGTGTGTGTGGATTCATGCTAACATATCAAGTTCATGATGAGTTTGAGTCCCGGTCCCAAGTGGTCCAATGTCTCCTTACTCGCTCGAGGGATACACAACCCCCCAAACTTATTCTTTTCACTCAATTATCCCGAGGTTGTGTTTTAAAAATTATGAGTTTACCTAGCTATAGTTCTCACCCTCTCGTAGTTTGGATTAATCTCACTATCACAAGTTCACATGTCAACAAGTGAAGGCTCTCCTAGTTTTGATTGCTTCGACACTCAAGATTAAACTAGGTTACTTGCCTCGCCTCAAAGGTATAGTTTCTTCCACCAAATGTCCAAGGGCTTTTCTTCTTGTTATTGTCTCTTTTTGTTTTTCTCACTTTTCTCTGGTTTTCTGATTTTTTTTTTTTACACTCCCAAGCCAGTTGGCTTTAGGGCACCAGGTTTTAAACCCTTGCAGGCTTATTCACCCGAGTTATAAAGGCTCGATCAGATGACTTTTTATTAACCTCTTTACCTCTTGCTTTCTATATGACCCATGTATCGAGCTTTGGGCCGATGACTCCCAGATTAGTTGACCTTAGGGCACCAGATTTTGAAATATCCTTACAGGCTTACTTGCTCGAGTCATAAAAACATGAAAAGAAGTGTCTTATTCTTACAAATTAAGTTTATGCCCTTATTTTTCTAGACATCTGGTATCCAAAACCAACCCTCAATTTAAGACTTTCACCTACTCTTCATCCCACTGGTCTAGGCAATCCACACAATAATTCATGCACGGAGCCTCACTTATCTCAATGTTCTCCTATAATAGCTCAACTATCACCAAACTGTCTTAAGGTAGTTTACAGGTTAATTCAATAGAGGGTTATAATTATTTTTCTACTTTATGCTCAAAACCCCAATCACTTACCTAACATGTAAAGCATGAATGGCGTGCATAAAGAATGTCAAGTATTACATCAGCACGTATTAGTTGGCCTAATTAACACCAACACCAAAGTTTTGAAATATACCAATCCAATAGTAACATCATAGCCGGCGAGGTGATTAAGCTCACACAAGCATATATAAGCATAATCAATATTCACTCACAAGCGTGCATCATGCAACAATTAGTCAAATTAAATCTGGATTGTGGAAATGCAATTAATTACATGCCGAATGCCTTTTTCAAATTATGCCACCATCCCCCAAACTTATACAAGACATTGTCCTCAATGCGAGAATTAAAGTTTAGATGGCAGAATTTAAAGAAAATTAGTACAAATGAGGCAAACGGTACTCCCCTGATCAATACGGAGGCTGCGATGGGAAGCTAGAACTTGCAGTACCATCAGCTGGAGGTGGAGGTAGGCGCGCCAAGATCTCTCTCATCAGTGCTGACTGCTGTGTCATTTCATCATGGATTCCCTCAACACGTGTTTCCAAACGGCCCAGACGCTCCCAAGTTTTCATTTACCCTCATCTGGATGCCATCCACCCTGCACACATACACACTGAGTCGACCGTTCATAGTTTCCATCTCCCTCCTAGCTGTCTGGGCATCCTAGCGAGCAGCACGTGACATATCAGTGGAAATGCGGATGTCACGGTGGGCTGTATGCATCTCAGTCGTCAAAGTCCCCATAGTCTGTTGGACTGTACGTCTCGGCTGGTTCCCGTGGTGATGGTGAAAATCTGGCGCCACAACTGTGCATTTATCTCAACCTGTGGTGGTGGAGCTTGAGGCATCTCTTGCTCTATGTGCTCGTGACCTTGCTCTTCCTGCTGTCTGCGCCATTCAATTTCTTGCTTTTCCCAGTGCTTTATCCTGGCTCTGTCTTGAGCCTCCAAGGTACTGCGCTTTATGATGGGGCTGGGTTTGGCAACCACTTCCCCGGATGCAATGTTTATACCATTAGCTATGCATATTCCGGAGATGAGGCTTGGAAAGATCATTAAGCTGTGTCTGTCTCCCAAGGTACCTACATGATGGATCTGATTATAGCAGAGAGTGGCAAGATCAACTTTATTACCTCGCACCAAGTGATAAAGAATCCAGCTGTGGGATCTGTGAATGTGGTCCTGTGAGAGGTCAGCTCAATGTTGTGGCACATAAACAGCCACAGGATGGCTATAGATGGTGTCAGCTCAATCTGGTGCCACTCGGTGGTGGGGAGTGGCCATGCATTTTGTCGCCCCAATAAGATCTCCCCAACTTCATGCCAATTGAAATCACCTGAGATAGGGGTTATGTTGTCCCACGTAAGCTGGTAGTAGTCTTGAATAACCTCGGGTTATTTTTTGAGGTACTAATTCGAACTCAATTTTTATTTTACTAGTATAATTTTGTTTTTATTTTTATTTTTATTTTAGGTTATTATCCTCTATTTGTGCTTTAGTTAATTAAATTGTTTGAATCTCAATGCTCGTACTGGTTTTAATTCTCAAATTTGCATGTCACGATTGCCTGGAGGAGAATTGATTCCAGCTAATCCTGAAATTGAGCGCACCTTTCATCGACGACAAAGAAATCACCGCGAAGCACAAGTACAAATGGCCAATGAATTAAACAATCCTATTATTCAAGCTAACGAAGGAGAGGCAGTGGATGAAGGAAATGAAATTTTGGGGACTTCTTGACTCCTCAAGTTATTCAAAGTCAATCCAGCATTGTATATCCACCGTTCGGGCAGCCCAACTTTCAATTGAAGACCAATGTAATACAGCTGTTTCAAAATGGACACCAATTCTATGGTAAAGTCGAGGAGAATCAACACACACACGTATCTCGATTTTTGGATATGTGTCAACATTTCAGATACCAAGGGATTTCGGATGACGCTATTAGGTTGAGGCTTTTTCCACATACGTTACGAGACAGAGCACTTGAATGGTTGGATTCACTCTCGGTTGCAAATATCACTACATGGAATGAGCTGGCACACAAGTTCTGCACAAAGTTCTTCTCCCCAGCCAAGATAGCAAAGCTGAGACATGATATATCAGTATTCAATCAAGGAGAGACTGAATCATTTGATGAAGCCTGGAACAGATTTAAAAACATGCTCCGAAAATGCCCTCAGCATGGGTTCGATAAAAAGACCCAGATTCGATTCTACTACACAGGATTACTTCCATACCATAAGAGCATGGTAGATTCAGCATCAGATGGCTTAATATCCACAAGAACAGTTGACGGGGCATTGGAATTATTTGAGCGAATGGCTACCACATCAGCCATGTGGTCTTCTGAGAGGGCGATTCCAAAGAAAACTCCAGGTGTCTACGAGGTGGACGCTTATTCAGCAATATCTGCAAAAATTGATTCTCTGTATCACAAGGTGGAAAGCATATCACAAGCTAAGAAGAGCAATTGTGAGGAATGTGGAGCCGAGCACAAAACATCAGATTGCCCAATACTCATGCAAGGAATTGAGTAAGCAGATTACGTATAGTGGGGACAACGCCAGCAGCATAATCAATATGGCGAGACTTTCAATCCCAGCTGGAAGAAACATCCCAACTTCTCTTGGAGCAACCAGAATCAGAATAAGCCACAAGGGAAATTTCAACAACAGGAGAAGAGGCCTCAATTGGAAGATATGATAGGAAAATTCATGGAGAAGGCCGAAGTTACACTTCAAAGTCAAAATGCAGCCATCAAGAATTTGGAAACTCAGATGGGGCAGCTAGCCATCGCATTGACTGGCAGAACACCAGGTAACTTACCAAGTAATACAGAAATCAATCCTAAAGAGCAAGCCAAGGTCATTACAACTCGAAGTGGAGTACAATTACCTGAAATCCATGTCAAGAGACCAGGGGTGATTGGAGAAACATCTTCCTCCGCTGAAGAAGAGACTGTTGTAAAGGAATCAAGTTCAAAGGAAAATTCAGAAGAATCACAAGATAAGGCCAAAGTCACAGTCAACCCCTACGAACCTCCGATTCCCTTTCCACAGCGCTTGAAGAAGCAAAAAGTGGAGCAACAATACAAAAAATTTCTAGAAATCTTCAAAAAGCTCCATATCAACATCCCACTAGCTGATGCACTGTTCCAAATGCCTAGCTACGTGAAATTTCTGAAGGATATCATATCAAATAAATGCAAGCTGGAAGATCATGAGACAGTTATGCTTACTGAGGAATGTGGTGCCAGAATACAGAATAAGCTTCCACCAAAACTAAAAGATCCAGGGAGTTTTACTGTTCCTTGCACAATCGGTGAAGTATATTTTGATAAAGCATTATGTGACCTCGGTGCAAGTATTAATTTAATGCCTTTGTCTGTTTTCAGGAAACTAGGATTGGGAGAAGCTAAAGCAACCACTGTGACACTTCAGCTGGCTGACAGGTCACTGACACATCCCAGAGGAATAATTGAAGATGTGCTTATCAAGGTTGAGAAGTTCATATTCCCAGTGGACTTTCTTATCCTAGACATGGAAGAGGACAATGACGTTCCATTGATACTTGGCAGACCATTTCTAGCAACAGGGAGAGCGTTAATTGATGTTCAAAGAGGTCAGTTGATTTTAAGATTGGGAGAGGAGCAAATATCATTCAATGTATTCAAGACAATGAAATTATCAGCAGAATCTGACAGCTATTATCAAGTTGACCTTATTGACAAGGCAGTACAAGAAACATTCTTACTACACGGTCCATCTGATGCCTATGAGGCATGTATTGTACAATCCCAATCAATCCAGTCAGAGTCTTTTGAAGTTGAAACATGTGCAAGATTTTTGAAGACCAACCCGCCATACACATGAAAGAGACACTTTGAGGAACTGGGGATGGGAAACACAAAGCCACTACCTTCAGTTCAGCAGCCGCCAGTTTTAGAACTCAAACAACTACCGCCACATCTCAGATATGCTTATTTAGGAGAGTCGGATACACTTTCAGTAATCATTTCGAACACAGTCAGTGAGATGGAGGAGGAAAAACTGTTCAGGGTACTTAGAGAGAACAAGACGGCGATTAGTTGGACAATAGCTGACATTAAAGGAATCAGTCCTTCCCTGTGTATGCATAAAATTTTAATGGAGTAAAATTGCAAGCCTAGCATAGAAAGTCAGAGAAGATTGAACCCAAACATGAAGGAAGTGGTCAGGGCAGAGATACTAAAGTTATTGGATGCAGGAATTATCTACCCAATTTCGGATAGTGCATGGATCAGCCCTGTTCAAGTGGTACCGAAAAAATGGGGAATCACAGTGGTGAAAAATGAGAAGAATGAACTAATTCCCACCAGAACAGTCACGGGTTGGAGAGTTTGCATTGACTATCGCAAACTCAATGCAACTACACGAAAGGATCACTTCCCATTCCCATTCATTATTCAGATGTTGGAGAGGTTGGCTAGACATTCACACTACTGCTTTCTTGATGGATACTCGGGCTATAATCAGATACCTTTTGCACTAGAGGATCAGGATAAGACCACTTTCACTTGCCCCTACGATACTTTTGCTTATCGTAGGATGCCTTTTGGTCTTTGCAACGCTCCAGCCACATTTCAGAGGTGTATGATGGCAATATTCTCTAATATGATTGAAAGGTTCATCGAGGTTTTCATGGACGACTTCTCAGTGTTTGGATCTTCATTTGATGAATGCCTAAACCACTTGAATTTGGTCTTACAGAGATGCAAGGAGACTAACCTGGTTTTAAATTGGGAAAAATGTCACTTTATGGTGTAGGAAGGCATTGTACTTGGGCATAGGATATCGACAAAAGGAATTGAGGTAGACAAGGCAAAAATTCAAGTGATTGAGAAATTACCACCGCCTACATCAGTTAAAGGAGTTCGCAGTTTTTTGGGGCACGCTGGGTTCTACCAGAGGTTTATAAAAGATTTCTCGAAGATCACTAAACATTTGTGCAATTTGCTAATGAAAGATGTAACCTTTGAGTTCAATGAGGATTGTCTCACAGCTTTCAACACTTTAAAGGAAAAGCTTACGACATCACCAGTAATTGTAGCACCAGACTGGGAATTGCCTTTTGAATTGATGTGTGATGCAAGTGATCAAGCTGTAGGTGCAGTATTGGGACAACGGAGGAACAAGATTTTTCATGTGATCTACTATGCAAGCAGAACTCTAAATAATGCACAAATAAATTATGCAACCACTGAAAAGGAGCTATTGGCTGTGGTATTTGCATTCGACAAATTCAGGTCATACCTCGTCGGGTCTAAAGTCATCGTCTATACTGATCATGCTGCATTGAAGTATTTGCTCACAAAGAAGGATGCAAAGCCGAGATTAATTCGTTGGTTGCTGTTGTTGCAAGAATTTGATATTGAGATACGCGACAAGAAGGTCACCGAGAATGTAGTAACAGATCACCTATCCAGACTAGAACTTGGGGAGACGGAAGATTTAGTGGATATAAATGAGATCTTCCTGGATGAACAGATGTTGAGAGTGGATGAAGCATCTTGGTACGCAGATATTGTCAATTATTTGGCCAGTTCCATTCCACCGCCTGACTGCTCTAGTCACCAAAGAAAAAAATTCTTCGCCGAGTTAAAATACTATTTTTGGGAGGATCCAATTTTCTATAGACGAGGAGCTGATCAGATAGTGAGGAGGTGCGTACTTGAAGAAGAAGTACATGAGATTCTCGAGCACTGTCACTCATCCGCATATGCAGGACACTTTGGAGCTTCAAAAACAGCTGCAAAGATTCTACAATCCGGGTTCTACTGGCCTACACTGTTTAGAGACACATTTGAGTTTGTCAAGAGGTGTGACTGATGTCAACGCACTGAGAATATTTCGAGGAGGAATGAAATGCCACTAAACAACATTTTGGAAGTGGAAATATTTGATGTTTGGGAATTGACTTCATAGGACATTTCCTCCCTTCATTCTCAAATCAGTATATTTTGGTAGCAGTGGATTACGTATCAAAATGGGTGGAAGCAGTTGCACTGCCAACAAATGACTCAAAGACAGTAATTGGGTTTCTGAAGAAATATATTTTCACTTGATATGGCACACCGCGAGCTATAATCAGTGACGGGGGTAAACACTTCTGTAATCGCTAGTTTGAGCAGCTGTTAAATAAATATGGTGTTAAACACCGTGTCGCTACCCCATATCATCCACAAACTAGCGGGCAAGTTGAAGTATCTAATCGGCAGTTGAAAAGGATACTCGAAGTCACAGTGAACTCGTCTAGAAAAGACTAGTCTAAAAAGCTAAACGATGCATTGTGGGCTTACAGAACAACATTCAAGACACCGATAAGCATGTCTCCATATCGCCTAGTTTTTGGGAAAGCATGCCATCTGCCATTAGAAATGGAGCACCGGGCATATTGGGCTATGAAACAGTTAAATATGGAATTGAATGCCGCCGGTGAAAAGCGTCTACTGCAACTGAATGAGTTGGATGAATTTAAAATGGAGGCTTATGAAAATGCAAAACTTTACAAGGAGCGAACCAAGAAGTGGCATGATATGCACATTCAGAGGCGAGTATTCGAAGTGGGGCAACAAGTACTACTGTGTAACTCGAGACTCAAGCTATTCCCAGGAAAACTACGATCACAGTGGTCGGGTCCCTACACAGTTACAAAAGTCCTACCATATGGGGCTATACAAGTGAGCCATGAGAATAAGGGTACCTTCACTGTTAATGGGCAAAGGTTGAAACACTACTAGGGCGGTGACTTCTCTAACCAACAGTCAACTGTTCAACTCGAGACGCCAGAATGAAGCAGCCGCAGAAAAGTCGAGCTATCGACTATAACTTAGCGCTGGGTGGGAGACAACCCACTGTATCCTTTTTATCTATTTATTTACTTTATTATGCTTTCTGCATTAGATTAGAAAGTTTACTTTCAAATTCATTTAGTATTTTGTTATGTGGTCATCGATCATCTAGGCATGCTAAAAGAGTCCAAGCACTGTTCACACGAGTCCTTAAGTATCACACACGACTTCGGGTTGATTTGAGTTGTTTGGGTAGTTGAGTGTGGAATTCAAGCATTTCGAGGCAACTTATGTTTTCTAAATTTCACATGTCAATGTTTTAAAAATATGTCTTTGAAAAATTGGAGGCGTTGAGAGCCGGATCATTTATTAAATAAAAAAAAATTGGACAAAAATAAGATTTTTTGGGGAAAGAAGCATTGTTTTATTTTATTTTATTTCTTTTGAAAAAAAAAGTGTCTATGCGATCATATAGACAACCGAAAGAAAAAGCCAAAAAAGAAATATAACTATGCGACCAGCTTTTAACTATGTGGCCGCATAGAAGTGGATCGGCCATGGTTAAAGCCATGACCGATTCACTCTTCATTCACCCTCTCACTCTTTTCCTAAATTCCTCTCCCGACCACATTCACCTAGGGCACATTTTGGGCTAACATCACACAAGAATTTAATCATTGCATTGTGATAACATTGAAAGGAAATCCACTTTCTCCCTCTATTCAACCCTACAAACACAAGGTACGTGTTCTCCCCCCCCCCCCCCCCCCCCCCCCTCCTCTTCCTTTTTTTTGTTTTG
>NC_036239.1:17432569-17440676 GCF_002742605.1 Olea europaea var. sylvestris
TTGGTTGCATTCCTATGGACATTAATTTGAAAAGCACATATCTCATAGTCCTAGATGCTATATTGTTGAATGTGTGTCGTTTTGGGCATGACTTAATCTCCAATTGTTGAAATTTTAGAGATTCCATACAATGACATAGAACTTGCTTGATCTATTGTCAAGGTTAAATGAGCCATGCATATTAGTGAATTTGCGCTTAGCATATACACGAATTGGACATTTCAAACACCAAAAAGGCCTATGAATACACACATGTTTAAGACACTGCCCACATCACCCTCCGTCCCTTATTTTACACTACCATTTGACACACCAAACGAACTCCGATTGAGCTGAAATTTGGGTATGTGCTAGACCTCATTGCATACTTTCATATGCCCGGACGTTGCCCGGGACAATCTTGATAATTCTCGATGGTGCCCGGGGCCGAAGGTGTACACTCAATCATGACTCCAACCCTTTCACTATGAGCATATTCACCCAAATTTTCTTAGTTTTCGTATGGACTATACATTTATACTATTCTAATCATCATACGTTGTTCATTACACACCGTGGTAGTATACATGCACATTGAAACAAGTTTGGGGGATTTGTGAATTACGTGCTTTTCATTTCATGCGATTTCTCGCTATACAACAAGATGTTTAATGCTAGCTATTTTCCAACTTTGCAGGATGCCACCAAAACGAACTTCAAAAGGGAAAGAAAAGGTTGGCTCATCATCCGACACAGCACGTACTCGAGTGCTTGAAGGAGGGATACAGAGATTTTTGACTTCCGAGGCAGCAGCCCGATATGAAAATATAGTGAGTCGATGGACAGTGACACCAGAGCGGGCTGTTAAATTGGATTTCCTGATTTCAAGTTGACCACTTTGGTGCATAACTGTGGATGGGGTAAAGTAGTGGAGCAGCTACATCGGATTTATAAATTGTTGGTAGGGGAATTTTACGCCAACTTCAATACAGAAATTGACACACCAGGGTCCGACCACCTGCATCAGACTTGGTCAGGGGAAAATGGATCAAAAATTTTCTGAAGTTTAGACTTTAGTTACTACCATAAAATTCTAAATTTAACCCTGTGAAAAATGGTTTGCTTGCTGATTTGGCATATCTGTCACTTCCTTTCTCTTTATCTTCTAGCCCTAATGTTGAATAACTGTCTTAAATGTACCGTATTAGTTAATTTATGGTGTAAATTTATTTCTTATATTTCGTTGAAAAGTTATTTTCTATTTTCACATAAAAAGGAGTTGTTTCATATTTTTTTTCCAAATTGAACTAAGCTTTATTTCAATAATGTCATCCAACATAGCAAGTGAGGTAAAAAGTGAAGGATATCGCTATTTGTACACTTTGTTTGACAGATAGGATGATAGATTCAACTTTTGGGAATATTTCAAGTTTTTTTTTTTTTTTTCACAAACTCCACATCAACAAGAAACATTTCATCTATAATCATTTTTGTCAAAGAAAGTGTACAACTAACTTAATTCAAAATTCAATTACAACTAATCCAACAATCTTGCTATAGCGACAGGTTCAATGACAGAGAGGATACGTATCAATACATGATTGAATAGTTTGAAAAAAATACAATACTCAATCACTATCTGCCACACCACCATGTCACATCCATCATTGTCACTGACTCTGGTCAAGTATCATTTTTCCTAATCCAATTACAGGAGGAGGAGCAAATGAAGCAAAATCAGGGGTCACCCTTTTTCCCTCGAGGGGAGTAAGAAGACACTTACCAATACATACTTCTTTTATTAGACTCCTGGTGAAAATATTTTCCATTTTTTAATAGAAAAATACAATGTGATACAGCATTTAAATCAGATTACACCCAGCACAATTAACTCGAAAAGAAAAGGATGGTGATAATACATGACATAGCATTTTCACCTAATCCTTCAAAGAAAATCGGTTATTTGTTCGTTGATAACTCATAAATAAATGTTTAGAATCGTGCCCGATGACATAAACTTTGGTTGTATTCTATCATCTCAATAAGGAGTCAACATTTTAACTAGAATCGAACCAATATAGTCGATTTCAGTTTAGATCCAAAAATTACATGAAATTGAATGTCCCACTTTCAAAATATTCAAAGTTTAATCTGTGGTTCTAGTTCTAAAAATACTTGGACCGAAACCTAATAGGAATCACATTTTTCTTTTAATTTTTTATTCTTTTCACTTTCACATATTGTGTAATTGTCCGAAGACGTTCACTAATACTAGATACAGGAAAGACATTAGTATCAATGCCTTTGGTTTCATTTACAAAATGTCTGAATTTTAATGAATAATTTCGAATCTTGAAATACACGTATTGAATTCATGCCTATTCCTACTCTCTACAATGAGAAAATAATGGATATAGAACATATTTATCCAAAGCGACTTTGTACCACCTAATCTTTTTCTGTCAATTCAAAAAATAGAAAAATACGTTGATGAATAAAATATATATATATATATATATATATATATATATATATATATAATTTACTTGTTGATTATAACTCAACAATTTAGTATCCTTGACACTTTATAATAGGGCAAGCAATTTTATTTATCATCAATAATTGCTAATATCAATCTAGGTGAGATATATGACATTAAATGATATGTCCAATTATTCCATATGATTCATTTAATTGGATCTAATTGTTAGTATCATCTAAATTGATGTTAAACATCATATGTCGCAAATATAATAATAATTATTATTATTTTATTTTTTTTAAAGACATATTGCGCCCTTTTTTTCAATGCATTTGTTGGGAATTTCGCAGCCAATCACGTATCAACAAATCGTATAGGTTGAAAACTTTAATCAAACTTTGTTAAAATGCACTTCTCACCAACCCCACCACCCACTACTAGACCTTGTTTGCTGTCTTTCCTTCAAAATTATCTTTTGTGTCTATATAGTTAGACATAAATGCACCATCTCTAGTTCTCAAGATTCATTCTTCTTGTCACTCTGTAACACATAGAGAAATTTGAAGACATGAGCAGGGTAGATATCGAGAGAACAACAACAGGGTTTGCTGCAAAAGACCCTTCTGGGATTCTCTCACCCTATACTTACACCCTAAGGTATATCTAACTTTAAGGCAGAAAAAGAAGTTAAAATCTCAATCCTCGTCCTGAAGTTTTGTTTACTAGTTCACACCAAACATACCCTTGATCATTTTTTCTCTTGTATATATATATTTTTTTTCTTTTTTATAGTTTAGGATGAATTTTGTAATTAATTTTGGCTTGGGGAAATGTGTTAACAGAAACACGGGCCCTGAAGATGTTTATGTGAAGGTGATAAGCTGTGGGATTTGCCATACTGATATTCACCAAATCAAGAATGATCTTGGCATGTCCAACTACCCCATGGTTCCTGGGTAATATTCCTCTCAGTATATATATATATTTTTTCTATCATGTAAAGGTCATCCTTATAAAGGAGGAAAGTCGAGGTAGGTTGATTGGCAGCATAAAATTTTGGCAAATGGAATCATAATAAATATTTCATTCATTGGTTGTTCCCTGTTAGCTACGGCCAGGAATCAATTGAATTGGCGAAAAAAGAATTCATGTAGCCGGCCTAAAACTGTTTCTTTTGACAAAACCAAACATGTTATTTTGGATTTAGTGCTGTCTTCTTTTTATTTAATAATTCATAGGTCACAAGCCTTCATGGAATTATACGACATTATTGTTCACAAATCTTTAACCATTAATAATATTTGTGAATAGGTATTCGTGATAGATATGATAATGATAAGACAACTACTTATTGCAATCTTATATTTATTATGTGCATCTATTGAGTGTTTGGTAGAGATGATTGGAGAATATTGTCTAATTGTTTCCGAGTACTGAGTACCAAACATGCATCGAATGTTTTGTGCTGAATTGTTGTCCCTATTTTTGAGCTTCTATATAGGCATGAAGTGGTAGGTGAGGTGGTGGAGATTGGATCAGTTGTAACCAAGTTTAGAGCCGGAGACGTTGTAGGAGTCGGTTGTCTGGTAGGATGCTGCGGGAACTGCCACCCTTGCAAATCGGAAATCGAGCAGTACTGCAACAAGAAGATTTGGTCGTACAACGATGTCTACACAGATGGCAATCCCACACAAGGAGGATTTGCTGGCGCCATGGTCGTTAATCAAAAGTAAGTGTCCATATGACTTATTTATACTTCTTGATTTATCCAACCAATATTTGAATTAGATTTTTTGGACTCAAGTTACTGGTGTTTTTGATTAGTTCAATATGACAAGAACTTGGGATCAGCCACCAATATCAACCTTATTCCTCTCAGTGTCGTCACCTATCTACTGAAAGAATGCAAAAGGCGGAAATGTTTTAATCTAATGGAGAATTAATGTATTGACAAAAAATTTCATTCCATCTGTTCTCTATCTTTCCTTTAAGAATTCCCACAGTAATATGTACCCTAGGTTCTCTTTAAGTATCACCACATGTCGTTTTATCTAGTATGAATATGCATATATCGAAGAATTTTTCTGAACTTTCTTCAATTGATCCAAGTTTTTTAAGAGAGAGTTTTTGTTTATTCGAGTTTTTAGGTGATTTATACTTCTTTTTAGGTTTGTTGTGAAGATTCCTGATGGTATGGCACCGGAACAGGTAGCGCCTCTACTCTGTGCCGGAGTGACAGTGTACAGCCCCCTGCACCATTTCAACCTCAAACAGAGTGGCCTAAGAGGGGGGATTTTGGGGCTCGGAGGGGTTGGACACATGGGAGTGAAGATAGCAAAGGCCATGGGACATCATGTCACTGTCTTTAGTTCTTCAGACAAGAAGAGAGTCGAAGCACTGGAAGACCTTGGCGCAGATGAATACCTCGTTAGCTCTGATTCCAGTCGAATGCAAGAGGTTGCTGACTCACTGGATTACATCATTGACACGATTCCAGTTTTCCATCCTCTCGAGCCTTACCTTTCTTTGTTGAAAGTTGATGGAAAATTGATCTTGATGGGCGTTATTAATACTCCATTGCAGTTCATCACCCCCATGGTTATGCTTGGTGAGTTTCGGTTTTTTCATCTATCTGTCTATCATTATTCAAACACAGTATAGTTCACTTTAACAAACAAAACGTTAAGGAAGATGAAGTACAACATCGTGTGGTCATCCAAGGGGAGGCACTTTTCTATCCGAGCATATCTAAATTCTAGTTCTCTCATTGGAATGAACGAGATTTTAGCTTTTATTTTCCCTTACCCTTAATACTCGTGGGCTGCTTACCAGTATCCAAAATGTTTGATTACATTAATAAATGCAGGGAGGAAGACGATCACTGGAAGCTTTATCGGGAGCATCAAGGAGACGGAGGAAATGCTAGAGTTCTGCAAGGATAAGGGTGTTACTTCAACTATTGAGGTGGTTAAATTGGACTACATAAACACCGCGTTTGAGAGGTTGGAAAAGAACGACGTTAGGTACAGATTTGTCGTCGATGTGGCTGGCAGCAAACTTGACCAATGAAAACACAGAATGGATACAAGCTTACATATTTAAGTTCTGTTTTTCTTAAGACTTATGCATACTAAGCAAAACTGAGAGTTATGTGTTCTTGTTCTTTTTCTTCGAAGACAATCAAATCTGGGTTTTGTTCATTTCTTGGATAATATAATCAGTACTTCGAAGTTGTTGAAAGTAGTGGATGTTAATGCAATTGGTTAGAGTTCTTGAAGGTCTTAACCGATAATGATGCCCAAACTCAACGTAAAAGCTTGCAAGTCTCTCCAATAACAAAACAAGAAACAGTCAGGAGAATAAAGAGCACAAGAGATTTTAAGTCAGGAGCTTTCTTTATTAATGAATCAAAAAACAGCCTCTAGAGAATTCAAGCACTCATTCACACACTTTCTCTTTTCTTTGTACACAAAGATTTTGGCTTTAGTTATAATTCTGTTATTATCCTTGTTAGCAGTTAGTTGAGAGAACTACTTGGCCTATAACAGAATTATATCTTCCCTCAACTAAGTCAGACATCACCTATCAAATGGCTGACATCCTTCACAACAGTGGAGAGAATGTTTAAATGATTATGCCTCCCATTGAACCCCATTTTTTGGGGGAAAAGGTCAAACTAGAATTTTAATCACACGAATAATTAGATTCGTAACTTTTATCAATATTTACAATACACATTATATCAACTTATATTAAAATCTGCTAAAACTTTTATCAAAAGTTTCGTCACACAGCCCCTTGATGTTTTAGCTTTATTTCCTCTGTTAGTGGTTGAATTAAGTGGAAAAAAAGGTAGCAATGAGTTGGTCCCAGATTATTGTTAAGTATAAAACCCACTTTGTTTCGGGTCCACCCACCCACTACCATTACCACACCCCAGTGGACTTTCTTGTCATAGGGCTACCAACTTTGAGTTATCACCTTCGACAGGCATGCTTACCAACAATAATTAAAAAGAAATTAAGTTGTCCTAAAGAATTTGTTCATGAATTATAGAAAACGAGAAGAGAGAGATTTCCTTGTCATCATTTCCAATTATCAATCCTGGTCTACAAGAGTGACCTTCCATGGCCCAGTTGACGAATAATAGAAAAGATTTATGAAGTTTTGATGATAAAATCGTAGTGACGACTCTAGATCAACTTAAGAGAATTGTGGTAGAGTAATTAGAAATGTATTACAAGTGTTTTATTTAGCTCGTCCCTTCTTTTTAGCTATTGCTTCCTTACATAGCTCATGACCCAAAGTTTTGTCAAACTATAGTGTCCATCCTCGATATGTATGCTACCACCCCTTTAATGGAGATTTCATTGATTGGGGATTTCGGTGATGACAGATCGTCATGACACTTAGATCGTAGCCTGCAACCTAACTACATAAGCAATAATTATCTGCAACCAAGGCAATCATTACTTTCCTTTGATTGGTGGCCACGACAATGTTGATGTCAATGGAGTGACCCCTTGTCTCTGATTGGTTATAAAGGTGGTACTAGCATCATATTCTTCAGTTTAGTCATGATGATGTTTCCAAATGACAGTATCTATTGATTGTTCTACGTTTGACTTTTCTATCAAATAAGCTTCTTTGTTTACTCTGAAGTTGATCCACATTTGATCCGAGGTGGACTCCACAGATCGGACACCAACATGAAGTATTACGCAATACTAATGAAGAAGAAAAAACTAAACCAAAAATCATTATACTATCCAATCTTTCGGATAACATTTACACCATCAAACAAACCTAGGTGGTTTTACATTTTAATTTGGTGAGTGGGTTTGTTGCCAATAAAGTCATCACCTTAGATGTGGGGTGCTACCGTGGAATGTCCATTATCCGTCAATAAAATATTGAATGGTTGCCATTCTTGATCAAAACAGCAAGTAGAGGTGAACCTCAAAATGGATGCAGTTTTCTGGCATTTCCAGCCATTAAGATTCTGGGAATTGCCTGTTCAGTGATGCAGAGATTTTAGATATACACGTTCGGAGCATTTGATAAAAATAATAAGCTAGAGTTGTGTTAGACATTATGTTGTCAAACGACCCCCGGGCGATGATGAGAACCAATTTTATCAGTCGACATAAATGACTGAACGATAATTCAACATCGAATAATGGATGAACCGACCAAACGTTGCCTTACCTATTGGACGACTAATATTCTTTGTGGCTTGTTGATTTCTTCCATTGGAAGTTAACCCTAGTCGAGCCTACTTACCATATCCCGACTTACCTTATGTTGGCCACTTGACTTACTATATATATTGGTGTTTTTGCCTTTGTTGGTACCGTCCAAAAGTTGAACCCGTGAGTTGAAGAAACTGCCGTGTCCAAGCCGTGTCTTCTGTCTTCATCTTCTTCGTGATTTCTTCTCCACCCAAATTGCTTGAGTCTTTGTGAACCTTACCTGAGTGGTATCCATCCTAAGTGTGTGGATTGAATCAACCAAGCAAGAGAAGAAAGCAACCATAGGAAGAAGAGGCGCCGGCGGGTGGTTCATTCCAGTTTTGATGTTGAATTCGGTTTTAATGGTTAACTGAGCCCGGGAATCAGCGTGAGCAGCAAGAGGAAGGTCCTAACA
>NC_036239.1:17445005-17450129 GCF_002742605.1 Olea europaea var. sylvestris
TCAATGTCACGTAGGAACAAGGTTAATGGGTCCGGAATTGCCAAGTAATACTAAATTAATTTTATAGTTCGATCAGACTTATGATATAACGACCATTACAATGATTAAGAAGCTTATCAGAGTTAAATTTTAAAAGCACCACAAAACAAATGTAATAATTATAGATGACCAACGACTGCCCATAAAGCCTGGATGCATACACTACTTTTGGAGATGTACAGAGGAGAAGCATTTGCCAGAAAGTATATTCAACGTCCATTTGTTGCCACTGCAAATGAACCATAAAATAGAGGATGTTAATGGGGGAATCCAAGACAAAAGAAAGAACTAATTACACAAGAAGTTCAATCGCTAAATTTTAGACACATAATCGCACTCCTACACCACAACTACCATTACAATTGCTGAATGTTTGATGTTTATTTTTTTTTATTTAAGTATATAATACTAACTTATGGACATTGTGATATATGTTATTTGCATTTATCATTTAAAAGCTTGAGTGGTGAACCCTAACCAAACCAGAACTGAATGAATTAGTTGATTCAATTAGCAAAAAAATCATTGATTCATGGTTCAATTCGGTTCTCTTAGAGCCAGAATCAAATGGAGTCATGTCCACCCCTACCCTAATGTACCCAAAAAAAAAAAAAAAAATCATTGCTGTATAACTAGGTTGCAGAACAGGGTGAATCCACTTTTTGACAAATGGAAGTGCTGCGTATCAAAGCGAGCACTGTGTTCATTAAAATATAAGGCTCGTCTCTCACTATTAGCTAAAAACGCAAACAAACATAATGTCAGTCAATTTACCCAAGTTTGACCATGCAAAATATTGCTTAGACTCCAGAAAAATTTCACACTTCGCAGTAAGCTGGCATTATTACTAATCACCACCTCAAGTTTCCAAAAATTATAGTCACATTTGTTAATATTTTGAAATTTTTTAAAATGGTCCAATATTTCCCTTAATTACAAGAGATTAACCATTTTCTCTTAACTGCCCACTTCTCAACCTTGTGGTAACCGATCACAGACTTCAGATAACTTCTTTGATGGGAAGAAGTTTATAAAAGGAAAGTAGTGGTATTGGTCCCTAAGTCTTGAGTTCTCTTTCACGTAAATACACCATCTTGGAGAGTTCTTGAAGGCTTAGAAACATCAAACACAATCTGAAATTCTGTAGTTTACATATCAATGGCTGGAGTTCAGTTATTGTTCTTTATTTTCCACATTTTATCTATACGTTGTTTATTTATATACACATGAAAGGTCAAAATAAAGTCAAACAGTTCGTATCAGAGATGTTATATGCCTTTGCCTTGATAAGTTTGGAAATTTGAGTTTTTCCTGCTTAAAATTCATGAAACAGTTTCGAAACCAAAGTTTTTTTTTTTTTTTGAAAACCTAGGTAAAAAAATCATTAGGAAACTGATTTCCTAACATTTCTGTGATTTGAAACGTTGATTTTGATGTTCGGAGGGCCGAATTGTAGCCGGGTTTCGAAATCGGGTCAAAACGACTCGTTGAAGGTTAATGTCGTTTTCTGAATTTACAGCTGCGGTTTAATTTTCTGAATATTAAAAGTTGCAAAATTTTACTTTCTTAAGTTACGGGTTTAAAAAATGGTATATAATTTTCTGACTTTACAAGCTAGAGTTTTATTTGCTTAAGATGTACATACTGCAGTATTTATTTCCAAGAGTTACAAGCTATAGAATCCTATTTTCTAAAGTTAAAAAAAAAGGTAGAACTCCAACTTTGAGGGTCCCCACTGTCCTGCCCCTAGAGCTTTGTGAGGGAAGTAAATCGCGGGATGTGCCCCATCAGGCCAAAGAATAAGAGCTACCTGTACACTGCACCTACAAGGAGTTCAATTTCATGTTTCAGGAATCGAACCCCCATACTGTGGCTGCCAGTAAGGCGTGAGATAACCTCACTCATGTCCTTTGCACCACTAGACTATGTCCCGAGAGCCCTATTTTCTAAAGTTACCAATGACTAGTTGCAGCATTAGTTGTAAATATGTCTACTGAATTTTATTCATATTTGATTTGTATGTATCAACTATTCTATTTAATATTGATGCATGAAATTCAATGTCTAGTGATTCATATAATTTTAATTAATTAAGGATTTGCCACAACATCCATAATAATGCATAATTATATATTAAATGTAAAGGATCACGTATTGAATAAAGACATTAATTGTGGTTGATCATATTTAATATAATAAATTGTATCCCACATGAATTTTATTATATTTGTATGATCAATCAAGATAAAATATTAAATTATTTTCCTAATTGCCCAAGGAATTAGGAATTGGAACGTAATTTGATAGTTTTATCATAAAGTTTATACATAAATCTAGATGAATTAGAAATTTAGGCCACGGGCAATTTTATGTCGTTTGATTCATATTCTATATTATGCTTTACATTGGTAAAACATGGTATTTATTTAGTAGTGTTGATCTTATAAGCATGTATATTTAACTTGTGCAGCCTCACAAGCTACTAATTTCTCTGATATTCGTTGCGATATTTCGAATTAAAGGTTAACTATAAATTAAGAAATGAGAAAATTCTTTTCTATTTGGGATAGATGGATATTGATTATGCTATATGAACCACCTACAATTACCGAAACCAGCAGTCCTGGTGAAATTGCTCTTTATGAATGCTGGGAGCGATCTAATCATCTCAATGTAATGTTCATAGAGACCAAAATTTTTGCTGGTATCTGTGGTTCAGTTGATCAGCATGATAAAATCTGGGCATTACTGAAGGTTATTGATAAATAGTTCGAGACCTCAGATAAAGCACTTGCCAGTACCCTAATAATGAAATTTTCATTTTTAAGGCTCATCGATGTCAGGGGTGTGCGTGATCACATCATGCAGATAAGGGACATTGTAGCTCGTTTAAAACTCTTGAGGTTGAGGCATCTAAATCTTTCCTTGTACACTGCATACTGAAGAATCTTCCACAACAGTATGGACGCTTCAAAATCTCTTACAACACATATAAGGATAAATGGTCAACTAATGAACTCATGACCATGTGTTTTTAAGAAGAAGGGAGGTTGGTATTGGAATTGGGAAAGAGTGCATATGTGGCAACTCAAGCAAAGAAAAAAGCCAAGCCAAACAAAAGGGAAAAGGTAAAATGCTTACCCAAGCTGATATTAAGAAAGAATACAAGTGCTATTTCTGCAAGTAGGAGGAACACATGAAGAAGGATTGTGCAAAATTTCAGAAATGGCTTGAGAAAAAGGTAATCCAATCTCATTTGTTTGTTACGAATCTAACATGATTGATGTTACTAATAACACATGGTGGATTGGTTCTAATTCTACAATCCATATTTCAAATTACTTGCAAGGTTTGCAAAACCTAAGGAAGTTATTGGAAAGTGAACAGTGCATCTATTCAGGAAAAAAGAGGTTTTCACAAGTGGAAGCAATTGGAACAGGCAGTTTAGTTTTAAGTAGTGGTTTTGTTTTGAATATAGAAAAGACATTTCACATTCCAAGTTTTTTTAGAAATTTGATAAGTTTTTTTAGAAATTTGATTTCAGTTTCAAGACTTGTACCTTTTAGTTATTCCTTTAATTTTGTAGACGTGTCTTTTAATTTATTTTATAAATCTAATCTTGTTAGAAATGGTACATTATCTCATGGTGTTTTTTGCTTTAATTTACAAAACAATGCCTCTTATAATGCAATACATGTTCACATTGATATTAAACGATGTGTAATAAATGAAGATTCATTTATGTTGTGGCATCATAGATTAGGACATATCTCCATAGAAAAAATTAAAATATTAGTAAATGATATGATTGTATTCTTAGTACTTTGAATTTTACTGATTTTGAAACTTGTGTGGACCACATAAAGGGAAAGTAGACAAACAAGTTAAAGAAATGTGCTTAAAGGAGCTTTCACATATTAGAGATCATATATTCAAATATTTGTTGTCCAGATAGGAGTCATATGGTCAGAAATACGTCATCTCTTTCATAGATGATTACTCATGGTACATGTATCTTTACATATTTCATAACAAGAATAAAGCATTGGATACATCTAAAGCTAAAATAGAGAAACAATACGGAAAAAATTAAGATCGTGAGAACAAATAGAGATGGAAAATATTTAGGAGATACACTAAGGATCAAGCACTTGGTCTGTTCGCGAAGTTTCTTCAAGAGTATGAGATAGTTGCCCAATACACTATGCCTGGTTCACCAACCCTGAATAGTGTTTGGTGGATAGTGGTGAGCAACAAAATCAAAAAATTGGTCAACTCAAAATCACTCTATGTTTTGATGGTAAACATTTAAGATAAAAAAAAACATGGTTTAAGGGTGAAATTACCAAACCTCGTGCTCTACACTCCAAAAGTATTTGGCGAATTATAGGGGTGAACGCAATTCAGTTTGAGCGATTTGTGCTATATTTTCAACTCAAACCATTTTATGTGGTTTAAAATTCTTTCAAACCAAATCAAACCATTTTATTTTTAGAACCAAACCAAATAAAACCATAATTTGCGATTTGGTTCAGCTTTAATCCGCGGTTTGCCCATCGACATTATAATAATATATTTAATATAAGTTAACATATAAGTTTAAACGAGAACTAATAATGTTAAATGTTAAATTACATTCATATTTAACATGAAACCTATGAATAAATTATCTTCAAAGTTGGTTGCTAAAAGATGTAATAGAACAAATACATCTTTCTTCATTTTTTTTTTTTTACCTTTTCTTATTTGACATTCATATTGTCATATAACAGTTGGTAAAAATAAAGTTACATTCTGCTATTATAGTTTGGTTAAAACTCATTTCATCTTGCTAGTGAGATGTTAAATAAGGATTGAATGGGATATATTCAGATGTACAAAGATTGATAGAGTTTCGACTTATTGAAAATTGACGAATTTCATTTTCTAACTACTTTATGAAAGTAGAAGGTAGTAGTACTAGTTAGGAAATTTCAATATTTTCATACAATCAATACAATCCGTTCCTCGTTCTTTCCTAACAACAAACAAGTTCATTAATCATATAGGCACACAAACAATTATTTTTCTATCCAAACCACAATT
>NC_036239.1:17457872-17492694 GCF_002742605.1 Olea europaea var. sylvestris
TCATTTGTACGGCACTTGCAGCTCAGACGCATTAACAATTCTTTACCCTAATACCTAAAAACAGGCTGTTAAAGAGTCACTTTTACGGGCAGACGTTGTAAATTATTGAATTTTAACTCTTATCTTTGCCATTACATGTAAATAAAATTCAAAATTACTCTGTGAAAACTGAAATTTTGCAACCATTATTCTAATTAATTACTAAGTTTGCTAATGCCAACTGTTTAGCTCCGGCGATCCAAAAATCACCACCAGTATTTTCATTTTTCCGAAAGATAATTTCTCACTTCCTTCCTAATCATCTCTTGCAGCACGTCACGCAATTCAGGGACAAACGACAACGTTTCGCCCTTTTCCTCCTTTTCCGTCACCATCGGCGTCGTAAATTCATTCGTAGACCCTGGCAGAGATAGAGTCAACGCAGTCAACGGGTCATCTGCAGTATGATCGTTCATCAAGGCCGGCGACGATTCGACTGCCGGAGCCAAAACTGCATTTCCGATGACCGGAAAATGAACACTCATATTCGTGTTTGTATTCACGACAGCATTATCAATCGAATCGCTGATTTCGGAACCACACGGACTCGGACTCTCAGGAACCGCCGCCGTAACATCGAGGCTGTTTGCTCTCCTCAAAACCTGCAGGGGTCGCTCGGTTCCATCTGCCACTGCGGCGGCGCACTTCCGTTTCAGCGTCGAGTTCCAATGGTTTTTGATCGAGTTATCGGTGCGGCCATTGAGGAGCCTCGCTATCGTGGCCCACTTATTCCCGAACTCTGCCTGCGCCTTGAGAATGATTTTATCCTCCTCCGGCGTGAATGGACGGTGCTCCACCTCAGGCGATAGCTGGTTGCACCACCGCAACCGGCAAGATTTTCCCGATCTCCCTGGAATCGAACGGCTTATCAACGTCCAGTTCCTCGCACCATGCCGCTGCACGAGCTTCTGTAACAGCTCATCCTCCTCCACACTCCATGGTCCTTTGATCTTATTACAACATTCAATCGCCGCCATCAATACTGGTAAAAGCAAACCCTATTTAGATACTCTCTATAATTCGAAATAAAATAAAAATATTGAAAAGTACGTAGATATAAATTTTGAATGTATCCTTCGTGGAGGTGGTTGGGGAGAGGACGAGAGTGAAGGGTTATATAAGAGCGGATTAGGGTAACGAAAGAACGGGTGGAAGCGAAGGGGCGGTGCGATAAAATTACCGGTTATAAAAGGTTGGCGCTTGGGGGCTTTTTGGGAAACGCGCATGAGTAAATGAGTGGGAGAGTTTTGCCACTTTTGTTTTTGCTTTTATTTATTTTCAATAGAAGATCTTTCGAAAAAAAAATTAATTCAATATTTATTTAAAAATTATTTTTTAAAAGAATTTTCTATTTTGAGAGTGTTTCTAAAAGAAGTCATATTAGATCAATTTCGTCTAAAAATCCTTCTAATTATTAGAAGCACTTTCATAAAATTATGTAAACAGTGTTAAAAAGTAATTTTTTATTAACAAAAACTCTTTTTAATATTCGGAATGCTATGTCAAATGAGCCCTTATTCAACTCTCCTCACTCACGCTGTTATGGACGTCGCAAGGAGTGTTTTTTGTAGAGTAAATTCTCATTTGAAAATATAATTTAAAATATATCATCAAGATAATTATTTGAAGTTTAAAATTTTCAAATTCAAATTCATAATATCATTGAATTGCATGTTTTCTGGCAATGTTTGAATTTGAATAATCCAACGTTATTAATGAATACTTCAATTTCAAATTTTTATTGCCCTTAAAAATGAAGTAACTTTTTTGTTCATATATTTCAAAGTATTTACGAGTGTTATCAATTTATACATCATTTATTTCTACCTATTTATAATTTAAATAATTAATAAATATTTTTCAAACATGCTTATATCAAAAGGCAACTAGATGAGCAACTGAGATATTAAATTTATTCATTTAGCTAATGTTCCATCTCAAATACTGCTTAATTAAATTCGAATAATGTTATGCAGTCCCACTAGGTTTACATTTCTAGTTTATGTGACGTTAGCTGATAGATTGAATGAAAGGTTTAAATAACTTATTTAATTTAACTTATCATTTACACTGTGTTTGATTGTCATGGAAAATATCACACAGAAAAGAAAAAATGTTTTCATTATTTTGAAAAAAAATAAAAATCAACTCTCCCTAAAGAAATATTTTTCCTTAAAAACAAGGAAAATTAGACATATTTTCAAAAGTTGAAAAATATTTTCAATGGAAAAAATAGCAATCAAACCCTCCAAAGTAGGAATGTTGGTGGGAAATTGATATTTTTCATGGAAAATAAATGCAATCACACACCCCTTAATGTCACATTAACACCACATAAACTGAAGTTGTAATTTCAATAAGACTAAATGGCATTACTCATTTAATTATCGTGATATAATTGTTCATTGCCTCTTTAGCAAATATAATTTATATCTAGTCGAATATTGAGAAATTTAATTGAGCTTGGTGGGGCCTTTCATCTCCACATCTTTCTCCAAGAAACGGGTGACAAGAATATTTATCCTTAACGACGATCCACATCACTCTATCAAACAAGTGTCGCATTTGATATGAAGGTGCGTCTCCCTCCATTTATTTTCATTATGTTTGACCATTCAAATAACGAGGGATGGCAACTAACAAGTCGGGATCAATTCGATCCTTTCCTTTCCCTCGCTTGTCAGGGATTTTCTGGAGGTGGAGTGAGAACGAAATGAGGTCGATATTAAAATAATCCTCATTTACAATTCCATTTAATTAATTTATTATAATTTTAATTAAAAATTGAAAAGAAGCAAAACAATATAGGACAGGTCAAGACCGAACAAATTTACCACCTCTCCAAATTGCTCTCATGATCCTAGTCCCAACTCACTACACGTCCCTGGCGCCATTTAAAGAAGGAAAAATAAAAATAAAAAAAAGCCATGTCACGAAGTGAAAGCACACAACAATTCATCATAATCCCTATTTGGTTTAGATAAACATCATATTTTTAGTAAATTTTGATAAAAGTTGATGAAATGTGTAATTAAATAGTTGTGAATCCCATTAAATATATGATTAAAATTAATAATTAATTTGCTCTTGTTCTCACTTTGTTTGTCAAAATTTATAAATTAGTCATAAATGATCACACTTTAATAACACATCTGAATTAAATTTATAAATTATGCGATTAAAAATAATTATTGCCTTTAACTTAAATTAAAATTTAGATTATAATCAATACCAGATAAAAGCTGTATATTTTATCAATTTTTATTAAAAATTTTAAAAAAAAAGTGAGATTTCTGTCAAACTGGACACAATATTATTCTTACATAACTGGAATAGTAGGATAATGATTTAGGATAATGCTCTTGGTACATTGTGGTGTCCAATATGATGTTCAAAATGGACACTCGGCACCTCGGTATTGGCCGAGGTGCCAGTGGGCTCCGGCGTGGTAGACACCTCGATCAATGTTGAGGTGTCGGGTGTCCATTTTGGACATCATGTTGGATACCACAATGTATCCCAAGCATGATTGATTGATTTATTGTGATCCGGTCCTATCCTAAAAATTGGCCGAGATACCAGGTGTCTTTTTTGAACACTATGTTAGATACCACAATATATATGATTGATTTATTTATTGTGATCCGGTCCTATCCTAAAAATTGCTCACATCTCTCAGAGATTGACGTGTCAACAGTGTTTGGGATTAGGTAATTCATAATTGAACATTCTCAAAAATAAGGATAAGCACGAAGATGAATGGTTTGACCACGCCAGGCTGGAGAGCATTTGCATTAAGGAAGTTGAGATATTTGGTTTATGCGAGTAAGGCACGGAAGTGGTGACGTGGACAGCACGACAAATTTATCGTTGCAGCAAATGACAAGATTATTACTGACACTTAAGGCGAGGCAGTTGTTTAATATGACACGTCATTTTGACGGCTATATGTTTCACCGACATTTGCCGGTCACCACCTGCCTCTATTTTCACTGTTTTATTATTTCTCCTCTTCTTTGAAAGAGTTATCAATGGACCAAAAAATTACAGATGAATCCAATGTCTCTTAAAAATTTCGAAGACTTCGACGGGTATTTTACTTTTTATCCCGGTTTGTCAATCTTTAAAATAAAATTGTTTAAATTTTATACTCATTTTTAATTATATATTTATATAATAAAATATTTCATACTATTTCGTGCGAGTTAGTCGTTAACAATTAAAAAGGATCAGGCGATTGTGTAAGGGACAAACATCTTCAGACAAAGTCCCAAAAAGGGTGTTCTTTTATTGGCGGTGACTTTACAATTGGAAATTAAAAACAATGTGCCTCCAAGGGGTTCAAGCACACGAGTTACTGAAAGAAAATTGTTTAAATCTAAACTAAGAAAATTAAAATTACATATTCTCTGTTCGAGAGTTTTTGATTCGGTCCTTTGCTCTATATCTTTTCTCCCTTTTATACTTCATGGACAATCTCTTTGTGATCAACCGCCTAAAAACTACTTGATCGTCCTATAACTGCCCACTTTTCTCGTAATGGCCAACTTGTCATGAAAACTGCCCTTTTTAACTACTGACATTACTCTTCGTCGTTCAACCGCTTTCGATTGAATTCCTTGAATCATGGAACGTGATAGGGCTGCTTTAATAACTGCTTTGATAACGGCACGTCTTGATAACCACAACGCTTTATGTTTATTTAGACTTTGGGCGACTTGAAGGTTTGGGTGAGAATAGAGTAACAGCTCTGGGCGACTGTATGGCACTTCATTCGCTCAGATTCTGGGCGACTTGCAAACTTGGGCGATAGCGTTACCGCGTTCTTGGGCCTCCCTATTTGGGCCTTCATCTTGATTTGTTTGATTGGGCTTTGTTCTTTGGGCTATCTGATTTGGGGATCCTCCAATTGGGCTTCACTCCTTGGACCGTTCGATTAGGGCTGAATTTTTATGTGTCAACAATTACCCCCCAATATGGCAGAATTAATAATTATTATTAAATTTTACCATATTCACTTTGTGTTTCCAGCAACATTCGAAATTCTCAAAAATTTCAATCATTGTTTTCTTCTATAACTTGAAAAGGTGCGTCGTTTTGGAAACCCTTATAACCCCCAAACACGTCATTTCACTACACCACTAAATCACGCCTCAAATTTTTCCCGTCTCTCCCACGATTTACTGTTCATCTTTTTCTTTCCTGCTACGTAACCCTAAAAAACTTCGTTCCATCTCAAATGGCTACTTCACAATCTCAAGCTGGCGACTCCTTTAGTTTTGATGACTTTCAGAAACTCTTGAGTCGTCCATACATAACTCCGAGTTTTCTCGCGCCCGCCGATGTTGAACGTAATGAGTTCTACTTTGGTCCTTTCTTCAACAATGCAGAGGCAGTTGAACAGGCGGCGGTGGGTCAACTGTTTCCTTGCACTCAAGGCCTTCCTTTTCTAAACTCTCTGCCACTGGGGCCACTTCGCGAAAGAGGTATTCACACTTGGCCTAAATCTGATGTAGCTTTCTGTAGGTGGCATGCTCGCCTTGTGGGTCATGGTCCTACTAAGGCATTTTTTGATAGCGCTAGGATTTCTGATTTGTTAGAAATCTCTATTCACCCCCTACTTTTGATTCAACACTCTTTTCGATTGCTTTGAGTTTTTGGTCTTCCGAGTATAACACTTTTATTTTCCCTCTTGGCCCCATGTCTATTACCTTAAGGGATGTTGGGGCCCTGGTGAATCTACCACCTTTGGGCGATACTATTTTTCCTGGTATCTTGGTTTCTGGTGGCGCCCCAAAGTTTGATAAAAACTACACCGATTCTTATTCAAACCTGCAAACCCTTCACAATGATTCGAGCGCTGAGTCTTCCCATACTGAGCGAGTGGCCTTCCTTCTAGTTTGGCTTTGTAAATATGTTTTGTGTGTGCCAAGCATAAAGCCCTCCCTGAGTTACTTACCCATAACGCACGAATTGGCGCGTGGCAGGCCTTTGAATTTATGTTCTTTGTTCTTGGCTGTCCTTTATAGAGACATAGCCTCTCTTCAAACTCAATTGAAGAATGGTGCATCTCCCACTAGTAGTGGACCTCTTTGGTTCACTCAACTGTGATTGAGATCCTATTTTCCATTGCTTGGTGCTCCATCAATCTCTCGCTCCTCTGCTAGCTGTTATGGGCTAGTCATGGAGCCCTTGGCTCCTGTAAATATGTCCAGAAGGGACATTTTTTCATTCTTTTATTTTTTGGATTCAATCTCTTCCTTTTTTCCTTTTCCTCCTTTTTTGACTCCAAACTATGTACATCCCCCCTCCACTATAGACAGCGCGAGCACCTCCCTACTCATTTGGATCCAGTTTTTAATCGGGAGGGAGCTATTTCATGATATCTTGACTGGGACCAATGCCAAGACAGGGGTAGAAACTTATGCTCCCCAATTTTTTGCTCGCTAGCTTGGTTTCGGCCAAACTTGGCCTGTTCCTCCTTGCTATTCAAGGAACTTAATTGACCGTTTTCATACTATTAATAAGGCGGAGGCAGAGGCTATAAATGCTAGCAATCTTCTTTTAACCAGCCATTTTTCATTAGCCCCCTTCAATTCTATCCACGCCATTCACCCTCTTTTTGAACAACTCTGGCCGTCAGTGAAGCGCAGAATATTTACGACTGACGCCAATCGTGCCTTTCATTCATTAGACCAGCCAAGCATTTCTTCTCCTCCTCCTGTTTTGGTCACTCCTTTGTCCGTTCGGAGTCCTTCTCCTTTTCGTCGCACTAAACAGACTGCTCGTCCATCTTCTTCTCTCCCTGCCAAGCCTACTACAGCCAAGAGTGCCCCAAGCCGCAAACGGCCAGCCTCAGCATCTCCCATTCTGGAGAATGATGTTGATGATGATGATGATGATGCCCCTCTTATCGTCAGGAGGAAGGTAATTAAATTGGTTTACTTACAAGCATACTTTTCCTTACTTGAAACTTTTCTGTGTGCTGATGATCTTTTGGACTTCTCAGAAAAGTTCAGCCTCTCCTTCAAAAGCTTTGGCATCTACAGCTCCTGCTCCATCATCCTCCGCCGAGGCTGCTTCATCCAAATCGGTTGATGAGGGGGCTACGCTTAAAGAGACATCTTCAGTCCCAGAGTCCTCATCACAACCCATGGATGAACCACCTTCTTCCCAGGGCGTCAACCCCCTAAACATCGAAGCAGAAGGTAATTCAGTTTTTTGATGTCTTACCTTTGCTTGTGCTGTTGGTTTCTGACTTGTTGCTCTTGAGTTTTGCAGATACTCCTATGAGTCCGCCTGTTGTGGCAACATCTTTTCGCTCAGATAAGGGGAAGTCCTCACGAATGGAGGAGTCATTGGTAGCAGACTTGGCTGAGGGCATGCCATCTTCCACGATTGTTGATGAGGTAGTCTTTGCTTGTTCGTTGTGCGTTCTATCCAAGACTTGTTCGCTTCCTGGGGGCAAGTCCAGACGTCTCGCCCTGCTCCATCTGATCGTCCTGCTGCTTCTTCAGAGGAAGATTTGAAGTTCTTCAAGGAGTTGATATTTCAGTACGTATCCTTCATGGGTATGGATATTGGAAGGGCTAGTGCTACCAGACACAAGGATAAACTTGAGTACTTGAGTGTGAAGTTGGAGCAAGCACTGACGCTTCCGTCGCTCAATCTTTCTGTCGATTTTAAAGCGACGTTGAAGGTTATCTACTCCGAGGTCCTTTCTTTGCTGTCCAATAATGCTGAACTAAAGGCCAAAAGTACTCAATATCTTCGAGCCGTAGCTGAGAAAGAGTCTTTACGTATGGAGATTAATAAGGCTGAGGACGAGTTGAAAGAAATCTCTTCCGAAGTCATGGTTGAAGACTCTTTGATGGTTAATTTGGCTGCTCAGATGAAGGAACTTCAAGCCAAAATGGACGACTGCAAGGCGAGAATGGCTGCTAAAAAACGCAACGCCTCCCAGGGAATTGAGCGAACTAAATCCTTGGTCGAGCAGTACAAGAAGTTGGAAGTTGATGATGATGTCGCGGCCGAATTGAACATCACTTCCTCTCGGCAGAACGAGGATTGGGAAAAACTTAGGGAACGAATTCGTTCAGTATGGGATGGACTGTAATTAAGACACATGATGTCCTTTTTTTTTCTTTTGTAATTTGATTTTCCCTTTGTAACTTTGTTCATCATTAATGAACATTAACTTCTTGTGCATTTATTTGACGTTTTTTTTAGCCGTCAATTCTTCAAGCATTTAACTGCTTTGTACTAAAAATCTTGTTCATTTTCTTTTGATATTTCCACCACTTTTCCCAAGACTTTGGGCTATTTAATTCCATTTACTAGGCAGAAATGTGGCTGTTCATATTCTGTCTCTTCATCTCCACCCCCTATAAATGCTTCGCATTTTCTATCTTTCATCTTCATCTTCATTTTCTTCTTCGAAACTAATTTGCTATCATTACTTGACATTCTGACAATCAATCCGACCCAAAATGGACTGTTTAGTCCGTCCATTTTACTATTTACCTTGATGTCACCTTTGGTGTGGGAGGTATAGGAAATATTTTCTGGCCAGCAGCGAAGTTTTTACCATCAAAGTTCTTCCCATCGTCTCTTTGTCCTTTACAAGGAGTCGATGATAGAAGGCAATTTTTGGGATGTTTGCGGGCCACTTTGCTTGCTGAGGGTGCTTCTCAACTTGCTTGCTGAGAGTGCTTCTCAGCCTCTTTACTCGCCATTGCAGCGATGCATTTAGGAAGGTGGTGAGGCCAATCCACCCTCTTACTCGACGATCCCACCATTGCAGCGATGCATTTAGGAAGGCGGTGTGAGGTTTACTCAGCGATCAACTGGAAGATTAGCTTACTTTTAATTGTATTTTGTAGAGCATCCGTTATTTGTATTTTTGCATTTTTTGTAATGAACGTTTGATAATAAAGGATTTCATTTGAACGTATTTCGCTCTGACCTTGTTATCCTTTAATCGTTCAGTATATTTGATTATACTTTTATCTGTTCACATTCCCATAAAGAAGGAACATATTTCTTCAAATATTTGCCGTTAATGAATCTCACGTGCTTGGTGCCATCTAAATCTTCCAAGTGATACGCTCCATTAGGCAACACACTATTTATTTTGTATGGTCCTTCCCAATTGGGTGACCACTTCCCGTACTTTGGATCTTTGCTATCCAAAGGGAGTATCGTCTTCCAAACTAATTCACCCAGGCTGAACGACTTGGCTATGACTTTTTTATTATAAAACTTAGCCATTCTTTGTTTTTGAACTTGCAATCTATCTAAGACGTCCAACTTTAATTCGTCTAACCCCAATAAATTTTGAACTAGTGATTCGGCATACTCATCATCATTCAACTTATGTTGTAAGCACACTCTGATCGATTGCACGTTGATTTCCATGGGCAAAATGGCCTCCTGTCCATAAACAAGTTGGAAAGGAGTAACTTTGGTACTTGTCCGAGGTGATGTCCTATAACCCCATAAGGCCTTGTTCAGACATTCGTGCCAATTTCTGGCATTTTCATCTATCATCTTTCTGATGATATTTTTTAGAATCTTATTAGAAGATTTCGCTTGTCCGTTGGATTGAGCGTAGTATGGTGTGGAGTTTACTAATTTAACCCCAAACTCGCTCAAAAATTTGTTCACTCGATCTCCATTCAAAGATGTTCCGTGATCTACCATTAACGTTTGTAGAATTCCAAACCTAAAAATAATGTGATCACGGATAAACTCTATAACATTTTTCTAGGTGATCTCTTTCAAAGGTAGATCACGGATAAACTCTATAACATTTTTCTAGGTGATCTCTTTCAAAGGTACCGCTTCTTCCCATTTGGTGAAATAGTTGGTCGTAACTATAACAAAAGTATGTTGCTTGGACGATGGGGGATAAATCTTCCCTATCAGGTCTATCGTCCAACCCTTGAACGGCCAAAGTTTAATAATAGGTGCCATCTCTCGTGCTGGCGCCCTTTGTATTGGACCATTTTTTGGCATGCTAAACAACTCTTTGCATACTGAACGCATAATTCTCCCATCTTTGGCCAAAAATATCCACTCCTAATAATCAACCATTTCATCCTTTGGCCAGCTTGATGAGCTCCACATATCCCTTCGTGCACCTCAACCATGATCGTCTTGGCTTCTTGCAAACTTACACACTTTAGTAATACACCATCAGAGCGTTTCTTAAACAACTCTTCATCTATTAGTGTATAGTTCAGCAAACACAGCTTCATTTTCCTACTAATCCCTCCATTAGGTTATTTAAGGAATCCTTTAATCTCTGTTCTCCAATCCGTTGCATCTCCATCTTGTATGTAGTGAAGTTCAATCTTCTTCACCCTTCTTTGAGTCACGGGTAATATGATTCCATACTCACAAGTAGACTTCTAATTCAAAACCTTTGAGTACCCTGAAGCCATTTGGGCTAACTCATTTTTCACGTCGTTATATATCCTATTAACGCATTGAAGTTCTACTTGATCGAATTCTTCTAATAATTCTTGGGCAATCTCATATTGACTTATAATGGAATCACTTTGACATTTAAAATCACCGATCAATTGATGGATCACCAATTGAGAGTCGCCCCTAATGATCACATTTCTTACTCCCATATCTATCATTAGTTCTAGGCCTAAAATTAAGGCTTCATATTCGGCTTGATTGTTGGTGCACATTCTGTTTAAAGTGAATGCGAACTTGTAGCAAATCCCTAAAGGATTAATCAATGCTACTCCTACTCCTGCACCTTTAGAAGTTTTTGACCCATCGAAATACAACACCCAATGTTTTAACTCGAACGAATTGATTTCTAGTTCGATTTCTTCAGGCATGTCAAGGCATGGATGATCGGCTAGAAAGTTAGCCAAAACCTGATTTTTTACTGTCTTTTGAGGTATATATTATATTTCGAATTCTGATAAAGCTAGTGTCCAAAAGCCTACCCTTTGGTGTAAAATAGGGCGCGAGAACATATACTTAACTAAATTTACTTTAGAAATTAAATAAACGGTTACGGGCCGTAAATAAGCCCTTAATTTTGTACATGTGAAATACAATGCAAGACATAATTTTTCGATAGCAGAGTAATTACATTCACATTTCGTTAACCGTCTACTTAAATAGTAAATTGTCATTTCTTCACCAAATTGATTTTCCTGTGCGATCATTCTAGCTATTGGTTCTTTTTCAGCCGATACATACACTTTCATTGGCCGTCCTTGGATTGGTGACACCAACACTGGTGGACTTGATAGATATGTTTTCAGGCTTTCAAAAGCCTTTTGATGTTCTTCTTTCCAGACGAATTCGTCCTGATTTTTCAACTTTAAGAGCGGCGAAAAGACTTTAGTTCACCCTGCACAGTTAGAAATAAAGCGTCTTAAAAAGTTTACTTGGCCTAGAAACCTTTGCAATTCTTTTTTGTTGCTAGGTGATTTGGCCTCTAAAATGGCCTTTGCTTTATTTTTATCAAGTTCAATCCCTCTCTTGTGTACTAAGAAACCAAGAAAATTCCCTGCAATAACACCGAATGCACACTTCAAGGAATTCAACTTTAGCTTATATTGCTTCATTCGCTCAAACGAACATCTTAACTGTTCGAAATGGTCCTCTTCTTTAATGGACTTGACTACTATGTCATCTACATATACTTCAACAAACTTGCCTATCATATCATGAAAGATTAAATTCATTGCCCTTTGATAAGTTGCCCCTGCATTTTTTAGGCCGAAAGGCATAACCACCCATTCAAAATATCCTAGAGACCCAGGGCATCTAAAGACAGTTTTGTGTATGTCTTCTTCAGCTATATAAATTTGATTGTATTTTGAATACCCATCCATGAAAGAATACATGACATGTCCGGCAGTCGAGTCTACTAAAGAATCCACCATGGGCATTGGATACTCATCTTTGACTGTGGCTATGTTTAAATTCCTAAAGTCTATTCACACTCTTAGTTTACCATTCTTTTTTAGTACTGGCACGATATTGGACAACCATTCGACATATCTGGCTATTCTAATAAAACCTGCTTTCAATAATCGCTCTATCTCTTTCTTAATCTCAGGGAGCACATTAGGAGCAAAACGCCTAGGAGGTTGCCTATGAGGTTTAAAATTAGGCTTAGTTGGTAACCTATGTTCCACCAAGTCTCTATCTAAACCAGGCATTTGTTCATATTCCCAAGCAAAACAATATTTATACTCCTTTAACAAAGCGATTAATTTATCACTAACCTCTTGATCGAGCATCTGGCTGATGAATGTTGGACGGTCTTCTCCTTCATTGCCAATATTTACTTTGATCAGAGGATCTTGTACTTGAGCGTATCCAGGTTTGGCGATCCGCATCACTTCGTCGTCCAGTTCCCTTGTAAGTATTTCCTTTTCTAAATAGTCCACCTTGTTGACTTCTTGGCCAATGCTTTGCTCTAACTCGAATACTGCCAACTTGTCCTTCAGCGCTTTTAGGGCTGTCTCTTCTTTCGTCTTGTCATTGCATTCCTTATTGAAAGTCATCAGTCTGGCTTTGAAGGCCTGAATGTCGGCCATTTGCTTTTGTAACTTAAAGTCCATTCAAGACTCCTTAATTATTCTTTTGCCAATTACTGGCTCTTCCAGGGCCACTATATTTGGCCTCATCTGTTTGAACATTTCAGTGAGTGCGTCCACTGAGAATGGTTCTTCGCTTTGCGCGACAACCTGAGTTTCTTCCCCGTCTTGTACTACCCTGACAGGTCTATAATTTCCTTCGTACATGAACTTTTCTACCGAGTTTGCTTCTGCGACAAAAGGCCTAGATCGGCATGTACCACCTCTGCTTCGCCTTTGTTATTCCAAAAGATCAGACATTGATGGAGCGATGAGGGTATACAGCGACTTTCGTGTATCCAATCTCTTCCTAGTAGCACATTGTAACTAGTAGGACCATCTATTACAAAAAAGACAGTGGTCCTAGTAGTCGTCCCTATAGTTATGTCCAATGGCATAACTCCCTTAGCTGAAGTTGCTCCTCCATTGAAGCTAGTGAGGATGACTTCTGTAGGAATCATGTCACCCTCTGTCTTTGCGAACTTCCTCATCATCCTAGATGGAATGGTGTTTATAGCTGCTCCATTATCGACAAGCACTTTTGCCACTGGGACGCCATTAACTAGAGCTTTAACGTATAATGGCCTCAAGTGTTTAGTCAATTTCATGGCTGGCCGTTTAAAAATAACCTTTTCGGCAGCCTTTATTTCTACTTCTTGCTTGTTTTCAGTCGAATTATCCCCCTGTGATAAGTCGACGTGCAGTATATCACGCTAATCCTCTGTCTCCTGAACTTCCTTCCTACTTCTTTCTAATGTTTCCTCATCAGTTACCCAACCTGTGGGAGGGGGCATTATTCTTGGAGGTGACCCATACTTTTCAGAGCGAGGCACTCTCTTCTTCCTTTTGGGTGTCCTGTATAGTACGTAGAAATCGAAAGGACGCCCAGATGGTTCCCTCAACAAGTCTATTTCACGAACTCCCTCTCGATGTAGTTGCTTCAACAGAGTATTGCGCGATACTCCTCTCTTTCTTCTTTCTGCTTCTAGGTCGATTTCTTCTTCAATGTCTGTCATCCCGTCGTCCTCTTCGTCGTTGGAGGCCTCTCTAGAAGTCTGGCCTTCTTCACATACCAGCACGCAAGCTTCTCCTTCGTTGTCCTCCCTCTTTTCTTCTTTTTCTTTATTCTTGAATTCATTGGCCAGTAAGTAATTATTGGCCACGATAGGAGGTAACGTACCAAACTGGATGGTAAGGGACTGATCTTGATCTTCTCCATCTCTTCTGTCTCGCTCGAACTTTGATCTCCCAGAAGAAGTTTCTGGCAGTTCCTTCATTGATTCATCTGTACTGGTCTCTTCACTATTTTTGAGGACATTTTGATTGGCTACCTTGAGTAGTTTGGCGCTTTAGGATGTGGCACTCCCTGTTGCTGCCTCATCATTCGTCCTAGTTTCGTTGGAAACGTCTTTGTTGGGTCCTAATAATCTCATCGAAGGGTATTGCCCTTCCTGCATTGTACTGGAATGAATACCATACATTTAGCCGGCGAGGTTGCGGCCTAAATGTTCTTCCATTATCTGCTGGCCTGAACTACCTTTCAAAAGGCGGTCCTCTATAGAATGATGTACCTCGCCCTCTACCAGGCTGAGTGTTTGGGAAGACGGTAGGGCGATGAGGATGCAGCCATGTCCCTGGTTTCTCCGTATTTCCATTCACTTCTCTTTTACACCTTGCACACAAGACGTCTTCATCCTTTTTTGGTTCTTTCCCCTTGATTCGTTCAAAGACGCTGGGATGTGGTTTAGGATCCTCTTCTCCATTATCTACCACCAACTTGAATTTTGGCAACTTATTTTTCGAATCCAGATGTCACCATGTTTACTCCAAGTGGCTGTGGGAAAGAATTTTCGTCCACTGCCATCTTCTTCTTATCATCGAACGTAATTCGTCCTGATTCAATGGCATCCTGCAATACATGGCGGAAAACCAAGCAATTGTTAGTCAAATGTGACCATGCATTATGCCACTTACAATATTTTTTACCCTTAATTTGTTCAGAGTTTGGCAATTTGTGCTTATCGCTCAAATTTATCTGCTTATCCCTATATAATTTATCAAATATAAGGTCAGCTTTGGTCACGTCGAACGAGAACGTTCTGGCCTTTATGTTTCCATCTTTTATGGGCTCATCTTTGCCCCATGGTCTAGGCTTGGCCACTATGGGACAAGTATATGTATCTCCTTTGACCAATTCGGCCAAACACATTTCTATCTAGTCGTATGATTCGTCACTAATGGTATGAACATCAAAATTTGGGTCTTTGTAATAAGTCCCTTTACTAGAATTTTTCATCTGTTCTTTCTCTCTTATCAGTCGTTCATACCTAATCATATTCGTACTCAACTGGAAAAGGTCAGGAAATTTCTTGTCTTGAAATTTCTTCTTTAAATCAAAGCTCAAGTAGCCTTGAGCGATTTTGACAAATTCTTTTTCGGGCAGAGGTACAAAACACTTGCTTCTTGCTGTCTTGAACCTTTGGAGAAAATTTTCTGCCCATTCGTTTGGCATTTGTCGTAGATTCGCCAAATCAGTCAAAGTGACTTCAGACTCAATTTTATAAAACTGAGCGTGAAATAACTGTTCCAATTGTTGCCATGTTTGAATAGAGTTCGCTGGCAAGTTAATGAACCAGGAGAAAGCTACTCCTATTAACGAACTAGGGAAAAGCCTCATTTTATGGTAATCGGTTACATCACCACTTTGCAATGTGGATCGCCCTATGTGTTCTAGAGTAGACACCTCTCCTAAACCGGTAAACAGTGAGAACTCTGGCACTTTGTACCCTCTAGGCCATGGATATGCTTGGTCTACACAATCAGGATATGACTTTGTGTACGTCGGCCTAATGACGAGACGCACCCCAAAAGCCATCTGATCCTATACGATTTCCATAATCTGATTCCTCAACATGACGTTGGGATCATATGGAATTCTTACAGGCTGATTAACCGGTTGATTTGCATGAGGCCTGATGTTTGGTCCTTGATTGGCAACAAAATTACCTTAATTAGGGTCATTACCATTAGCCTGAACATCTATTCCATCATTAACACGTGGGGTGTGCTGTCCATTGTTTAGGACATTATCTCTTATGTTTTGATTACCCCCCAAGTTAGGCGTACCACTACTATTGTTCTGATTTGGCACTGCAGTACCCCCTTGGTTTGAAGTAGAAGGACCAGAAAGTGATTTTACCCCTTGATTCGGATTTAGGACTGAGGGATTATGTCCCACAATTGTCCTAGTTTGAAAATGATTTGTAAGAGTTATAACCGGTTGACATATTTGGCCTACTAACTTATTCATTGTTTCATTCAACGTGTTTAGTTGTTTGGCCACGTTGTCATAGTGTACATTCCCATTTTGGGTAAATCTTTCCATATTATGAATACTTCAAAGATTTACCTGTTCAACGACGTCTTGTGTGAGTTCTCCAAGTAATGCACGCATGGTTCGAGGACTCAACTCTGTCATTGGTTCGTAACGACTGTTACTGTTCTGATTCTATCCATCTGTTCGTGGAGAGGCATGCTGCTCCTCATATCGCTCGATCACAGACTGGATTCCTCCCTGACTTGCTGCTTCCTTATCATATCTCTGAGACATATTATTTCACCTTTTGTACTTTCAACACCAAACATCACTGTCCCACTGGGCGTGCCAAATTATTTCGCGCGGGTTAGTCGCTAACAATTAAAAAGGATCAGACGATTGTGTAAGGGACAAACCTCTTGAGACAAAGTCCCAAAAAGGGGTGTTCTTTTATTGGCGATGACTTTACAATTGGAAATTAAAAACAATGTGTCTCCAAGGGGCGCAAGCACACGAGTTACTGAAAGAAAAGTGTTTAAGTCTAAGCTAAGGAAATTAAAATTACATATTCTCTGTTCGAGAGTTTTTGATTCGGTCCTTTGCTCTATGTCTTTTCTCCCTTTTATACTTCATGGACGATCTCTTTGTAATCAACCGCCTAAAAACTGCTTGATCGTCCTATAACTGCCCACTTTCCTCGTAATGGCCAACTTGTCATGAAAACTGCCCTTTTTAACTGCTGCCATTACTCTTCGTCGTTCAACCGCTTTCAATTGAATTCCTTGAATCATGGAACGTGATAGGGCTGCTTTAATAACTGTTTTGATAACGGTACATCTTGATAACCACAACGCTTTATGTTTGTTATGACCTTGGGCGACTTGAAGGTTTGGGCGAGAATAGAGTAACAGCTCTGGGCGACTGTATGGCACTCCATTCGCTCAGATTCTGGGCGACTTGCAAACTTGGGCGATGGCGTTACCGCATTCTTGGGCCTCCCTATTTGGGCCTTCATCTTGATTTGTTTGATTGGGCTTCGTTCTTTAGGCTATCTGATTTGGGGATCCTCCAATTGGGCTTCACTCCTTGGGCCGTTCGATTTGGGCTTAATTTTTATGTGTCAACACATACATAAATTGAAAATTTGTTTCCTACTTTTAACTGCACATTCTTATAAAATTACAATTCAAAATTTCATTTTTTCAAAATAATGGCTACAACAAATTTCCCACTTGCCCTAGAGTATATGTGTCATGTTTTGCTATCTCGTGTCTTGTAGTTGTCCTTCAAAAACTTAGCCTATTAAATGAGTCTACAAAATTATCCCAATAACAATCTTACTAACAGCTATATTTTCTATATCAACTATCTCTCTTAAAATATGGTATTTTTTCATTCAGTGTGTTTACTCCACTAATGACTCTTAGTTCTTTATTATTTTGCCACAATCCCAATGTTATTCCAATACGATTTAAAGACGTGCAGATATAGGCATCATCTCGATGTCCGTTAGGATTTTATAGTCATATAGCCAATCTAGTAGCTTCACAAGCTACCAAATACTTGGCATCAATGGTGGAATCAATGGTGCAAAATTGCTTGATGCTTCTCCAAATAATGCCCACACCATCAAGTACAAACAACGATATCAATGTAGACTTGTGATAGTTTTCATCACTTTAGAAGTCCGAATCATTTCAACCATTGAAACAAGATCTGATGAGAAGCATATAATTCCTAATTCTCCGAAAGTACTAAAAGATATGCTTTTATCGCCATTCAATGTTTTGATCCTAAGGTTAAATAGATCTCAACTCACCATACTAACACTATTACAAATGTAAAGTCTATTACACAATATAGCGTACATGAGACAACCTATTGTCAATGCATAAAGTATCATACTCATGTACTCAATCTCTTTAGGAATCTTACAGGACTAAACTTTAAAGAGTTGGATTCCATGCCCGAGAGCAGAATCTGGCATAGCAAATCTAACAAGTATCTTGTCAACATATAAAACTTTGGGCAAAGTTATTATCTTGTTCTTTCGATCTAACAAGATCTGAAAACTAGAACATAGCTAGTTTCACTAAGTCCTTCACATGAAACTATTGGGCCAAACATGCTTTCGTAGATGATGATACACCCATATTATTTTCAATGAGTATAATATCGTCTACATAAAGCACCAGAAAAAAAATACAATTTTCTCTCATATATCTTATAGACACAGGATTCATCAATGTTCGGATCAAAATCATATGTTTTAATCACTTTCGAATTTCTATTCCAAGATCTCAATGTCTACTTCCATCAATAAATAGATAACTGCATTCACATCATTCATAACCTCATTATGTGAAGTAAGATCATCAACTTGTACAATAGAGATCGCTAGATTGGACTCTCCATTCACTAAGTACCTTGAAGGTGAACTGATAATCATTCGACTTTGTCTAAGGGTCGATTGATCTAGGACTGTGACATCATTTAAAACGTAATATTTTTATCAATGATTACATCACCATTAGGTTAAGCTATTATCTCCTCATTACCTTCAACGTTCTATTGATTTATTAGATCAAGTGACAATTTATCTCTCCCACTCAAATTAGATTGTCCAGGTATATTAGACACAACGGGATATCTGTCTTATGTTGTGTCCCAAGAGTTGATAAGGTAAAATTGCTCTCTCTCATTTCTTTCAACACGACTTTATTCTTGGCCAGATGATCATTAATATACTTATCCTCTAGAATGTTGCATTTGTGCTAACAAAGACCTTCATATCTAGAGGATTATAAACCATTATCCCTTGGTATATTTAGGGTATCCCATAAATAGGAATATCTCTGATCTAGACTTCAAAATTTCTGCCTTCTCTTTCAACATATGAACTGCATCTCCAAATTTTGGATGTGATGCAAGCAGGCTTGAATCCATTCTAAAATTCCAGGAGAGTCTTAAGAACAAGTTTAGAAAGAAGTAAATTAAAAATATATCCAACTATTTCCAATATATATCCAAAGATGAGAGAGGTAGATTTGTGAAACTCTCTAATCACATCTAAAAATGTCGTGTTTCTTCCTTCTAAAATGCCATTTTTGTTTGGGTATACTAGGCCTATTCAATTAAGAAATAATATTTTTTAAGTTAAGTTGCTCCTGAATTTTCCTGAGAGGCATTCACCACCTCGATCAAATCGAAGCGTGTTAATACTCTCATCCAAATGTTTCTCGACCTTAATCTTACACTCTTTTGATTTCTCAAAAGTATTTGACTTTTCAAGCCATTAGGTAAATATATTTGAATCTAGAGTAATTATTTATAAGCAAATACTCATAGTTCACCTGCTCAAGTGTATTCACAAGCCCACACTTACTAGAATGCACTAGTTCCAATACATCTTTTATCCTTTTGTTAAAAGTATATCTTGGTCACATTGCCTTCCAAACAAGAATTACAAACTGACAATGGTTCAATTTTAACTGAGTTGGGAGGACCATCTTTAGTCAATTTTATATTCTGTTAAGGTCGATTTGTCCAAGACGCCATGGATATGTATCACTAGTATGTTACGATATTTTACGGTTAAATTTTTTATTTCATATTTATAATAGTTTAAAATATAAAGACCATCAATCGAATGTTGTTGTATAATTTTGTTTCTCAAGTGTACGATCCGTAACAAGTAATAGTGGACCTAAGAGTCCAGTTATCGATCCCACGAGGACTATTTTGTAGCACTTAATTTAATCTTTCTTTAACTACTATTTGACGAATATAAATCAAAAACAATGATTAAATGTGATTTTTATTCCAAAGACTAAAAAAATGCGATTGGATTCAACGAAAAGTGATTGAGAATTCAAATAATAAATGGACGTTAGGGCGGAACAATTTCACCTATTGGTCACCTTTACTTCATAAATCAAGATTCATAAAACCTAAGGTAGTGTTCGGTCGAATTCTTCTATTGTATTCAACTTACCCCTCTCGAGTTCTCATTGAGCCTATTTAATTAGTTTAATTCCATATCTCTATGCAAATTAAATTTAATTAAACGAAACATTGGTTCTAAGAATTCACACCCGACCGCAGCAATCAATATAGGTATCTCTACACATTATATCAATTTACCGGATTTTAACATGTGGTCTAAACGAATAATCCGCATCTCTACGCAATCATTGTTCACAAATCATCTAATTAGTGATCAAGTAATTAAATGTATTAAGAACAATATTAAAATCAACACATGAAATATAAAAGTACTAGAATCTCAATTGCATGAAATAAAGGGTTCCAAAAGATTACATTGTTCGCCCTAAAATCAAATTTAACTACTCATAATAATGGAAGAAAAATAGGAGATTGTCTTAGAATACATCACCGAGTTTGAAATAAAGGTGTAGAAGAAAAAGTGGAATTCTTGCACCAAAATCTCCTTCCTCTTCCAATGAGTGCTTCCAATCTTCAATTCTTGGTGTTAATCTTCTTGAAGTTCTCCTGTGAATCTCCCTTATTGTTGTTTTCTCTCCAATATGTCAAGAACGCGTGACTTGATCCCCTAGATTTTTAGTGTGCGGCTCCCCCTAATTTAGGTCTTCTTTCTGTGTTTATAATGTCTTGGAGTTTAGGGAAAGATTTGGAGATGAGTTGGGCCGAAAAAGAATGGTAAAAACCAAAAAAAATTACTCTCGCACGGCGGCGCTTCGATTTGGGCGCCTAGGCGCTGACTTTTTATCAAAATTTCAGCATCATGGCGCCTGGGCGCTGATGGATAGCGCCTAGGCGCCGATGACTACTTCGATTGCACTGGATAGCTTTCAGTATTTTTATTATAACATTTTTGTTCGATATCCGATTGAAGTGATTTAAGATGAGTTGGAAAGCTAATTCAAAGGACTACAATTTTGCTTCAGGAATCATTCTCCAATTCGATCATTTTCTATGTCAAAAATGAGTCTAAATGTGAGATGAAAACTTCGGCGCAAAACTTTTTGGTTGAAAAATGATTTATGATCATATCTTGACTAAATTTGATTCCTTTGACACCTTCCTTTGTCCAATTGGCTTCTAGAACTCTCGGATCTTCATTTCAAGTTTCGACACGACCTTTGATTAATTGCATTTTAATCCTCAAACTTTGGATCTCTTATGTTTTGGTCATTTCATCCAATTTCACTAGCTTTTGCCTATTTCCTTCATTTGACCTCTTTTAGCTCTAGTTTTCTCCATTTCCATCAATCTACAAAACAACACCAAAACCACTTGTTAGCACTTCTAAAATACTCTCCAAGATAGCAAAATCATGAAATTAATGGCATAATATAATGAGTGTAAATCACTCATCAAATGTCCAACGCAAACAAGAACTTTATTCATTAAAATGCTAAGCGTATCAAATGCTAATTTTGCAGAATAACACTGTCCTATTAAATCGAAAACAGAAAACAAATTTTTGCTTCATTCATGAGACAAAAATATCAATATTTAAGAATCAAATGCATACCACAATTGAAAAAAATAAAAATAAATAATACTCCTATGCTCTTATCGAAACTATTGCTCTTGTATCAATGATAATTTTAAATTGGCCTTCACTAAATTTTCTGTTTTCTTGAAACACGCGCATTGATATATAGATATGATTAGTGGTTCCAAAATCTACAACTCATGAATTTTTAGTATCAACCACTAAACAATTCCCAGTCATGAAAAACCTCACTTGCACTTTGCTTTCTAACTGGTGTATTTATGTAGTCTTTCTCCAGTATCCTTTTCGACCATAATTAAGACACTTACCTTAAGGCTTTCCATCTACTTTTGATCTTCTTCCTCTTCTTTTCAAATCTTTCCATTTGGCTTGGAACCAGATGAGCTATCAAATAATGCACGAGCATAGCCATTGTACCATTAAGATTACTTTTATATTACAAATCTATCATTAACTTAGTCAATGGTATCTTCATCTTATGTAAGTAATAATCCATAGTAAATTATGAAAGATTATCGGGTAAAAAGTTCAATACCATGTCAAAAAATGAATATTCTCAATAGATAGCTGCATCAAGACTCTCATCCATGTTTGATCATTTGCATGAAATCTAGTTGCCTGTGGAGTTTCGTAGTTTGAATATGATTGCACGCTTCTATCATTAACTCAGTCAATGGTATCTTCATCTTATGTAAGTGATAATCCATAGTAAATTATGAAAAAATTATCAGGTAAAAAGTTCAATACCATGTCAAAAAATGAGTATGCTTAATATATGGCTGCATCTAGACTCTCAGCCATGATTGAAGTGTGCAATCTATTCAAATTATGAAACTCCATAAGCACTCTGGATTTCATGCGAATGATCAATAAGGTACAAATGGCTTTTAAAAAAGGCATTCCTACTTTGATGACCAAATATGTCATGAAGAGTCTGTAATATGTCATGGGATGTACTCTGATTTTTAAACATTTTATTGTAACGCGTTGGACGCCGAAGTCAAAATGAAACAGTTAGCCAACTTGTTTATTGTCTTCCACTCAATATATCCAGACTCTTAGACTTGTCACACGGTCTTAGTAGGTCTATTAGGACATCCGTTAAACACAAAGTTAAGTTTATCTACATTAAGTACAAACATTGAATTATGTTTCCAATTGCTCATATTAATCAAATTAATATACAGTATAATTACTACAAAGTTTCCTTTCAGAATAATTTAATGTAAATTAAATTAATCAAAAAAATTTAAATAATTATAAATTGTTCATATTATTCAAATTAATATACAGTTGAATTATTACGATTTTTTCAATTCAAATTTTTTTTATCCAAATTAAATTAATTAAGGAAAATTAAAATAATTATCAATTGTTCATATTAATCAAATTAATAAACAGTTTAATTATGATGAATTTTTCTTTCAAAAAAATTTAATCTAAGGATCCGTTTGATTACAAAGATGAAATTTGGATGGAAAGAAAATAAATTCAAGGGAATTGAATTGTCTAAAAATTATTTTACTGTGAATTGTAAATTATTGTATTTAATTGATATAATTTTTTATCTGAAAAATGTTGAAATAAAAGTGTCTTTTCGTGTTAGTTTGACTTTATTTTTCATGAAAATTGTCAATTTGAAGGGATATTCTCTTTTAAAATTATTCCTAGAATTTGTTTTCATTATCAAAAAAATCGAAGCAACCAAAAATCATTTATTTTTTTGATGATCGTTTAGCTTTTTTTATATGAAAATTGTCAGTTCAAGCTATATTCTCTTTTACAATTGATCTTAAAATTTGTTTCAATTGTAAAAAATAAAAAAAAATAAAAAACATGGAAAACCAATTTGGTGGGAATTGAACAGCCATGAAAATCAAGAAAATGCTAACGTGGGAAAATCAATTCCCTATAAAATTTTGTCAATCAAACTGGCTAAAAGTGGAAGTTAAAATTTGTTTTCTATTTTCCATGGAAAAAAGTTAGGCTATCAAACATAGCCTAAATCAAATTAATCAGGAAAAAATTAATATTTAATGATATGCATCATATTCATAGTATTACGAACAATGTTACAAATAAGTCTATATGTCATGATATTTGGAACGATAATATTTCAAACAATAATTTGAAACACTCATAAAGCGATAAATTAATAATTATTTATAGCCTAAAAATGACTCAAGAAATAAATAAAAAACTAACTGAACCTAAACTCAATATTTAATTTAAATCTTCAGCCCAAAAAAATTTTCAAGATCCAACAGTAGCAACCAAAATAGAAATAGGACTTCGCTATCGAGCTTGGAAAAAATAATTAATTCCAAATCCCATTTATCTAGATCTAACACTGTCTGTATTAAAACAAACTCAGACCAAAGTCGAAAAAATTGCCGTGCCCAAACACAGTAGCCCACGTACCAAAGAGCAGCAGGTTGCTGCATTTTTTGCAATAGCAAGTTGCTACCAGTATTTATTTTTCTGGTGGGTAAATCTTTCTCAATTTCTTGATTTCTTTGTTGTCCAATCTTCAATTAATTTACAATATACCAAATATTGTAAGAACGGTAATAATTACATACAATCTATGTACCATAGGCACATGATTTTTAATATAAAAAATTAAATCAAGATAATGGAGTCGTAATCTACCAATCTAATTACATATTCGAAATAACAAATTAATATTAAGAACTAACCACAAATAATTCGTTCACAATTTAAAATAGTCCAATTATTCAATCAACATATCCAAAAATTATTCATAGACATCACTCAACTATAATATGAAATTAAGATTCAGAAATAACAAGCATACAAACGATCTAATTTGCTGTGATATCAAATGTTGGAATGTGGAAGGGAAATTATCCAAAAATTAAAAATTTCTTTAATTCAATAAACAAGATCATCTAGATATTTACTTGTATATTATATCAAGAATGAATAATTTGAATTTTTATTTAAATTCGATGGTCAATTCTTGAATTAATTTTGAATCACGAACTTCCAGCCTTTTAATTGTAAGAACTTGATGCATCAAACCTTCAGATTTTCTATGATATTCTCTAAAGTCAGTACTACACCGGTGGGTGGCCACCTGCTTTTAATTAAATCAAGAAATTAATTCTTAAATTGGACAATTCAATAAAAGCAAGAAAAATAAATTTTTTCTCTCCCTTTTTTATCTCCAAATTTGAACACTATAAAATTATGTATTACGATTGTCATACAATTCTATAGGATGTCTAGTTTTCATCTAGTTTTTATTTATAGAGATAGAATAGTTACAATCATTATACAATCATAATTCCACGTTCATATAAGAGTTCTAACTAAAATATAATTATGAATTTTAATTAAAGTTCAAATCCAAATAGTTTACATTTAATTACATGTGTAGTCTAGAACTTCAATTACAATTGTAATTAAATTTATAACTTTCATAGTAATAACAGTTAAATACAAAATTTTACTGTAATTACAATTAAGCCAAAAACCATTATGATTAACGTATTTAAGTTTCCAATTGAAAATATATTTCCATGCTCTAATAATTAGATCATGTCCACTCCATCCTAGACCACTCAATCTAAATGTTAGTCATTGTCTTTTCACTCAAGACAAAAGACTGAACTCTTGCATATATAAGTTCACAGAAGTCAATAAATTTGTAATACTTTTCTCTGACATGTCATATATGTATTTTATCCACATCCGAGATTTTCATAATTAGGTATGAGTATAAATGACCTTTTTGCCCTTCTAATTATTCTCACTAACTTAAGTATCATTTTCTTCAACGGTCCTATGAACCTTACAGATGTCGAAATTTAGTCGTTGCTAAACATTGAGCTCAGATTTTAACCGTTTAACAAAAAATATTTAAGTAGTCACTCTATCCTTTTTGGAGTGGTGATTTTTCAACATGAATTTATGTTTTCTACTTCACTCATTCTCAAGCTTCCAATTGATCGAGATATTTGATCTATCAAATTGATCTCACCCATGATGAATAAAAGAACCATTAAAATTAGTAAAAGATATACATAACATTTTCAATGGATTTAGATGAAATGCAAAGTGATCAGGTAGAATTTAATTCTCTGTCCGGCCATGTTATAAAATTAAATTCGTCACGTGATCCGTTCAATGCACTTCAAGTGTACTAGTATCACCTTTAACTATTTCTGTGATAAAATAACTCACAAATCTGAATAGTAAATTGATTAATACTACAACTCTCCTATAATAGGTGCCAACTCTTATACATTAGTTGTGAATAAATTATTTATGATCAAAATATAAATTGTGTCACACTGTACTTGTCAACGCAAGTACCCCACTTATATCATCACAAATTGTTATAGACACTTTAATTTGCATGCTCAGTAATAAATAAATAAAATCACAATTTATTTATTATAAATTATTATTTTATCATAGTAAAATACACTTTATGGACACACAACCCAACACTAGTGACTGTAAAAAAAAAAAAAAAAAAAAAAAAAAAAAAAAAAAGAAGCGATAAAGATATTTTTAAGATGTCTTTAGATAATGGGGATTAGACAGAAGGTAAGCACGAGTCAAACCTAATCTAATCACTTTTGTTGTAAGTACTTTAGCACTGATTTTACAAATTACCCTTTTTAGTTTTCTCTTTTCAATAAATAAAATATGTAAGTACAACAGTGAAGGGTGGCTATATTGATTCTATAATTTGATATAAGTGCATCATATTTTAATTGTGTTAAATATTCTTAACATGCTTAACCCCTGTTTCACAAATATTAATTATGGAAAATAAAGTTTTGAATAATATTTTTTAACAGAATGCAGTTAAAAAGTAGGAAAAACTTGAGTTCACGAGCAAAATATTTTTTATGTGAATGCGTACTTGAAAATGAGTATGTAAAAAATAAAGAGTTTGAAAATAATGATTCTCAAACAGGGGCTTATATTCTTAATCGTTCTTCATTGCATTTTTAACTTAACCTTTTATTATTTATAATATAATATCTTAACTTTGATGATGATTTTGTATAAACATTTATTTTTCCCTTCTCTTATCTTAAAGTGCTGTCCCCTCGAACAACCCCTTGGATAACCACGAGGGTATGTGGCGCCCCCTTATTGGAGGTTTAAATTAGGAAAATAGATAAAAATAAAAAAGTAAGGCTTAAATATTTGTCCTTCATATTTTTAAGGGATAATTGTAGTCGTTATCCCCAATTTTTCAAATTTTTGCAACTTAACTCTAATATTTCATTTGTTGTACTTGCAAATCCAAGCTTTTTAATTTTGTGCGACTAGTGGACAAATGAATAATTTACATCCAAAGTCGTCCATTGAACAGACATACGTATTTTGACCAAATCTAAATGGGACAAAATTTTAACTTCACATTTTCACATAAGTTATATTTACACACACACACACCAATCTTCACCCTTACGACCACCAAACCAAACTCATTTTTATCTTAACCTTCTATTATTTATAACATCTGATATAGGTTGATAGAAGTAGCCACCCTCAAGGACAAGCAAGGCAGACCACAGCACACCGATGCAAGGCCATCGACCCCCATAGGACGTTCTATCACTACACCCAGGGAGCGCTCTACCACTACATCCAGGGAGCGCTCTACCACAACCCCCAGAAGGCGTTTTACCACTACGTCCGGGAGGCACTCTACTACAACCCCCAAAGGGCGCTCTACCACTATCCCTAGAAATCATTCTACCACTAAGCGAAATCCTCAACAGGAATGATATTCCTTGTCCAAACACTTAGCCATAAAACCTTTAATGAATTGACCAGGTTTCATGGCCGCTGATACATGTACAATCTTCAGGCGGGAAGTTAAGGACTCATCACTCAGAACGTGGGTATAGTGGGTATACCATCGTGGGACACGTGGCACCACAACCGCTCAACGGTTACCTAGTGCCTAATATCTATAAATACCCCCGGATGTGACACAGGTAAGGGATTTTTTTTCCCTCATTCTCGTTTTAGCCATCTGAATTTCAAATATATTCTTTCTAAGTCTAAAAACTAATTCTCACGCCGAAGGTAAAACGGGGGAGAAAGCCCCGCCTTGATTTTTCAGGTCTTGCATACTTGACGAAGTGGTGGAAACGCCAAACATTACCGGGCAAACAGAAGGGTGTTGAGCCACAGCCCTTTCAACATCTTATCTCTAGTGATGATTTTTTGTAAAAAAAAAAAGAATTAAATAATTTCCTTCATATTTTTAAGTAAGTAAAAAAAATTAAATCAAATAATGCAACTAAATATTTGTCATTCATATTTTAAAGAATAATTGTTGACTGGCGGATCCAGCACCCAGCGAGCCCCCGCGGCCGCACGTGTTGGATTCGCCAGGAGCCCCTTTTTTTGCTGAGAACAGACAAATATATAGTATATATTACTGGTAAGTTATTTTTCTTCCAAATGTTCCTTCTAGCCAAGTTGCTTGGCGCTTCCTTTTGCTTCTTTGATGTCCTGGGTTCAAATCTGTCCATCAATTTACTGTATAAATTTTTAGTTATACAATTTTGACCAAAAACCATTGAAATAAGGAAAGGGGCCAGTGGAGAATCGAACCTCTGAGCTATTCTAGGATATAGTGAAAGCTTGAAAATTTTGACACTTTATGAGTTGTGATACAAAGTTTATCAAAATAATATATGTAAGATTTTAGTGATTTTTATGCAATTGTAAAAATTCAAACACCATGCTCTTCCTTGGAATTATACAAAGCAATAATGTTATTTGGTGATTACGATTTATTCTTATAACAAATTTACATATCTTCAACTTCAACAAAATAATTATTTTATTTAAATTTTAAGCCTTGTTTGATTCCCATTTAGTTCAGATACATTTTTCTTTCCTTTATTTTCAATCAAATATTCTTTAATAAAATAATATTACACGTAAATTCAAAATTTTTTATTATTTTTAACTACACATTCTCCATCAAATCACTATTCCAAAATACATTTTTTTGCAAAAAAAATGACATCAGAGGGGCCCTTAATATTTTATTATGGTCGCCCGTGCTGGCTCAACACCCTGGATTCGCCTCTGATTGTTGTTATAATCCTAAATCTTTCAAATTTTTGCAACTTTTACTTTGACCTTTCATTTGTTGTAATCACAATCTCCAAACCTTTTAATTGTGTGCAACTGGAGTACAAATGGATTTTTCATATCAACTAGAAAAATGAGTTTTGATCAAGAATCTTGGAGTTAATTGTTCCAATGTCATAGAACTTAAGTCCATATTTTGATTGGCCACTCAACTTTAAAATGTCGAGTTTTGATCACCGAACTTAGGTCCATGTCTTTGATTGACCACTGAATTTTAAAATATCGAGTTTTGACCACTGAATTTTGAAAAATGTCAAGTTTTGGTCACTGAATTTGGGCCTATGTCTTCGATTACTCACTGAACTTGAAAATATCGATTTTTGGCCACCAAACATAAAAAAATGTTGTACACTATTCACTGTAAATTCGATATTTTTCAAAATTTAATAGTTATGCTAGTGAGTAACGTACGACATATTCCAAAGTTCAGTGGTCAAAACTCGGCATTTTAAACTTTATGAGTAATTGAAGATAGGAACCTAAATTCAGTTATTAAAACACTACATTTTTCAAAGTTCAGTGGTCAAAATTCGACATTTTACAGTTCAGCGATCAATTAAAGACATGAGCTTAAATTCAGTAGCCATTGGAACAATTAGCTCAGAATCTTGCTACTTGAAATCAAAATAATACATAAAAAATTAACAAAAATGATGTGGAGGGAAAAATATTGAATGAAAAAAGTTAGTGTTTTAAATTCAAAAATAATAAAGTGTTATATCACATTATGTAATCATTTATATAAATTTTGATGTATATGTAACAGCATCCCACCTATCAAATCTAAAAATGAGAAAATCTAACCTCACATGTTTACATAAACAATAATGCTATGGGTACATAATACAATCCATAGAGGTGTCCAAAATTGCTGAGGTGGCGTTTTTTCATCCAATTTCTCGCCTTTCTCGCCACGAGTGGAAACACGACCAAAAATGAATTATTGAATAAAAAATGTCTACAAACCCTACAGACATTTCATTTTCATTTCATTCACTCGTTCTCCTCCTACAGACATTTTCATTTCATTCACGCTTCTTCGTCGAAGGCGACCCCGTGCCTGCGGCGGCGACGACACCTTCAACACAGTTCCCGGCCTCTTCATTTTCATTTTCATTTTCAGCTCCCGGAAGAGGCGACTCACGCCACAGTCAACCCCATTCCCGGAGACGACGACACCGTTAGCGCAAACAACACCTTTAACACAATCCTCACCCATGTAATTTTTCTCGTTCTCCGATGTGGTAGCAGGTCGAGTTGAAGATGAAATCGGTGGTGTTGCAGATACCACAGGTTCAAATGGTAAATTACCTTTTTCTTCTCCGTTCAAAATCTCATGGTTTTCGAGTTAGATAACCATGTACGGACGAAATTAACACATGATTTTCCTTCTTCCTCCGCCTCTACAGAGAATGACAGGTATATTGAAGGAGGGTCAGTTTCGGACAACATGCTTGCTGAGATAACCGGCCACGGTATGCTATGTTCATTCATGAAGTTTGCAGTTATACGTTTGTCACCTACCTAACGACAATAAATGGCCATTTTACAATATAGGAAATGTCTGACTGTTTTGATGGAAAACTGGAATGTAGCATTGTTGCGTATCACTGCATTGACTTCATTAAACACTTGTTTCTGCAATCTTTCACCTCATAATGTGGAACCTCATTCTTGCAGGAGTGGATGATGACATTCTTGAAGGAGTGGACGTGAAGTCATCTAATATTGTGGGTGACGACGGTTTGGCCAACCAGATGGTAGGTGTTGAAAATGAGATAATCGTGCCTACGGTTGGTATGAAATTTGTGGATGAAACCGAGGTATTCGAATTTTACAAGAGATACGCTTATCAAGTAGGATTTCCTGTTAGAAAATGAAATACAACGAGGGAAGATGATGGGTCAGTACGGTATGTGAGTTTTACCTGTAGTCGAGAAGGGCGACGAAAACGTAATAAAAGCACATCATTGAATCCTCCACCAACAATTCAACTGGGTGTAAATCCAGATTGACTGCGTTTTTTGATGCATGTGGAATCTTTCGATAAACGTGGAACATTAGAACATAACCATAAAACAAGCCCATCTAAGTCCAGGTTGTATAGATGTAATAGACAACTTAGTGAACGTGTCAAAAGACAGCTTGAGGTAAATGACATAGCAGGCATACCGTTGCATAAAAGCTTTAATTCAACTGTAGTGGCAGGTGGTTTTGATAATATGACATGTGTTGAGAAAGATTGCAGAAACTTCATCGAGAAAGTGCGACGTTTAAGACTAGGGGAAGGGGATGACCTTGCAATTCAAGCTTACTTTACGAAAATGCAATCATGTAGTCCTGGTTTTTTCTTTAGTATGGACTTAGATGATGATTGTCGATTGAGAAATGTGTTTTGGGTAGATAATAGATGTCGCGAAGCGTATAAGGAATTTGAAGATGTAGTTACTTTTGACACCACATACCTCACGAACAAGTATGATATGCCCTTTGTTCCTTTTGTGGGGGTTAATCACCATGGGCAATCAACTCTTCTTGGCTGTGGTTTGGTTTCAAATGAGGATACTAACACATTTGTTTGGTTGTTTCGGACATGGCTAGAATGCATGAATGGCCAAGCTCCTAATGGAATTATTACAGATCGAGATCGAGCTATGCAAAATGCTATTCAAATTGTTTTTCCTAGCGCGAAGCATAGATGGTGCTTATGGCACATACTAAAGAAGTTGTCAGAGAAGTTTGGCTATCATAAAGCCAAAGGTCCAATAATGCATGCTATACATGTGTTAGTCTACGATACATTAAGTTGTGAAGAATTTGAGGAAGGCTGGTTGAATATGCTTGATCAGTTTGAATTGTGAGATCATGTTTGGTTGAGTGGACTCTATGAAGAGAGAACTCGTTGGGTACCATGCTACCTAAACACTACATTTTGGGCAGGTATGTCAACCACACAAAGGAGTGAGAGCATGAATGCATTCTTCGATGGCTATGTGCATTCGAAGACTTTTTTGAAGCTTTTTGTAGAGCAATATGAGCGAGCGTTGAGAACTAAAGTGGAGAAAGAATTTCAGGCTGATTTCAGATCATTTTCACAAATGATTCCATGTGCCACTAAGTACAATATGGAGAAACAATTTCAAGATGTGTACACTATCACGAAATTTAGAGAGTTCCAACAAGAGTTCACAGGGAAGGTTTACTGTGACCTCTTATCTGTGATAGACTATCCCGGGGGAACGAAGTACGAAGTACGTGAGGATATCATTCTAAGTGAAGGAATGAAGAAAAGAATATTTATAGTGAAATTCCTTAGAGAGAGTTGTGAGATTGAGTGCAATTGTCATTTGTTTGAGTTTCGAGGTATCATTTGCAAACACTCAATATCAGTTTTAATTTGGAATGACGTACAATTGCTTCCGGAGAAGTATGTCTTGTGGAGATGGAGGCGAGATGTTAGTCGACCATATATGCGGGTCCCAACTACATACGATGGTTTGGTTTGTACAAGTAAGCAATTAAGGTACGAGAGATTGTGTCTCGCTTTTACGAAGATGGCAAACTTGATAGCGTCGAACGAAGAACACTCCAATCATCTGTTGGGATGGATTGAATCCCAAACAAACCAATTATGTAAATCGAATTATGGTAACTTGGTTGTGCACGTACTTGAAGCTCAAAATGCTGAAAGTATCCACATTTTGGACCCGAAGCTGACGAAAAGAAAAGGTGCCCCCAGAAAGTTGTGCAAAAAGAGTCCGTTGGAGGTGAATTCAAAAAAATCAAAGGGTCGAAAGAAGGTCTTACTATCTCTGCATTACTCTTATCTCAATTGTATAATCATTCGATTGCCTTTTAACCAACTTATTGTTTACATCATGTACAGGTTCCAACAAGTTCAACACTTTCGCTTAAGTGTAGTAGACCGGAAGAAAATGTCGTGAACACAAAAAATGCTGACAAGGTCGAAGATCATTGCATTTCATCTTCTCAAACACACCAACTTTTTGTAACACAAGAGAGCGTTGATCTTATTGAACGTTTGTAGGGAGAATCTATTTCTTTTGATGTGGAAGGTGGTAAACGTTATGAAGGTGGCTCCAATTGTGTATTATTTTGTAATATTTAGATTTTAATATTTTCTAAACTTTTTGGGTGCAAATTTTGTAATAACGTTATTAAGGTGGCTCCAATTGTCTATTATTTTGTAATATTCAAGTTCTAATATTTTGTAAACTCAGGCAGAATGTATATTGATTAAATATTACTTTTGGTTCATTACCATTCCCATTTATGAACAACTTGGCAATCATTTTGGTTTATGCTTTATTTTGGAATTCAGCAGGTATCTTTCCCCCCACTTAAGTGGTATTACATTGTCATTATATACATTTTTGCACCCACACTAGCCTTCTGTAATGCATATGGGTGTGGGCTCACTGATTGGTCATTAGCAATTACTTATGGAAAGCTAGCTCTCTTTGTTATTGGTGCATGGGCTGGAGCCTCCCATGGTGGTGTTCTTGCAGGACTAGCCGATTGTGGCGTCATTTCACCTTGTGTATTTTGGAACAGCAATGGGATGTGTAATTTCACCTTGTGTATTTTGCCTTACTCTATGCTGCGTGTTCTTCGTGTTCAACCAACATAGCTACAATAAGTAAGATATAGACTCGAAACATGCTTCTATTTAGACAAGACAGTGATCCCATTTGGAGCTTTAGTGCTTCTGGATGAGCTTGTGGTCGAGGCCTTGCCCTCACGATGAAATGAAAATAATTGATTACATGAAAGCATGAAAATGTAATCAGCTTAAGCATATAAAGTATTTGATCCTGCTTTTCTCTCTAAATTATACCCAGTCATTTGGCTAAAAAAGACAGAATTGTTCAAAATTTAAGCTTCTCAAGAACCATGAAATTTAAGCATGCGGTGAACATAGAACCATGAAATTAAAATATGGCTCAACATTAACATAAAAAAGAACCATGAAATTAAAATATGGCTCAACATTAACATAAACATAAGTGTCGTCGAACTATATCCGATTACAAAAGTTCGACGGGTAGCTACAACTACATAAGACACATAAACATAAACATAAACATAAAAATCAGTTCTCCTCCCTACGCTTTTCCTTGGCGATATCTTCTAACTTCCCCTTTCCCTTCCGGATAGTTATGTTGAATGATATCTCAACATCCTCTTCTATCTTTAATTCGGCAACACTTTTCAACAAGTCATCCATTGGTGCTTTAGCTTTGCTTGGAGACATCCCAACGGGGCTTGATTGCATTCCATCACAATTATTATTAGACTGTCCTTCAAACGGCAAGGGTTTCTTCTTCGAGTACTTCCCATCATTCCAGTCGAAATATCCACAATCTTTTGTACAACACAAGAATATTCGGCCTAAGTTGTTCATCTTCTTTTCAACCTCCATCATTTTTACAATTCCTTGTAAACAGTTAGGACTTTGTTTTTTTTTTTTTGGGACAGTCATACAGTTGATGCCCAGGATCTCGACAACTATGGCAGATACCCTTATTCTTTCTAGCCATTCAATATTACAGTTGTGGAAGATTTGTATAGAAATCGAAAAACATCCAAGGCTCAGCTTTCTTAATTAATAAGATTATATGATACAGTACATTCCCAATGCATTGATTCCCAAAGTACATCATGTAATACTATTATATGATACAGTACATTCAGAGCCGGTCCTGTATCTAATGGGCCCTGAGGCGAAATATGAAAAGTAGGCCCCCCAGCGACAAAATTCAAAAGTGTATTATGCGACTCATTGCTAACTTAAAAAACTAACATTAAAACAACAACGAAATATATTATAAAAACGATTTATATTATAAACCATCAAACCAAAAATTTCAAACAATTAGTTAAATACTATTCGTCTTGCTGTTTTAGAAGCAAAAACATCAATCAAATCTGAATAATTTAACTGCTCAACCAGTGCTTTTTCTATTGATAGCATAGCCAACCCATTTAATCTTTCTTGCGACATAGTTGATCGGAGATAGGTTTTGATCAACTTTAATTTCGAGAAACTTCTTTCTGCAGATGCAACTGTAACCGGTATGGTTAACAAAATTTGGTAAGCAATATAAGCATTTGGAAAACAAACATCCAATGTCTTCAAATATTGTAGCACTTCAATTG
>NC_036239.1:17495067-17499268 GCF_002742605.1 Olea europaea var. sylvestris
AACATGTCAATGTGTGCAGGGTTAAAGTAAACATTGTCATAAAGAAATGTAGTACGCGTATGGTGAAGTACCTGATTGTCTGGGCTTGGGGTCCACATCAGCCGCACGTGCTATGGTTGTAGAGCCGGATATGGGCACGACGGTGGATATGAAGTCCTTTAATTTTATAAATTCGTCGGACACGTGCTGCATGATTTCGAGTTTCAGGGTGCAGAGCCGTATTTCTATGAGAATTCTTTGATCTAGTAACATGTCCTGAACATCGTCCGTCATGAGGCTCGATCCGGCTATTGCAGTTGGTCGATCATAAGAGGTGGATGGTGCCTGCATGGGAGAAGTAGCTCTATGCACGTAGGGGTGGAAAATGTCCCCGTCTATCCACTTCGTCGAACTCGGTCACCGTAACTATCCCCACTGTCGTGGTCCTCCGAGTCCTCACCTTCGACCTCTTCGCTATCATCGGCTCCTGACTTCTCCTCCTCGCCACTGGTCCCACTACTCTTATGGGCCTCTTCAGAAGTCTCATTCTCGGAGGTGCCTTCTTTGGGTGTGCCTAAATGCTCTGCATCAAACTATGGAGCAATACTATCCCTAGCAAGGTCGTCCAATGTAGGGACAGGACGATTATTAAATGGCACAAGAGTGGCGATATGAGGTTGTCCACGCTCGGCTTCGATGGGGCGCAGCATCGCGTACATATGTAGCTGCAACATATACGTATTCGTTAGGAATTCACCTCATGCTACAATGACGAATGGAACGAATGAGAACGTAGAACTAACATAAAATTTTACCTGTACATTCTTGAAGAAAGCTTCGTACGTATGCTGCTGCTGCTGCGCTGCTTTGTGATGTCCAGCCGAGGAGCCATGGAGAACGTTCACCACGACGCCGATCGACCGATCACCAATTTCGGGCATCGCCTCAAACGCCCATATTTGTTACAGCAGAAAAGGAATGTAAGTTCACGACAAAACAACCACTACATACATTTGTATTGAAATAATAAATACGTCAAATAAAAGTACCTGCATGGCAATAGGAAAGTCATGGACCGTGTAGCTAACTGCCTTCTCCTTCTTTTTCGTCTATCCAAAAACTTCCTTGCCTAACAGCCCCGAAAGCCCCTTATCAGACGTCCATACGAGATTTTACCCCAAGGATATGAAAAGAAAAAGTCCAAATCGTCGACGATCAACAACGTCTCCATATCGATACCAACATTGTTATCTGGAGCATTGAAGACTCCTTCGATGATCAAGGCGAGGCCGAGCTTGTACTAATTGGCTCGAGGCATTGATGATCGGAGAAATGTCTGCTCCAGTTGGGGGTACGAAATCTTGTCAACATGTTTAAAGTATTTGACCTTTAGTATCCTCTTGTCAAAAACTCGTTCCATGACGTTGTCATCCGGGAAAAGACCACACCTTAATCTCGTCACGAGGGCATACTCTTGGATGTCGAACCTGGCGTGGTGGCATTGCAAGTTGAACCACAGTTCGTGACACTTATCTGTTTGTATGCAGCAAAATATGAGCTGTTGGATTAATTGGGCATAGAACTGGGAATTCGAAACCTCCGACAAGAACCCAAGGCATGAGTTGAGGAAATCTTCCTATTGTCACTCGTCAAAATGTTCGACGACTATTTTTACATAATGCAGATTGCTTCTCTGTGATATGTGGCCCCGCAGGCATGCATTCTCTGGAATAAGAGGCTCGAAATCCATATCTACAAAGACAAAATAAGAAATGAATGCGTCAGACCAGAATATAAACTTTCTAGCAGCATATACGCCCAAAACCACAAGTATGTTGTGAAGTGTCATTCAACAATTCCTCGTGAATACAACGAGTACCTCCCACAACCTCAATGTATGCAAGTGAAAGCAAGGTTATGACACATGTAACATAAACAATGAAATGGAAGATATGGCCACATCAATCAAGAATTCCACCAAATGCATATGAATGTTACCCATATTACTTCAAGTCACTGGAAATTGGATGCTGCATTTTGGTTAGAATCTTCATAATGGTTTTCAAACAATCAATAAAATAGCCCTAATTCAGCCCACTTCATTTCAGACATTGTTGCACGAAAAAAAAAAAAAAAAAACCAAAACTAAAATAAGAAGAAAAAATAAACAAAATTGCTGCCAGATCTCGTGAAAATGGAAATCCATTTTAGAAGAAGAGTAAGCTGAATCATACCGTCGTTGAAGATATAGGAGTTGATTTGTGACCAAATCGGGAAACCCTAAACCCGAAAACGGAAAATAAAAGGTTATCTACCAAACAAAAAGAGAAACCCACTCATTCTGGGGGTTGATTACTAATACCATCGTCGGGAGCAAGTTTAGATTCTGGAGTCGGGAGTGGGGCCGGGAACGAGTGAAAATGAAGAGGCCGAGAATTGCGTTGAAGGTGTCGTCGTCGTCGGCTGCGTTGAAGGTGTCGTTGCCGCCGCCGGGCACGGGGTCATCTTCGACGAAGAAGCGTGAATGAAATGAAAATGTATGTAGGAGGGGAACGAGTGAATGAAATAAAAATGAAATGTCTGTAGGGTTTGTAGACATTTTTTATTCCATAATTTATTTTTGGTCGTGTTTCCACTTGTGGTGAGAAAGGCAAGAAATTGGATGAAAAAACGCCACCTCAGCAATTTTGGACACCTCTATGAATTGTATTATGTACCCATAGCATTATTGTTACATAAATTGATTTAAAAATTAAATAAATAAATAAATAAAACTATTCATCCTCCTACACCCCACCATCACCACTACCACCACCAGCACCAAAAATGACCAAACCATCCATTGCCATCGCACCCTCCACCATCATCTTCTTATCCCTACTGTCTTCCTTTTTTATCATCTTCTCCCACCGAAATTGAACCTGTTGACACATAAAAATTCAGCCCAAATCGAACAGCCTAAGGAGTGAAGCCTAAATGGAGGATCCCCAAATCAGATAGCCCAAAGAACGAAGCCCAATCGAACAAATCAAGATGAAGGCCCAAGAACACGGTAACGCCATCGTCCAAGTTTGCAAGTCGCCCAGAATCTGAGCGAATGGAGTGTCATACAGTCGCCCAGAGCTGTTACTCTATTCTCGCCCAAACCTTCAAGTCGCCCAAGATCTTAACAAACATAAAGCGTTGTGGTTATTAAGGAGTGCAGTTATCAAAGCAGTTATTAAAGCAGCCCTATCACATTCCACGATTCAAGGAATTCAATCGAAGGCGGTTGAACGATGAAAAGTAATGGCAGCAGTTAAAAAAGGCAGTTTTCATGACAAGTTGGCCATTATGAAGAAAGTGGGCAGTTATAGGACGATCAAGCAGTTTTTAGGGCGGTTGATCACAAAGAGATCGTCCATGAAGTATAAAAGGGATAAAGGACATAGAAGCAAAAGACCGAATCAAAAAACTCTCGAACAGAGAACATGTAATTTTCATTTTCTTAGCTTAGACTTAAACACTTTTCTTTCAGTAACTCGTGTACTTGCGCCCCTTGGAGGCACGTTGTTTTTAATTTCCAATTGTAAAGTCATCGCCAATAAAAGAACACCCCTTTTTGGGACTTTGTCTCAAGAGTTTGTCCCTTACACAATCGTCTGATCTTTTTTAATTGTTAGCGACTAACCTGCGCGAAACAATTTGGCACGCCCGGTGGGACCGTGGTGTTAGGTGTTGAAAGTACAAAAGGTGAAACAATATGCCTCAGAGGTCCGATAAGGAAGCAGCAAGTCAGGGAGGAATCCAGTCTGTGATCGAGCGATATGAGGAGCAGCATGCCTCTCCACGAACAGATGGACAGAATCAGAGCAGTAACAGTCGTTACGAACCAATGACGGAGTTGAGTCCTCGAACCATGTGTGCATTACTTGGAGAACTCACGCAAGACGTCGTTGAACAGGTAAATCTTCGAAGTATTCATAATATGGAAAGATTTACGCAAAATGGAAATGTACACTATGACAACATGGCCAAACTAAAGACGTTGAACGAAACAATGAATAAGTTAGTAGGCCAAATATGTCAACCGACTATACCTCTTACAAATCACTTTCAAACTAGGACGATTGTGGGACATAATCCCTCGGTCCTAAATCCGAATCAAGGGGTAGAACCGCTTTCTGGTCCCTCTACTTCAAACCAAGGGGGTACTACAGTGCCAAATCAGAACAATGGTAGT
>NC_036239.1:17499869-17505706 GCF_002742605.1 Olea europaea var. sylvestris
ATGAAAAATTCTAGTAAAGGGACTTATTACAAAGACCCAAATTTTAACGTTCATACCATCGACGACGAGTTATACGATCAGGTCGAAATGTGTTTGGCCGAATCGGTCAAAGGAGATACATATACTTGTCCTATAATAACCAAGCCCAGACCATCGGGCAAAGATGAGCCCATAAAAGATGGAAACATAAAAGCTAGAACGTTCTCGTTCGACGTAACTAAAGTTGAACTTATATTTGATAAATTATATGGGGATAAGCAGATAAAATTGAGCGATAAGCACAAATTGCCAAACCCTGAACAAATTAAGGGTAAAAAATATTGTAAGTGGCATAATGCATGGTCATATTTGACTAACAATTGCTTGGTTTTTCGTCATGTATTGCAGGATGCCATTGAATCAGGATGAATTACGTTCGATGATAAGAAAAAGATGGTAGTGGACGAAAATCCTTTCCCACAGCCACTTGGAGTAAACATGGTGACATTTGGATTTAAAAACAAGTTGCTAAAATTCAAGTTGGTCGTAGATGATGGGGAAGAGGATCCTAGACCACATCCCAGCGTCTTTGAACGAATCAAGGGGAAAGAACCAAAAAAGGACGAAGACGTCTTGTGTGCAAGGTGTAAAAGAGAAGTGAATGGAAACACGGAGAAACCAGGGACATGTCAGCATCCTCATCGCCCTACCTTCTTCCCAAACATTCAGCCTGGTAGAGGGCGAGGTACATCATTCTATAGAGGACCGCCTTTTGAGAGGCAGTTCAGGCCAGCAGATAATGGAAGAACAATCAGGTCGCAACCTCGCCAGCCAAATGTATGGCATTCATTCCAGTACAATGCAGGAAGGGCAATACCCTTCGATGAGATGACTAGGACCCAACAAAGGTATTTCCAACGAAACTACGGACGGATGATGAGGCAGCAACAGGGAATGCCACATCCTAAAGCGCCTAAACTACTCAAGGTAGCAAATCAAAATGTCCTCAAAAATAGTGAAGAGACCAGTACATATGAATCAATGAAGGAACTACCAGAAACTTCTTCTGGGAGATCAAGGTTTGAGCGAGACAGAAGGGATGAAGAAGATCCAGATCAGCTCCTTGCTATCCAATTCGGTACGCTGCCTCCTTTAGTGGCCAATAATTACCTACTGGCCAATGAATTCAAGAATAAAGAAAAAGAAGAAGAGAGGGAGGACAACGAAGGAGAAGCTTGCGTGTTGGTATGTGAAGAAGGCCAGACTTCTAGAGAGGCCTACAATGACGAGGAAGACGATGGGATGATAGACATTGAAGAAGAAATCGACCTAGAAGCAGAAAGAAGAAAGAGAGGAGTATCGCGCAATACTCTGTTTAAGCAACTACATTAAGAGGGGGTTCGCGAAGTAGACTTGTTAGGGGAACCATCTGGGCGTCCTTTCGATTTCTAGGTACTGCACGGGACATCCAAAAGGAAGAAGAGAGTGCCTCGCTCTGAAAAGTATGGGTCACCTCCAAGAATAATGCCCCATCCCACAGGTTGGATAACTGATGAGGAAGCATTTAAAAAGAAATAGAAAGGAGGTTCAGGAGACAGAGGATCAGCGTGATATGCTGCACGTCGACTTATCACAGGGGGATAATTCAACAGAAAACAAGCAGGAAGTAGAAATAGAGGCTGCCGAAAAGGTTATTTTTAAACGGCCAGCCATGAAATTGACTAAACACTTGAGGCCATTATACGTTAAAGCTCTAGTTAATATGACAAAAGTGCTTGTCGACAATGGAGCAGCTATAAACACCATTCCATCTAGGATGATGAGGAAGTTCGCAAAGACAGAGGGTGACATGATTCCTACAGAAGTCATCCTCACTAGTTTCAATGGAGGAGCAACTTCAGCTAAGGGAGTTATGCCATTGGACATAACTATAGGGACGACTATTAGGACCACTGTCTTCTTTGTAATTGATGGTCCTACTAGTTACAACGTGCTACTAGGAAGAGATTGGATACACGAAAGCCGCTGTATACCCTCGTCGCTCCATCAATGCCTGATCTTTTGGAATGACAAAGGTGAAGCAGAGGTGGTACAAGCCGATCATAGGCCTTTTGTCCTAGAAGCAAACTCGATGGAAAAGTTCATGTACGAAGGAAACTATGGGCCTGTCAGGGTAGTACAAGACAGGGAAGAAACTCAAGTCGTCGTGCAAAGAGAAGAACCGTTCTCAGTAGACGCACTCATTGAGATGTTCAAGCAGATGAGGCCAAATATAGTGGCCCTGGAAGAGCCAGTGACTGGCAAAAGAATAATCAAGGAATCTTGAATGGATTCTGAGTTACGAAAGCAAATGGCTGACATTCAGGCCTTCAAAGCTAGACTGATGGCTTTCAATAAGGAATGCAATGACAAGGCGAAAGAAGAGACAGCCCTAAAAGCGCTGAAGGATAAGTTGACAGTATTCGAGTTAGAGCAAAGCATTGGCTGAGAAGTCAACAAGGTGGACTGTTTAGAAGAGAAAGTACTTACAAGGGAACTGGACGACGATGTAATGCGGATCGCCAAACCTGGATACGCTCAAGTACAAGACCCTCTGATCAAAGTAAATATTGGCAATGAAGGAGAAGATCGCCCAACGTTCATCAGCCAAATACTCGACCAAGAGTTTAGTAACAAATTAATCGCTTTGCTAAAAGAGTACAAAGATTGTTTTGCTTGGGAATATGAACAAATGCCTGGTTTAGATAGAGACTTGGTGGAACATAAGTTACCAACTAAGCCTAACTTTAAACCTCATAGGCAGCCTCCTAGACGTTTTGCTCCCAATGTACTCCCTGAAATTAAGAAAGAGATAGAGCGATTATTGAAAGCAGGTTTTATTAGAACAGCCAGATACGTCGAATGGTTGTCCAATGTCGTGCCGGTACTAAAAAAGAATGGTAAACTAAGGGTGTGTATAGACTTTAGAAATTTAAACATAGCTACACCCAAAGATGAGTATCCAATGCCCACGGTGGATTCTTTAGTAGATTCAACTGCCGGACACGTCATGTATTCCTTCATGGATGGATATTAAGGATACAACCAAATTTATATAGCTGAAGAAGACATACATAAAACTGCCTTTAGATGCCCTGAGTCTCTAGGATGTTTTGAATAGGTGGTTATGCCTTTCGGCCTAAAAAATGCAGGGGCAACCGATCAAAGGGCAATGAATTTAATCTTTCATGATATGATAGGCAAGTTCGTTGAGGTGTATGTAGACGACATAGTAGTCAAGTCCATTAAAGAAGAGGACCATTTCGAACAGTTAAGATGTTCGTTTGAACGAATGAAGTAATATAAGCTAAAGTTGAATCCCTTGAAGTTTGCATTTGGTGTTAATGCAGGGAATTTTCTCGGTTTCTTAGTACACAAGAGAGGGATTGAACTTGATAAAAATAAAGCGAATGCTATTTTAGAAGCCAAACCACCTAGCAACAAAAAGGAGTTGCAAAGGTTTCTAGGCCAAGTAAATTTTTTAAGACGCTTTATTTCTAACTGTGCAGGGCAAACCAAAGTCTTTTCGCCGCTATTAAAGCTGAAAAATCAGGACGAATTCTTCTGGAAAGAAGAACATCAAAAGGCTTTTGAAAGCCTAAAGACATATCTATCAAGTCCACCAGTGTTGGTGTCACCAATCCAAGGACGACCAATGAAAGTGTATGTATTGACTGAAAAAGAATCAATAGCTAGAATGGTCTCACGGGAAGACCAATTTGGTGAAGAAAGGGCAATTTACTACTTAAGTAGACGGTTAACGAAATGTGAATGTAATTACTCTGCTATCGAAAAATTATATCTTGCATTGTATTTCACATGTACAAAATTAAGGGCTTATTTACGGCCCGTAACCGTTTATTTAATTTCTAAAGTAAATTTAGTCAAGTATATGTTCTCGCGCCCTATTTTACACCAAAGGGTAGGCCTTTGGACACTAGCTTTATCAGAGTTCGAAATACAATATATACCTCAAAAGGCAGTCAAAAATCAGGCTCTGGCTAACTTTCTAGCCGATCATCCATGCCTTGATATGCCTGAAGAGATCGAACTAGAAATCAATTCGTTCGAGTTAAAACCTTGGGTGTTCTATTTCGATGGATTAAAAACTTCTAAAGGTGCAGGAGTAGGAGTAGCATTGATTAATCCTTTAGGGATTTGCTACAAGTTCGCATTCACTTTAGACACCAACAATCAAGCTGAATATGAAGCCTTAATTGTAGGCCTAGAACTAATGATAGATATGGGCCAACAATCAAGCTGAATATGAAGCCTTAATTGTAGGCCTAGAACTAATGATAGATATGGGGGTAAGAAATGTGATCGTTAGGGGCGATTCTCAATTGGTGATACATCAATTGATCGGTGATTTTAAATGCCAAAGTGATTCCATTATAAGTCAATATGAGATCGCCCAAGAATTATTAGAGGAATTCGATCAAATAGAACTCCAATGCGTTAATAGGATATATAACGACGTGGCAAATGAGTTAGCCCAAATGGCGTCAGGGTACTCAAAGGTTTTGGATTGGAAGTCTACTTGTGAGTATGGAATCATATTGCCCGTGACTCAAAGAAGGGCGAGAAAGATTGAACTCCACTGCATACAAGATGGAGATGCAACGGATTGGAGAACAGAGATTAAAGGGTTTCTTAAAGAACCTAATGAATGGATTAGTAGGAAAATGAAGCTATGTTTGCTGAATTACACACTAATAGATGAAGAGTTGTTTAAGAAACACTCTGATGGTGTATTACTAAAGTGTGTAAATTTGCAAGAAGCCAAGACGATCATGGCTGAAGTGCACGAAGGGATATGTGGAGCTCATCAAGCTGGCCAAAGGATGAGATGGTTAATTATTAGGAGTGGATATTTTTGGCCAAAGATGGGAGAACTATGCGTTCTGTATGCAAAGAGTTGTTTAGCATGCCAAAAGCATGGTCCAATACAAAGGGCGCCAGCACGAGAGATGACACCTGTTATTAAACCTTGGCCGTTCAAGGGTTGGGCGATAGACTTGATCAAGAAGATTTATCCCCCATTGTCCAAGCAATATACTTTTGTTATAGTTGCAACCGACTATTTCATCAAATGGATAGAAGCAATACCTTTGAAAGAGATCACCCAGAAAAATGTTATAGAGTTTATTCGTGATCACATTATTTATAGGTTTGGAATTCCATAAACGATAATGGTAGATCACAGAACATCTTTGAATGGGGATCAAGTGAACAGATTTTTGAGCGAGTTTGGGGTAAAATTAGTAAACTCCACACCATACTACGCTCAATCCAACGGACAAGTGGAATCTTCTAATAAGATTCTAAAAAATATCATCAGAAAGATGATAGATGAAAATGCCAGAAATTGGCACGAATGTCTGAACAAGGCTTTATGGGCTTATAGGACATCACCTCGGTCAAGTACCAAAGTTACTCCTTTCCAACTTGTTTATGGACAGGAGGCTGTTTTGCCTATGGAAATCAACGTGCAATCGATTAGAGTGTGCTTGCAACATAAGTTGAATGATGATGAGTATGCCGAATCACTAGTTCAAAATTTATTAAGTTTAGACGAATTAAAGTTGGACGTCTTAGATAGATTGCAAGTTCAAAAGCAAAGAATGGCTAAGATTTATAATAAAAAAGTCATAGCCAAGTCGTTCAGCATGGGTGAACTAGTTTGGAAGACGATACTCCCTTTGGATAGCAAAGATCCAAAGTACGGGAAGTGGTCGCCCAATTGGGAAGGATCATACAAAATAAACAGTGTGTTGCCCAATGGAGCGTATCACTTGAAAGATTTAGATGGCACCAAG